>NC_142933.1:52604613-52964613 GCF_046866305.1 Octopus bimaculoides | reverse complement strand
ATGATGATATATATATATATATATATATATATATATATATATATATATATATATAAAACGATTATCATCACTTTAACGCCCACTTTTCCATGCTTGCATCACGAGTCTGACAGTTTTGGGAGCAGAATTTTCTTCAGCTGGACGCCCTTCCTGTCACCAACCCTTACCCTATGACCAGACATGCTTTTGCAGAATATCAGAAATGAATGACATTCATTTACAATAATCACACCATGTCAGGACATTTTCACATTATACACACACATACACATTATCTACACATCTTTCATTATAAAAACAAAATAAATGGTACTTGTTAATTATTTGTTTGAGACTGGTGCATCAGCATAACACTACCCAAAATATTTAGCTTAAAGTGCTCTTATGGGTGAAAACAAAAAGAGACATTTCTTTCTTGCCTAAAAGATTGCATTGAAACAGAAATTGAGCATTAACAGTCTGACATCCCAGCTTAGAAGATGAATAATACATTTATATAAGTTGAGGTGCTGAAAGTTAAAACCCCAAACTGCACTAGTGAACACTCATTTTTAATTAGATCTTATATCAGTAAGCTTTGCTTATAAGTACTGATCCATAATATACATATATATGGTCACATGCATACATATATACACACATACATATGCATAAATATGTCAAATATAGCAAAACATAAAACATTAATGATGCTTTAGAAAATTCTTGCTAGTAATTATTAATTCACTCTTTCAAAATGTGAGTCAAATAGTGTTTAATAGAAAAACAAAAAAATAACTCCAACATCCATGTAACAAAATGTACAATAGAATGAATAAATAACAAATAGCAGAAATAACCAAGATTGTTGTGGCAGGCAGCAACTCAGTGCCACAAGTTAACATTCAACTATACAGAAATTTATCAGAGTAGAAAAACTAGGTTGTTAAAACACTTGTGATTTGTCTATTGGTAACTATGGGACTATTCTACTTGTGGAGAGAACACTGTTTGATATTAGGTAAAAGATTAAAGCAATTTTATTGGAAAACAATCAGCTTAAGAGGACCACTGTTTCTATTCTTGCATGTAGAATGATGATGAAACAGAACAAGAGATGAATGCTCAAATACTAGCTCATGGGTTGCTATTTCAAATGTGCTACAGGTGTAGTGTTTACAAGTAAGGACACTTAATTCTACATTGGTTTTGTTGGAGTTATTTTTGTGACAACCATGCACTGCATAGTTGCCAGTTGCCCTTTGGCAAGGTATAGCAGCTGTTCAGCCACCCTGACAAGGATATGGCAAAGTCAAGCGACTACAGCATGGTGGATTGTGAAGAGGTAGCAGAAGAGCTCAACTGAGCCAACAGTGCTTCTTACATGGAATCTAAGTGGAGAAATCCTAGAAGATCAATGGTCAAGTTCACCAAGCTCTATCAAGAGAGTAACTGCAATGCATCCATAGGAGTGGCATCCATGGTTGTGTAATCATCTAAGGACAGATTCACTATGACTCAAGCTCCTAATTCAATGGCATTGGATGGCAATAGAGTCATGGGAATCTGTGAAAGCAACAAAACTATATTTTTGTTAATCTTCCCATGGAGACATAATTTGTCAGTTGTTGATCTTTAAGCTGAGATCAACTTTTATCATGCTAACTTTTTTTCAAACATGTGTCTGAGGTGCCACCTGGAGAGCTCATTGTCACTTTGTCTCTTTAGAAACAACTGATTCATTCTCATTCTCTCATGTAAATGTTAGTAGCCATGTAGAATCTCTACAAGAACCTACTCTACACCAAACCCATTTTTTATACCTGAACACCCCACCCACACCTCCTCAGAAAATAAAGATTTGTGAGCTGCATGACAACCCCTTGATAGTGCTGGTGGCACAAAAAAAAAAACCTACCCAGTACACAGTGCAAAGTCAGTATTTGGAAGGACACCCAGCCATAGAAACCATGCCAAAGCCAGATACTGGCACATGATGCCAGTCCTTGGTTCCAGTGAACCTGTCAAACCTTCCGACCCACGGAATAATAAGTACTGGGGGGGGCGATTTGTTTGACTAAATTTCTTCAATTTAGTGCCCCAGCATGAGTGCAAAACAAAAGATAAATGATATTCCATCACTTTGCCTTCACCCTCAATCATTCTACAGTTAACTTCCAAGAACACAAAATTTTACTCTTCAAATCATCACAACTAAAACAGTTGGAACATGGACATTAAATTATGATGATGATGATATATATCAAGAACAATATCCTTCAATGTGTCCTTAGACTCTATAGAGGCTTCTTTGTTGACTCACAGATTGTCAGTCAAACAACTAAATGTGATCTATGTATCCAACATTCCAAATATGTCATGACTCAGCCAAATACAGAATTACACTATGCAATGGTTTTATGATATCGAATACAGTATAACAGACTGGGCATGTTGTATTTTCTCCACTGTTCACCCTATTTTTCTAGGTGTTAGTGGTGGTCACAGAATGAGCAAGATGTATTTGGACAGAGTGCAATAGATGCATTTCCCATTCACTTATTTCTGGTGGCAAGCATTCCAGCATGGTGTTATAGATTAATGGCACTGATGATACTGCTGATCTTTGTGCATCTATGAACTATTAATGTTAGTCTAGAATGAACATGTAGTGACAGAACCTGGGTTAAAGCTTGCAACAACAAACTGTGCTCTTCACATATTCAAGTAATATTTCATTTTAAAGATTTTTGTTTCGCTGTTTTAGCTGCAATGATTTGAAGAGTAGAATTTTGTGTTTTTTGAAGTTAACTATGGCAAAGTGATGGAATATCGTTTATCTTTTACTTGTTTCAGTCATGAGACAGCACCCATGCTGGAGCACCACCTTGAAGAAATTTAGTCAAACAAATCAACCCAAGTACTTATTCTAACAGTCTCTTTTGCTGGACCTCTATGTTATGAGGACATAAACACACCAACACCAGTTGTCAAGCAGTGATGGGGGACAAAAACACACATACACACACACACACACACATATATATATATATATGTATATATATATATATATATATATATATATTAGGGATAAAAATCCAAATTTACAGGTAAAAACTCAAATTCAATTTATCAAAAATTAAAATTAAATTAAGTTCCACTTGGTTCTTTTCTCTAAAACTATATATATATATATATATATATATATATATATAATGGATTTCTTTCAGTTTCCGTCTACCAGGTCCACTCACAAAGCTTTGGTCAGCCTGAGACTACAGCAGGAAGACAATTGCCCAAAGTACCACGCAGAGGGACTGAACCCAGAACCAAGTGGTTGGGAAGCAAACTTCTTACCACACAGCCACACCTACACCGATAATGCAAAAATACTTTAGAAATTTCAATTCTAATAGAAAGTATTAATAAGCTTTTCTGGAAAGTTGTCTACATTAACAATATATAATAAATGGGTCAACACCAGCTTTTGCAGGTACAAGAAAACTTTTTGACACTTCTTAATAGCCAGTATTATTAAGAAATAAATATGAAATTAATCTAACAATTTTTATGAGCTCATAAATGGCTAAAATAACTCTTCTGCTGTTTACTAGTATGTAATACAGCAAAGCTTCATCAACTGCTTAATGCTTTAAAAATTATTAAGCAACAAACAGCCTTACAGTTGTTTACAATTCCTTATTCATAAATGGTTCAATGCATTCTAATGCATTCTTGTTATAAACTGCATTGTCTCTGAGTAAGGATATGTAATTTATGCTTATCTTAGTCTTTAAGTGACAAACAAATTCGTGACTGGCCAGTTGGCAACAGGTTTTCTGCTACACCCTGTATCACAAGTTTCAAATCTTCTCAAGGATTTATAAAAGAGAAATGAGATTCTGACACATACTTTTCCCTAAGCACAGCACCAATATGAAAAGAAAAGAATGATTACAACCAACACTCAAAACAAGTCAGGGAGTTCATCTTGATAGAGTTTTGACTGGATTGTACTGTAATAAAATATCAAGACAATGAATATTAATTGATCACAAAATAGAAACACACACAGATACACAACACTTGTTCATCACTTGTTTAGTCACTCTGTTTTCCATTACAGCAATTAGCAAAATAACTAAAAACTCATGGAATCTTGAAATAAAAATCACTAAATGTCAAAACGTAAACTACACCCATAATATTCTCCATGATAATCCCATCTTTAGTTATCATAACAGGTCATTATCAAAATTGTTTCCTTACTTATGCACAAGTATAGGGAAGAGGAAATAAGAAGCTGTGATGACATGTAACTCGTATTATATTAAACATAACATTTACAGGGGAGCAAGGAAACAACAGGGAAATGTCATAAGAATTTGTTCATTTATTTTTCTAAGGAAAAAAATTGGTCAAATGTGAAACCTTAGAGACCATATTTATAAAACATCCAGTCATCTAGAAATTTTGTTGGCTCTCAACATATTAGAAGGCTATTTTCACTAACAACTTTATGTTCTTCATGTTTGAGTGGTGTTTCTTTTTCACTTCCAAGTCTGGTGTTTGTCAATGTTTGTTCCTTTACTTGCTCTAGATGACTTGTTTAGTAATAGCATTCAGTGAAAATGTCAAAATTATTAAATAAACTGTAAGCTTTACATCATTGACGAAACACAGCTATGCTTCAGCTTCAGCCTTAGTTGCTGCAGAATACTTCTTAGCCGTCAAAATAATGAGTCTATTAACATTTCAGGAGACACTTAATGAAGAGCAAATTTGTCCCATATTTGAAATATGAAAAAAAGGAGCAAAAAAAAAAAAAAAAAAAATCACATGCAAAGTCCCAAAGTATCAATGCTTTAAAGAAAATAAGAATTTAATTACCGACAGCCTAAAAACTGATGTAAAATTTCAGCTAGTATAAGAAGTTGTTATTTGAAGCCAGCTATGTTCCAGTGACATACAATTAAGACTAACTAACCTAAAATAACTTTGACACTAACTTTCAGTGATCACAATAAACCAACTGATATTAATGTCAATGAAAATTACACTTGAATTCAATTTACAAGGTATTTTTTACCTGTCAAACAATAGTTTGCTAGTTGTTTTCCCATCAGTAGTGCTGTGTCACACCCACAGCATAGACTTTTAAATCTCAATGACCCAGTCTGATTTATAATTTCTTAACATCCAGAGCTGAGCTGAAATCTTTTTCCATGGGTGTAGAGAATGCGATGAGAAACTACTATGGTGTACTCTTCTTTGTGAAATGTTGGAGTCAATGATGCTCTAATGACCTAATTAATAGCTTACAGGATGCTACTAGAAAGTAAAGTAGCATACTGTCTGGAGTGGTAAACAAAAAATACATAAATTATGCCTTGGCCTGGAAATTTAGCATGTATTTGATCCACATTTTGACAATTATTGAAGTTGTTTAAAATTAGTTGAACTGTAGTTTAAACAATGTTCTTGTATTTTTCATTGCAGTGTTTAGACCAGTGGTTCTCAACCAGGGTCCATATAAGACTTTTGGGAACCCACACAACAAAATAGTAAATTGAGAACCACCAATAGTATTTTAAGGGCCCTGAAAAAATTTTGATTTAGATGTATTTATTGGTATGTATTGTAAGAAACAGCTAGGTTTCTTTCTCTAACATTTTACATAGTTCAACATACACAAATTAATGTGTGGAAACAATAAATAACATTCTATAAAACTAGTTTTAAAACCTTGAATGGTGACAGGTGTCTACCAGAATAAAATAGCAATCAAAGGAGTCCATAGATTAAAATGGTTGAGAACCCCTGGTTTAGATAATTTCAATTTTGTGTAGAACACTGAAAGAAAATAATGCATGTGCCTTAGCATGGTCATAGCCAACTTATGAGAACCAGTTAAAGAATAAAAGAAGGGTAATATATCTGTCCTCATACATCAGTGAACTTAATATCACAATACAAAAATAAAACATTACTAGATGGACTCTTAACTTCAATTCTTTTTCAACATTCATAGATTACTTCAGATGTAACTTTAACACACATTTTACTTACCAAGTGTGTGCAACTTAGTGAAGTTTATCCTTAGATTGGTAAGTTTCAAGAGATCCTGTACTTCTGAGCTGTATGGGTTACCAATACTAATAGATGTGGGCAAAACTTGAAAGACTACCTGAAATGAGAAATCAGTTTATTTAACCATTAACAAATAGAATATATTTTGTAGCATAATTTACATGGCAAACCTTTTTCTTCCTTTTTCAGTTTAGTCAAAAGACTTTTTTTTTTATATCTTAACATACTGGTGATATTACCTGCTTCAGTACATGTAACTGGGAAAAAAGTACCATTTCAATTTTATGATAATGGTTTCTAATATTGAAATTTGCAGATATGATAGCATGGCAAAGTATATATTAGTGATAGAGGCAGTATTAATATCAAAAGGTAATATTTATCCCTGGTGGTCTCAGATTTATCTCACCACTAGTGATATAAACAAGGGTGCATTTTACACCAAAAGTCAAAATAAGAGTTTCTATCAAGGTATCTACTGCAGTATAGTTTGTTTGAACAGAACATTCATGTTTAAGTGGGAATAAATATTACATCATGGTAAAGTAGACTAAGAGAAGGTACAGGTAAAATGAAAACATTCATGAACTTCACTACTTGGTATTTAACACTTTAGCCATATCCGGCCCAAATATTCTGTTTTATGTTCAAACCAGCCAGATCCGGCTTCTCACACTTAACCAACAACATCATTCTAAAAATAAAACCACCACAGCAACACAGTTTTGAAACTACGAGAAAATGCATGATTTATTGAAAACAATGTGAATAAAAAAAGCATTTTGACAGGGGAATCTGAATGCTAAATACTAAAAAAAAAATACCAAACTAAAAAGAATAACTATAAGATAGTAAATAAATAATCACAAGATGTGTCTAATAAAATCTCTGGCTAATCATTTTTCTCTTATACCTCATATAACAAAAATAGAAAAAGAAAACAACCAACAAACAGCAAAACTGGTGGAAAATTCATGTCAAGGGTGCCTAGGGAGTGACTTTCCACTCTGAGTGGACATTTTATATTATGTGTGTAACCTGACTTGGTAACATTGCACCAAGTTTTATTTCAGTCAGTTACAATTTTAAAAATTCATATTAACCCTTAACATTTAAACTGACCATAAGTGGTGCATATATTCTACCTGCTTTATATTCAAATTGACCAGATGCAGCCTCTCACACCTACCCTACAATGTCATTCTAAAAATAGACAGGCACATCAAAATCTTGAAGCTGTGAGAAAATGCCTAATTAATTCAAAACAAGGTGAATAAATAAGCATTACATTTGAGAGAGTAATCTGAATGCTAACAGGTATGTGCGTGTGTGTGTGTGTGTGTGTGTGTATATATATATATATATATATATACAAGAAATGAGGGCAGGGAATCGTCAATTAATAATAGAATTAATAATTAACAATTTTGCCAAGTAGTTCAGTATGAAAAAAACCCTTATCGGTAAGACCATTTATCATCATAAATATAAGGGATTAGCAATTGAGTTGCTTCTCCAACATACTGAAAATTTAGAAATAGCAGTCAAAGAACTACTGATTCCAAACTACAAATTTTTCTCTAAAACGGATGGCGATATTTATGGCACACATAGAACAAAAAACCGGAGGGAAAGCACAAACAAAACAAGCCTTTAGTTAATTGGGTACGAATCGTTTCATGGTTAAGTGAATGAAAATTTCACTATTCCAATCTTCAGCCCAAATATTCTGATAGGCACCTTGAGCAATTGTCTTCTTTTATAGCCTCAGGCCAATCAAAACCTTAAGTGGATTTGGAAGACAGAAACTGAAACAAACCTCTGTGTGTATGTGTGTGTGAGTGTGTGCGCGCACATGTGCGTATGTGCGTGTCCATCAGTGCTTGACAAGCAGTGTTGGTGTGTTTACATCCCTATAACTTTGCAGTTCAGCAACAGAGACCAATAGAATAAGTACCAAGCTTTAAAAAATATTGCTGGGTGTCAATCGATTTCAGCTAAAATTCTTTAAGGCAGTGCCCCAGCATGGTCGTAGTCTAAAAACTGAGACAAGTAAAAGAATAAAAGAATACGTGTGCACACACACACACACACAGACAGAATAAGATTTCAGATTCTAGGTACAAAGAAAGCTGATGACTTCCACTGACGGAAAGTTACAAACTTGTAAGAGACGTATATAATTCATTGAATCATCAGAGTACAGACTGAAGAATGAAAAGCAAAGTTAACTCTAGCAGGATTTGAATTTAATACAAAGACAAAACAAAACTATTTTTGCCACTGTTAAAATTCAAATTCAAAAGGAATTTAAATAAGAAAAAAAGTGGTTAGGAAAATGTACATCTGGAAGGAAAGAAGAAATCACCAGAATTCCAATGAAAGGTGGGACATGGTTAATGAATAAAAAGACAACAGACAAATCCATTGGAAAAGAAATGGCATCAAATTGGTTAAGATGTCAAGTACTTTTACCTAATACAACTTTCATATAATTAAGTTATTAAATCAAATGATTTTTACCAAAATCGAGAACTAAAACGGTTTTTTAATATACCTTCATATGCTCTCTTTTCACTCTGTAACTTATGTAAAATTGAAGGATTGCATAGCTAATTCATCACCCATCTATCTATAGTTTTCTTACTCATTTTTCACATCCAGCCCTTTCTTCCTCTTCCATCGTACCATGTTTTTCATTTTAATAAGACTGAGGAAAACTTCTAGTTGCTTCTTGACAGAAAGTGATGGGAAAGAATTTGCAATATGATCAGCTGACAGATATGCAATCAGCATAATTCCACACATCAATGATCTGTAGATATTGTACCACTGCACAGATGGTGGTTATGTTTTCTTTCATATCTGGTTTGAAAGTTCTGTAGATCTTATCTCAAAGTAGCATCCTGCTACCTCCAGAAGGATCTGTCCGGAACAAGTCATTGCCCAATATTACACATTTGAAAAGAAAGGCATATTTAAATGAATGAACTCTAGTACTAGACTGGAATTCATTTTATCAACACCAGAAAGATAAAATCAAAGTTGACATCAACAGGTTTTGAACTCAGAATGTAAAGTGACTGCAACAATGTTGTATAATGCTTTTATGACTGTAATCCAAATAACAACTCAAATGTGTAACATTTGGCGATGACTTGTTCTGGACTGTTATTCCTAGAGGTAGCAGGATGCTACTACTTTGAGATAAGGTCTGCAAAACTTTCAAACCAAATATGAAAGAAAACATAACCACCATCTGTGCAATGGTACAATATCAACAGTTCAATGATTTGTGGAATTAGGTTGATTGCATATCTGTCAACTGATCATATTGCAAATTCTTTCCGACCAAGACCAGAAGTTTAGAGGCTGAGGATCAGCCAATTATACTGACCTCGCCATCTGGCTGATACCTATTTTATTAATCCTGGAAGAATTTAAGGCAAAGCAGATCTTGACAGGATTTGAACTCAGACTTTAAACAGCCAGAACAAATATCATAAGGTATTTTTTCCAATACTCTGATTCCTAACATAAGCATGAAACCACAAATTTAGGATGAGGTGCTAACACTTGATTGATATTGTATGTCAAGTTCCCTAAATGGGATCTGAATTTAGATAGAGAGGGACATAACTAAATACTGCATGGCATTTTACCCAACATTCCACTAACTGCTAAACAGGAAAAAACCATTTAAGTATGTTAAATATTTAGCTCAGTGAAAAGGGTGAAGACATGGAAGGAGAAAAGAGAACGAAAAGCAAGATGATCCCAAGAGATAAACATAGATATATAAGAAAAACAACCTCACCCACTTCTGCCCATACTCTACCATCACTGTGCCTAACCACTCCCCACTTTAAATAAAATAATCAAAAAAGAAAGAAAATGATTTCCTAAGAAAAGAGATTAATGAAATCTAAGAAAAATATAAGAAAATAACATCACAGTCGTCAGCAATTAGATGGTAGCACTTGTATATAATGAAGAGGCTGACTCAAAAGGGAAACAGTACCATCTGCTAGAGAAAGGAATTGTATTTCATTACACATCAGTTACTAACTGTTTATCATTTCCTTCTTATTCAGAGTTAGCTTCCTCTTCATCAGCTTCCTCTTCATCAGCTAATGGCTTAAAATGGCTCACAGATCAAACATACAAGGAATACATTTCCTTTAGCAGATTCTTTTGTTCTAAACTAACAGGCCAGTTCACCACCCCCTCCAACTACCAACTACACCTGTTCACTCTCTTATTTTTTCTTTGAACTATTTACTTCTTTTCTTACATATGCTTTTCAAATTTTCAAAAAAAAATTAACTCTTATGGTACCAACCAACCTGAGAATACTCTTGCTTTTATGATACAAATTTCATGTTTAATGTTTTCTAAATAAAAATGCTCCATCGAAATTCCATACTAATTCATGTTCCAAACAACAGATTATTAGTGACAAAGTTATTTTCCTAAATTCTTCATTATTTTCAAAATAACTGAAACAAAAGCAATCTAATTTGACAGAAATGTGGTAACGAAAGGGTTAAGAGAAATCATTTCAATCCATTTCTATAACCTGCATTGTCTTCATTATGCCATTTAAAAAATACATATTTTCTACCACAAGTATTCTTTCATTCTTTTACTTGTTTCAGTCATTTGACTGCAGCCATGTTGGGGCACCACCTTTAGTCAAACAAATCAACCCCAGGCATCAACTAAATCATTGCTGCCATAAATCATTTCCAAAATTACCCTAAGACCACAAATTCACTGGCACTTTGGGAATTCTTCCAGCCACCATTTTAATAGTTGCTTCTCATTTAGGCACAAAGCCAGTAATTTTAATTCAAGAGGTGGGGATCAGTTAATACCATTGACTCTAGTATTTGACTAACACTTCATTTTATCAACCCCACAGAAACGAAAGACAAAGATGACCTAGGCAATATTTGAATTCAGAATATAGGGCAAGGCAACTAAATAGCACAAGTCATTTTTGTCTTACACTAACAATTCTACCAATCTGATGCCTAGGCACAATGCATGCAATTTTGAGGAGAGGGATTAATCGATTATATTGATTGTGCTGGTGCCACAAAAAACTCACTCAGTCCAATTTGTGGAGTGGTGGATGTTAAGAAGGGCATCCAGCTGTAAAAACCATGCCAAAACAGACAATGAAGAATTCTGCATAGGCAGCTTCTATTAAACCATCCAACCCATTCCAGCATGGGAAGTTGACATTAAATGATGATGATGATCAACCCCAGTACTTTATTTAACAATAATAATAATCCTTTCTACTTTAGACACAAGACCTTGAATTTGGGAGAGGGCTGTAGTTCATTACATCTGGTGTTGATAAAATAGTAAACGGAAAATAGTAAATGTCCCTGTTCCTGAGTTGTAGACACAATCTGTCAACTGGCTTAACACCACTACCTGGTCAATGAGCACTTTAGATGAACACACTGTAACAAATATTCAGGCTAGGTCACTGATCTGAGGTTAACTTTGTACTTCCACCCACTCCACCAGAATAGTCTAAATGATGTATTACAAACTTATTCATCCCATACCAGTACACAAGAAAAATGTGTGTTTTCCATAATGATGAAAATGATTGGCAGCAAACACCCCCCACCTCCACCCCACAGCAATGATGACAACAGGTTATTCAACCTGCTTCAAGTAACAGCCAAAGCTCCTTCAAACCAAACTCTACTCCTAAACTCTTTAGCAATAAGCTTACTCTGTCCAATGTAATGCTTATTTATTCACATTGTCTTGAATTAATCACTCATTATCTTATAACTTTAAGACTTGGATGTGATTGTTTATCTTATGATATTGTAGCATTCAAATTCTATCAAATGATAGAATGACAGAATGATAGAATTATTTTATGATATTGTAGCATTCAAACTCTATCAAATGGAATATTTATTTATTCACATTAGTTTGAATTAATCATGCATTATCTTGTAACTGAGATTTTGATGATGTGACTGTTTATTTTTTAAATGGCTTTGTAGGGTACATGTGAAAGGCCTGATCTGAACAATGTGTACATAAAACAGGCAAAATATTAGGGCCTGATATGGTCAGTTTAAATACTAAAGAGTTATGATATAGTTTTAGAAAGCCACTCTTCAAAAGATGGCATGATCATAGTTGCAGTTCCTTTTATCATAAGTTTACTCAATGAAGGTTAACTCAGAGCTAAATAATAATCAATAACATCTCTCTCACACACACACACACACACACACACACACACACAGTGATTGGTTCATGTACTAATAAAAGAGCCTCTACTTATTCATTTGACTTGTTAGAAATATTCCAAAGTCTCCCTCAAATCACATAATACCTCAAAACAAGAACACATTCGATGATTTTGTCCTTAGAGTTTCTCTAAAATTCATAGAATGAATTTTATCATGGATATACTTGATCAGGGCTGATTTGAGGCTAAACAACAACAACAGTAATAACTAAAGTTATGATAATGTGGTGGTAATGATGATGATTATGCTGATGGAGGTAGTGATGATAATGGTGGGGCTTACTAGTCATAGATTACAGCAGTCTGTAAAATTTCCTCCAGAGCAATGCAAAACATATTTTCCATTATCAAATGTAAATTGAATGATTAATTGGAAAACATTATTATAAAGGTAAGTTGTTGTTTAGTCCTATATCAGCCTTTATAAAGCAGACTTATGATCAAAGATATTTCAGACATGGCTTCTTTTCTGCATTGTCCAATGTGTCTTCTTTTTTAAACAGAGTAGGGCAATGGTTCTCAATCTTTGACTTGGTGGGATACACAAGATCAAATAAAGAAATTAATAGTTCACCGTGCATCGAAATTCTTTAAAAGAAAATCGTGTATTTATAGGTGCCGGCATGGATGTGTGGTAAGAAGTTTGCTTGCCAATCACATGGTTCCAGGTTTACTCTTACTGCATGGCAGTTTGGGTGAATATCTTCTACCATAGCCCCAACTATAAACTTGAGTAGATTTGGTAGATGGAAATTTAAAGTTCTCTCTCTCTCTCTTTCTGTGTGTGTGTGTGCATGTTCTTTTGGTGTGTGTGTGTGTGCATGTTCTTTTGTGTGTGTGTGCATGTTCTTTTGTGTGTGTGTGCATGTTCTTTTGTGTGTGTGTGCATGTTCTTTTGTGTGTGTGTGTGTGTGTGTGCATGTTCTTTTGTGTGTGTGTGTGTGTGTAGCAAAGAACAAGTACCATTTAATGGTTTTAGTAAAATTATACAAAGAAAATATGCATTATACCATCCAGCATAAATAAAAGTCAACTTCCTTATATTTAAGCCATTATTTTTTTCTGCAAAAACCTATTCTGACATTAAATGAGTTAATTTCCGGTACAAATGTTCATGTATATGCTTTATGCCTTCAGCATTTTTTTTTTTTTTTTTTAATTCTGGAAACGATCTTTTGATGTAATTTATGCACCCACTAAAGTTTATTTCTATTTTTGCAAAAAAAAAAGTGCATAAATTACACGGGTTTTTAAGGTAATTAGGAAAGGAATTAGCCTAGATGAGATGCAGTTCCATTTTGTGCCAAAGAGAAACACTACTGATGCTCTCTTTCAGTAAGGTAACTTCAGAAGTATTTAGCCAAAAACAAACCACTGTACTTGACACTTGTCAACCTGGAAAAAGCCTTCAGCAGGATTCCTCCTTATCTGATCTGGTAGTAGCTATGAAAGTTAAGAGTAGACCAATAGCAGGTCAGGTGAGTCATCCATACTAGGTACAAAGGTGTTGTCAGTAAGATGAAAGTTAGCAATGAGTACAGCAATGAATTTAGTGAGCAGGTAGGTATCACTATTCATTCTCCACCTCTTTATCATAGACCTCCAGGCCATAACAGAAGAGCTTAAGACTGATGGTTCATAGGAGCTCCTCTAAGCTGATTATTTTGTTTATACTGCTGAATCTGTAGTAGAATTAGAAAAGAAATTCTAGGTGTGGAAGCAAAACCTGGAATCAAAGAGCTTTAAAGCAAACTTAGCAAAGACCTGAGTTCTAGTAAGCAGAAAAACAGACAGGACTCTACTTCTTTCAGGAAAATGACCCTGCTCAATATGCGGAAAAGGTGTTGGTAGAAAATTTAAATGGTGTGCCCAGTGCAAATTGGACACAAAAGAGATGCAGTAGACTCACAGGAAAGTTAACAGAGAAAGTAGACTTTGTGCATAGCATATGAGCAGGAGCAATGTACAATAAGAACATAAAAGAAATAAATTTTCTTAAATACCCAGAGTGATTAATGACAGAGGTAGTAGATAGTTTATGCTACTTAGGTCACCTAGTTAGCAGTGGACAGGACTGATCTGAAAGTATAGTCACTAGTAAAAAAAAAAACAGCTGGAGAAAGTTCTGAGAGCTACTACTTCTATTAGTAACAAAGGCCTCTTTCTCAGAGTGAGAAGCAGTTTCTGTGATACTTGGGTGCAAACAGCAATACTACATGATAGACAGAATACATCAATATTAATAAGAATTCAATAAGACAGAAATTAATATAAATACAATATATGAAGAACCTCCTCCAAACTGGTCTATTTGGTCCCCATGCACTCCATTCATTTGACATTATCCAAGCACCTAGTATTTCTTTATCAGAAGTTTTGTGTTTTTTATTTTCTTTCAATCAAGAACAGATACAATGAACCATTTCTTTCAAATGTGTTCTATTTATTTTCAATAAGTTCAGCGATCTGGTGATAAAAGTATCTATAGTTATTTTTCATAAATTGCAATTATCATTTTGAATTGTATTACATTACAATATTATGTATTTATTTATTGTTCACTCATTATTTTTCATTTGTTTGGATTCTGTTTGAGTAGAAATTTGAATTTCAAAAGATAAGAGATGATCAGAGTTGAAAAACTTGAAAAAGAAAAACTGATTCTATAAAGTAGTTGGAATGCTTTCATTCATGAAAAAAAATCTCATTCCATAAAAAGACAAGATGGTTACAGTTGAAATGCTTTCTATCTATCTAATGTTTGATAAATTGATAAATTCTCTAATTCCTTGCTGACTTGATATGAAATTTGAATATTTTTTAGCACAAAGAAGAACAAAGTTAATCAGATGGCACTGTCAAAATTTCTATTTCAGATTGTAAAGTAAATACTAACGAATGATAAAAGAGATGCACACAGCTTTACATTTACTACATTTATCTGACACCTGTATATTAATACAGCATCTCAATGTTTAGGTAACTGGACTACTGGCTATCAATTTGTCAGGGCCCAAATCTATACACTATCATATCTGTATGTCTGATTTTACAAGACTATTAGATGGAATATCATTAATCACAGGTCTATTTGAACCTTGCACTAAAAACAATTCATGATCAAGTAACTTAAACCATGTGTTTATTTAACCACACTCCACTATTGTTATGCAAAAGTTATTATGAGGAAAATATCAAAAATCAGAGATATTCTCAGCAAGAAATTGTGTTAATCACACTAATCATCTATTCACCAATTCTAAAAAGTTGGTAAACCTAAAAAAGATGCACTATCACATCACAATGCAATCTGACCCTCAAATAATATTACAGCTGCCTAACTATCACAGTTTTCAAGATACATGTGTAAGAATATATAAACATGTCTCTGTTCTTTCTGTTTCTTCAAGGACCATGGATGCTAAATTAGGCTATTTTTCAGGGTTGCAGGCTACTATTTTATTTTTAGTTTTGGGATTTGCTACTTTAAAATTCACTTTTGAATATCCTGAAATTATCAACTAAGTCAACAATCTTTTATAAATATTTAAAAAAATATTGACAACATTTTCATTTTGGGATACTTTCTACCACAATATGCTACAATTTGAATATTTTATGCTACATTTTTAATATTTTGTGCTACATTTTATTAAACTAGTCTGGCAATCCTGCAAGTGACCTGTTAGAGACTATCAGATAGTTTTCTGACAAGAAAAATTGAATATGGCCTAACAGACCAATAAACTCCTCGTAAAAATTAACTGTCACCATTAATTATAGCATTGCGTTATTTCGTATCTGTCGTACCTCTTTACAATGAGGCCAACTTCATTACTTTAAAGTTAATTCTTTGAAAATGCACACAACATACTACAAGCTATAATCTTCTCAATTAGTTGTCTACTATCATAAGGAATATGCTCTCCACAAAAGAAGGCAACAGAAAACAATTAAAATGTATAAAAAGAGTACATAACAAAATTGAGTTATTGCAATGTCATTTTTTCGTACCATTTAGTCAGGGAGAGAAATGCAATAACCATGGCCCTTTATGTTAACAAGGTCCCTGAGATTAGTGGGAGGATGGTATTTATTCTACCAGTTTCTTTTTAGCAGAACTATTTGTTAAACAGTGCTGAAAGAGATAGACACACATACAAACATATACAATGGGTTTCTGCATAGTTCCCATTGACCAAATTCCTTCATAAGGCATTAGTTGACTGGATGACACTGAAAGATAATTTCCCAAGGTGCCACACAATGGAACCAAACCCAGAACCAATGTGGTGTCAAAGCTAACTCTTTAACTACACAGCCATATCTCAAAAGTAAAGTTTAAATGAAACAATAAATAAAGCTTACCTCTCCTCGTGTAGATGGTGCAGCATCTGAATATTTTGATTCACAAATTACTTGATCAAGTCGTCTGATGGGTCCAGTTGGAACTCCAGGGAAAGACTGAGCACAGTTTTCAGCAAAGTAACGATAAACCTTCCATGTCTTACCAAAATCATATGACCTTTCCACCAACATTGCAGCAGGACGGAATGTTTTGAATCTCATAATCAAATGAGTGAATTGGAACTCTGCTTCCAAATCTAGCTGAATATAGACATCTTCCTTACCATTTTCAGCCTGCCACCATCGTCCTCTTTTACGCCGGCCAAATGAATACACTATGTTTTGTATCCGGTGATTAAGTGGTTGAGTTTGTTGATGTGGCGAAAAGGGCTGCCTTGAATCACAATTAAAACATTTTTTAACATCTTTTAAATGACTGACAATACAGTAATGTTCTCGTAGTTTAAGACCACAGGTTGATGATGCATAAAGATTCTTCTCTCGGCCTATAAGTAAATCACCTGTTGCAGGGTAGCAGCTTCCTTCCAAACATCGGGAATGTTTTTGCGCATACACACCTGAAATCAAAAATGCAGAAATATTCAATAACAGCAGATAAAGATAAAAACAACAAAGCAGCTATCTTCCTACCTCTTACTATTCCTAAAACACAATCAATTTATATTTCAGACAGTCACTTTATACATAATGAAAAACTTAGAGATATAATGCCTTGTTATTACTGCAAGATGATATGAAATGGAAATAGTTGCTGAAAGGGTAAATAGTCAATCCAATTGGAATACAGGGAAAGCAATCAAACAGATTAATGAATTTAAATATTCGGAAGAACAGGTGTGAGATGATTAAAAAAAAAAAGGAAGTAAAATGCAAGATTGCAACAGCTAGTGGTCTTAGAAAAATTAAACTGTTTCAGAAAATAAATAGATTACAATAATAGCAAAAATTTGGTTTTATGAGTAGTAATAATTTCAAGTGCACACTAAGTACAAACTATAGATGTTAGACACTGAAAGTGCAAAAATGATCATGGTGTTTAAAATGAAATGAAATATAAAGTGATGCAATACAGTCCATAAACAGAACATCAAACTAATATCATATAAGAGAAACATTCACATATGGTGTTATACAAGGAAAAGTTACTAATCTAATAATTATCACTAACATTTTACATCCATTTTCTATGCTAGTATGGGTTAGACAGGTCATTAAGACTGATGTCAGTTCCTATTTAGAGTTACTGGCTTTCTATATGGGTCAAAAGGCCACATTTGCTTCCTTGTTAATTTTCAGTTTCTATGGTTGAATACCTTTCCTGTCACCAGCCACTTAGCAGAGAGTACCAAGTGCAATTAATTATAGTACTAAGACTAGAGAAATAGACATGTCTTTGGCAACACTAAGGACCTTCTCAACTCCACACTATTTCCATTTGTTCATTAATCATTTTACTAAGTGTACTGGGAGCATTTTAATGCAGCACCAGCACTAATAGGGTTGTTTGTAACCTATAAAAAGAGTACTCAATACTGTATGATGTCTTTGTTCACTCAAGGCAACAAGAAAGGGAAGGGGAACTGGAGGAAGAGTGAAAACCCAAGATGAACCAGGCTTTTTTTTTTTTTTTTTTTGTATAATTTAAAGAAAACATAGCAATGTAATAATATGCCAGGAAAACATACAGAACTAATGTTATATAAGAAAACATAGGCTATGTAAGGAAAATGTAGAATCTAATGTTTCATAAGAGGAACTCAAGACAATCTAATGTTACATAAGGAAAACAGATTAATCTAAATAAAGACTAAACTGATTTTAAATGTAAAAACAATCAGAAATGAAAATATCTTAATTTACTTTGAAATAAAACATTTAAAAAGGGTATTTATTATTCAAGCAACATTTTTTTTTAATTTTCTTCCTAAGCATATCTAGTTATCATATAATTTAGAAAATTTGAGGAATAATTTTTTTAATAATCTATAAAAAAATTGGAATAAAAAAACATATTTGAAGAATTGAGGTCAAAAATTCTTCTCCTTTGAATCTCACAGATACACACACACAAGGACTTATCAATGTGTCTACAGTTGATATTTTAGACAGAAGTTTGAAATGAGAGTAAGGGATGAATAGAAATAAACAAACAAACAAACAAGAAGCAGAATGTGAGAATTTCATTTGGAAATCAAAACAGTTTAACTTTTACAGTTTACATAAAATTTGATTTCTTTACAGCTGATAAACATGTAGCCAAACTACCTAAAAAATATTGAGGTGACAACTTAGACTGATAGAAAACAGCTGTACACACATCAACTGAAGCAAAGAAATAAATAACGACAATAACTTGTTTGTCCCCCACTTTTTTCTTTTTTTATTTTATTTTTACATATGGTTTGTCTAATACATGCAAGAAAGCAAGCCAGTCATAGGTCTTTAGTAACATGGGAATGAATATTTCACATTCTGAATATTTAATACACTCTCTACTAAAAGCATTCTCCAAGCTAATGTAGATGTGATTATGTGATTTTTTTCCCAGAATGTACCTGCTTTTTTTTTTTTTTTTTTTTTAATGCCAGGGATAGTTAATTCAAATGCTGTTCAACACATACACATATACAGTGGTTCACTTGGATTTAAAAAAAAAGACTAGACTCCTGTTTTCAATTCAAATTACATATGAATGAAAAGAAATCTTTAGTCGTTTAAATGCTAAATACAATTATTAATAAACCCACAAAAATGAATATCATTAGTTGTGAGTGGATTTGGTAGACGGAAACTGAAAGAAGCCCATCGTATATATATATATATATATATATATATATCTCACCGAGCTTATCTCAAAATACCTAGACCATGTCCTCGCCCCCCTAGTGGCTTCTCTCCCTTCCCACATTCATGACACTAACCACGCGCTTCGTCTATTCAACTCTTTCTCTTTCCCTCCCGGCCCTTCTAAGCTTCTCTTCACTCTAGACATCCAGAGCCTCTATACGGTGATCCCCCACGACGAGGGGCTGCGTGCCCTGAAGTTTTTCCTAGACCAACGCCCCAACCCACAACCCAACACCTCCACACTCATTCGTCTGGCAGAACTTGTCCTATCTCTCAACTGCTTCTCGTTCGCGGGAGATATCTACCAGCATTTCTCGGGAGTGGCCATGGGGACGAGAATGGGCCTCAACTACGCGAACCTGTTCGTTGGTTATGTTGAGGCCCAAATATTCTCCAGTTTCACTGGTCCTACTCCCGAACTATACGGTCGGTATATCAACGACTGTATCGGTGCCACCTCACTCTCCCGCGAACATCTTGACTCGTTCCTCTCTTTCGTTCAATCTTTCCATCCTGCCCTCCACTTCTCCTGTACTATCTCTGACACCTCTGTCCCCTTTCTCGACATTTCGGTCAGCATCCTCCACTCCGCCCTTAGCACCTCCATCCACTACAAACACACAGACTCGCACTCCTATCTCAACTTCTTCTCCTCCCACCCTAGACACACAAAACTTTCCATCCCCTATTCCCAATTCCTCCGTCTACGCAGACTTTGTAGCGACAGCCATGACTTTGAGACTCAGTCTCAACTCATGGCTCACCACTTTAGCCTGCGTGGATATCCACCCACCACCATCCACACCGCCCTTGCCAGAGCACGTTCTGTGGACCGTGCATCTGCTCTCTCCCCCGAACCCGCCCTGCCGTTTCCCGCCTCCCTTTTCCCCTCACCTACCATCCCACCACCCTACCCCTCCAACGCTCCATTCTCCGAGCTTTTCGGCGCCTCCAGTCCGACCCCTCCACCTCCCACATCTTCCCTAATCGACCCCTCCCCTCCTTCAAACGAGCCCACAACCTACGGGACCTCTTGGTCCACAGCTTCTTCCCCAACCCAACCTCCCAACCTGGCTCGTTCCCCTGCTCCCGCCTACGCTACTGCACTTGCCTTTACCTCTCCAACACCACCCTCCTCACCAGCACCCATCACCGACCCTATCGCATCACTGACTCCTTCACCTGCACTTCTACCAACGTCATCTATTGCCTCTCCTGCTCTCTCTGCCATTCTCTGTACATCGGACAAACGGGGCGCCGCCTGGCCGACCGATTCGCGGAACACCTCCGAGACATCAACGTTGGCAATGATACCCCGGTGTCACGCCACTTCCGTTCTGCCAGCCACTCCTTGCAGCAACACCTGTCCGTGTTTGGATTGTCCATGCACAGGGGCCATCCGGACTCCCGTTTACGCCGTGAACAGGGATTAATCTTCTCTCTTCGCTCCTTTGCCCCACATGGGCACAACTCCCCTCCCCTCTTCATCTAACCCCCTCCTCCCGCCTCTCTCCCCCACCCTCCCTCCTACCACACATCTCTCCCCCTCCCCCACCCTCCCTCCTACCACACATCTCTCCCCCTCCCCCACCCTCCCTATGTTACATTTAGTCTTATTATTTTTCATTTCCATCAAAGTCTCATTGTGATTGGTATATTACACATATCATCATCATTTTAACATCCATTTTTCCATGCTTAGATGGGTCATATGAGATTGACTCAAATTTCTTACTAAATACCCATCCTTTCACCAAACCTCACCTGTTTCCAAGTAAGACAATATTTCCCCATGGCCAGACATGTTTCTTATAGAAGATTGCAAATGAAGAACACTATTTCTATGACACTTGCTTACAACTATAACACAATGTCGAAACAAGGAGACAATAACATACACTTTATATAAATGACGGGCTTCTTTCAGTTTTCATTTACCATTCCTACTCATAAGGCTTTGGTTAGCCTAAGATGACATATAGTGGAACTATATATATATAAATTGGGCATGTGCAATTGAAGCAGCATTGAATTAGAATAGCCATCATATGTATTATATATACCACCATTGACAAACAAGACACTACAGTTTTCATCAGAGGTATAAATCACATATAGACATGGTGTACAAAAAACACAGTATCAAAGGGAAGAGAAAAGTAATCCTGGAAGCAGCTAGCAAGATTGCCAGATGCATTTTGTCAATGACATACATACAGGCAGGCATATGCCTAAACAAAAATTGTTGCCTCTGATATATAGGAAACAGGTGAATAATACATTCACTGATATTGAAAAGAGCCACTGGGCTGAATAAAATTTGGTGTTCTCAGTTGAAGCAACATTAAATTCAAATAGCCATCTATGTATAATACCTAATGTATATACATTGCTGACAAGCAAGATCAAGTAATCATTGTTTCTAACATAACCATAAGATCTGAAATTTGGACGAGTGAATTTGTCAGTAGTATCAACTCCAGTACTATCCACAGGAAAAAAAATCCTAAACTTCTACATAGCAAAAACATCAATATATTCTGTCCCAGTTTGTATATACAACAGAAATCCAACACAAAAATGTGTTTTTATACGTATTATGTAAAAATAGCTTTAAGAGCGGTAGAGTAGGTATGAGGTTAATTTCATATTTAATAGACGAAGAATGCAATAAAAGCAACTAATGGAAAACAAAAAGCTATAAAATTATAAATAACAAAGCAAATTTAGCCCAATACTAACAAACTACAGGAAGATGATATTAAATAGTATCTAATAATAATTGTTATTTCTCCCCTACTTAATTGCATTGATGAAAATTTCACAAGGATTAGACAGTTCTACTAATATAAAGAGCTCATTAATAAAATTAGAGTGGCCAAATTATAGAAGAATTTGACACTGGAAGTAGAAAGTAATTAGCAAGTAAGAATAACAATGTAATTAGAGTTAGAATTTTAGTTAAACATCTCATAATACAAGTTTGATGAGATTATCAGAGAATTTTGAAAAAAAAAAAATGGTTTTAAAGGCAAAATTGATAAAATATTGGAAAATAAAAAACCTTCTGCCAATCATTTATTCAGATATTAACAGACACTGCTTTTATTCTTACTTTAAATATATATTCTGTTCCAGATAAAACAATTTGTTGAAAGAATAAAAATGATGCAACTGTGTGGTTAAAGAGCTTGATATGCAAACATAAATCTTAGGTTTGATCAAACTGCATGGCAACAGAACAGCATTACCAAGGAAACAGTCTAAATTGCTTCCTGTAGGTTTCCTAGAATGAACCACTCATGCCATCTATATATATTTACTGCAGCTCACGAAGACTTGACAATTGAAGTCAAAAATACCATACTTAAGACTTTTCAAACAAATTTTTGCTACAGTATAAGGATCTCACTATCTCATTTCTTAACCCTGGTTAATTAGTTGGACTGTTGTCATTCATTTGTTTTAATACTTCCTTTGTAACATTTTGACAATTAAAATCAAAAAATTACTGTAATTCTATATATTGTTGCCTATGTGATTTGGCTGGTATGCAGTGGGTGGACACCTGTCACTGAATATTTGCAGTATGTTGAAATCATGTAATCTGACAGTTTGGGCACACACAGTAGACAATTCTCATCTGCTAATGATATACATGTGATTTTATGTACCAGGCACCTATATGAGAGGGCCTTCTAAGGTAAATACTACAGTATTTAAGATTCAGCATTCTAAGAAAACATACATGTTAAGAATGCAATTTGAGAGAGGTTTGACAGTTACTTTTAGCAAGTTGCTCCACTTCATACAGGTTCCTTAATTGGCTCAAAGCACTTCACATAGTATATAATAAAGATGTCACAGAACTAATAAGATCATTTCCATTTTAATCAAATAATGACTGAAAATTGTCCAGTACTGATCTCCATGTTCCTATGTAAGAAATCTAATAGATTTTTTAAATAGGCACATGACCAGAAACTGTGAAATAATATAGGCATCAAAAATTTGGAGATAGTTTAATATAAGCAATATACTAATAACCATATAGTTATAACCCTGGCATATCAGCCACCAGAAATGTGAATTGACTGATAAGACAGAATGAAAAGGCATATAGGAAATATATATAGGAAAACAAATGCACAGACTTATATATATATATATATATATATATATATATATATATATATATATATATATATATATGTATATATATATATATTGTAAATAGATGATGCATGAAAGGTGTAAAAGCACCATTAATTAACAGTAAAAAATGTCCATGGTAGGAAATAATGTAAATCTATAAGATTTAGAAAGAAGTGTTTCAGTGAGAATTGATAACAATGGTCCTCATTGAGACAAGCTGAAGCATAAGAATGGTAGACAGAGAGATGCATTTTATCTTAACCAATCTATGCCATTATAGAAGACCAGACACTAAAATGCTAGTGATAGGATGATTAAACATACTGCTTACAAGAAAGAACCGTTTTTACTTACATACAAAACTAAAAGCAAGCTGCACATTAGATGACAGCCCAAATCAATCATATGAGAGATATTGAGGAATTTCTAAAGCTATTAAGAGATACGATGTAGATACTATTGAACCAATACAAATAGTTGTAATAAATATCTAGCTTGTCTAGTTGAAAATAGATATCAGTTCCTCTTTATAGCTTGGTGATTGTCAATAAGAAAGATATCTTACTGTAAAGCAATGACTCATAAAAATAGCAATTTCTAAATCATTCGTTGTTGTTTAGCCCCAGGTCATCTCTGACTGAGCAAAAATATATAACCAAAATCATTCAATCTTATAACCATCCAACTTTCTTTTAATAAGTATCCATCGAGGACCAGTGTTTTCTGCTATTAAAATGGTAGAGTATGAGAGAAGAAAGATTTGGCTATGATTTCTGGCAGGTTGAGCAAAGATGTAGCAATTACCTTGTATTTATGTCAGCATTCAAACAAACTAAGACAAAAATGTGTGAAAATAAAAAAGATATTTTTTACAAAATCAGTTATAATTTTTATTCAATAATTACACAGCATACATCAATTCCTAAAAGGCCTAAAGGGATCCAAACACAGTAGAAATCCCAAAAACAGCAGAAGACTCAAAGAGCTGAAGTCCCAGTGTTAAAGCAAGAATAGGTGAATTTGATATTCATTTATGTCAAATATTTTTCTAGAATATCAGATTCTATTATGTCAAGCAATCATTGAAACACTATAAAAGATCAAGAAACACTACAAAGGTCATATGTATAGAGATAGAAAGAGACAGCTGGAGAGTGAAGAGGGGAAAGAGAAGATAGAAATACCAGGTGAAGTAAAATGAGAAAAACTGCAATCACAGCCCTCACCCACCCTGCAGAACACTGAAAGTGGAGGCTAGAGACAGTAGTGCAGTAATCAACTAAAGGAAACCCTTTGATTCACCTGGCTTACTCTTTTTATTATACCTGTGATGTTGCTTAGTCTACCTTCTTCCTCTGTACTCTGTACATATGTGTACATTTACACATGCACACAAACACAGCACTGAGTTTGACACAGATACTCATGCATACACACACACATCTTTACTCTAGGCACAACCTGTTGATATTTGATATTTTTCACTATCTTAATGTTAGGTTATTCATGAATATATAAATTATAAGATATAATAAAATCAGAACACAAGCTACCTTGCACTAGTTCAGGTAGGTATTACTAGAAAGAGAAAACAAAACACTGTTTGATATACTGACCCCAAATATAGCTACTTCTCCACCATCCTACTTCCCACAAGCAACTCTCCACCCAAAAGGGATAGGTTGCATATAGTCTAAGATATTGTTGAAACTACTGTAATTCCTGTTGTTATTTACCTCTCTGTCCATGCGAGTCAATCAGACTTATGATCAAAGATACTGTAGCTGTAAACATCCAGTCTTTACACAAATTATCTAATATGTCCTTCCTTTTTTCTTTAAAAAGGATAAAGTGCAATTTAAGAAGGATCTGACTGTTATCTCTAGTAATTCATGCATGTATATAGAGGTACCCATCTTTGACCATGTAATTGTAAACTTTGTGAGGTCACCACACTATGTTAAGAGTTAAATCATTTAAAGATAATTTCTTTATCTTCCCTAAAAATGTATTCTAATAAAAGCCACTCAATTCATCTGGTAGAATATGATACATAACAAAAGCAAATGGTGTTAAAATTTCTTTACATAAGTCAATCACTGGTATCTTAGACTGCACTCAAAAGAAATTTATGTACCAGACCAATAAAATATACACATTTACTTAATTTCTAGAACAGTCACATTGTGTTGAAATTCTGAAACTGCAGCTATAAATATGCACAACACTTCAGAATTAACTGGCTTGCATTGCTTTTTAAACTACAATTACAATACATATTGCATTTCAGAATTAACAGACAGCAATATTTCTTAAATGCTAGTCATGATACACACTGCATTTTAGAATTAATTTATGACACTTTTTCTTAAACCACAACACACAAACACACACTACATTTCAGAATTCACTGGTTACAATGTTTCCAGGACACCCAGCTTTCTCCTATAACATTATATACAATCTGTATGTTAAACTATTAGCCAATAACAGCCATTTCTACCCATGCTAATCATGTATTCCCACATCACACTACTTCCCAAATGTTTTGAATTCCAGAGTAACTAAACCAATCTCATTCACCCCTTTAACTTTCTCACATGAGAGCTCTCCTTCCACATACTTAAAAATGTGGACAATAATGACATCAAAACAAAGACATAAAATATTAAATATATAAACATACACATATACACACAGGCATATATACATACACACACACATATATACATGCATACGCACACACATGTATATAGTCACTTAGTGGTTAACAATTTAAATTATACACTGTGTATATATGTATATATTGTTTTCTAGCATATTGGATGACCACCTAGTGGTCATCCCTTCTTATACGCATACTGTTGTACAATATATAGATACATGTATTTAATCGTGATCATTATGAAGAACCAGTAACCATCATTATCTAAAGTGTACATACAAGTGAAAAATATTGGATTTCCATAACAGCCACAATTCATTTATGGTTATTGTAAAAAATAAAATGATAAATAATGAGTGTAGAATAAAAGTTATTTCAGATGTCACAGAAAAGAGAAATTTGATATTAGGATAGCATGTTACATACAATAAAGCAAACCTGTCTCTCGTGCCACTGTTACAAGACATACACGTGGCTGTTTAAAGAATAACCTTGTTTAAAGATAAAATTTCATAAAACTTAACATTTGACTCAGTGCATGTATACTTTGATAACTCTTACAAACTATTCCTCTCCTATTTAATATAAAAGTAAATTAAAACTATTACAAAGAAAAGAAAATAAAGTTGTATACAGGGCAAAACAAATTAAATTAAAATTCTTGCCTGATTAACTCTGCCCTTTTTAACATGTTAAGGATGTAATTGTTTCACAAGAAGTTAAAATGAAGATCATTTTAAATCATTTTTTGGAGGTAATTGTGCAATCATTTCACAGTCCATTTTTATAACTTGTTGGCACAAAAATGATCCAAAATAGCATATAGACCTACAGAAAGATCTCTACGAATTATTCCTTAAATTTTTCAGGCCATTGCTCCCTTAAATACATCAACTTCAACATTCTGTAACTAATGTCATTAAAAAAACACAGATCAGACAAGTAGTTAGCGTAAAACTAAATAAGGACTGACAAAAGCTTCAAGATTTTGATATCAGCTAATTACTTTACAGTCCAGTAACTGAACTGAGCTGCACCATAACCCAGCATTTACTTGCACCTTTCAGCTTCCCTTAAGTAAATTCACGATATAAATCAAGTAAACTACTCAGAGAAAGAGAACCCTTTTGTTACGATATTTCTCTTTGTATACACTGCCTTTGTTTCAAGTAATTTTGAAAACAATGAAGAATTTAGTAAAATAATTATTATTAAGTTGATGTTTGGAAGATAAATTAACATGAAATTTTAATGGTACACTTTAATTTAAAATACTTCAAAACAGGAATTTATATCACAGAATTAGGGATGGTTTCAAGCAAGTTGATATCAAAAGGGTTAACATTTGTTGGTTTGTAAAGTGTAACAGATTAGAATTTAAAACCAAATATGATGATGATACAAGTGACAATGATGACATTGTACATTTGCTGTTCTACTTACTAATCTCAGTGTGATTCCAGTTATTTAAGATGCTACATGTTATATTACTTTACATTAAGAAAATAATACTTGGAGACCATGAAAAGAATTTTATCTTTTTTAAGTCTGTTAGAATAGATTTGCTGTTGCTAGCTAGCGGTAAAATTGGACCATATATTGAATAATGTTCAACACATTATTTGCTTTGAATCTATACTCTAATGGAGAAAGCTGCTTATTAATTAGGTATGTAACAATTACTAAAAGTAAGCAATTGTTAAAGGGTTAAACTGTCTGGAAATATTTTTATAAATTCATATTCTAAGAAATTTCCAATAACTTCAATTTCTCAAGTTTATTGAATCTTTTTAACTCCAATTTCTCGCAAATTTAAATATTCACTGCGTCCAATTCATCACAAATTTAAATATTCATTGCATTCACTGCGGAGTATTCCATTTTCATTTGCAAAGTCTCACTTTCTCTTTTAAGTTTTAATTCGCTATTAATGCATACATAATGTAAAAACATTATTTATTGAATGAAAATTTTTTTAAATACCCATATAATTTTTGAACGCAGGATAGCTGTGAGAAGAGGCTAGAAAGTTAGGTGATTATTATTAGAAGATGAGGAGAAAAAAAAACAAAAAGTTACTGACAAGAACTTGAAACTTGCACCTTATTCACAGTTTCCAAACACAACTTCAACAGTGACACACACAAACACACCAATACACACTCGTGCACACACATTGATACACATACACACAAATGAAAAGTAAAGAATGTGTGTGTGTGTGTGTGGATGCATGCGTGCGTGTGCGTGCATGTGCTGTTCACTGACAACTTCATGCTGCATCACTTTTGTAAAATTTTGTCAGTGAACAGGTGGTGGTTTCAAAGCAATGAAAATATTTTGACACAAATGAAGTTTTAGTGTCGAAGTGAAACTAATGGTAATTGTGCGTTCTTGAATGGTTTACAAACATCTTCCATGCTGCAATTGTTTTTGTTTCAGCACACAACCTCAGATCAAGTCACTTGCTATGCAGGTCTACCTCTGTAATTTTTTTAAATCATTGTGGATAAGTGCCAGCAATGACCTTCTCAGGCTCACCAAAATTTTGATTTCTAAACAGAAACAATTGAGGGCAGGTGGTGGGTTTGCAAAAAATTCATAATTTCTCGAATTGTCTTTTTTATAGCATATAAATGTATTTATGATGAAAAAATATTGAAAAACATTAATAAATGCAAGAGTGATAAAGAAACGAGGGGGGTTGTCTCTGGATGTGCTGGAAACAACAGCCAGACTGCCCTTAAATCTCTCTTCCCTCTGAAAATATTAACTTCTTTTTTATTTTTACCGAAAATGCTCTTCCCATGGTTTTGAAGTATAAAAAAAAATTGGCCAAAATAGGTCTGGAGTGGGATGATGAGGGAGGGGATGTAAAAAAAAAAAAAAAAAAAAAGAGCTTACAAAACTTCTTCATACAAAGGTGCCCCCACCCCAAACCCATCATTTCGAAGGCTGTGGTTTTAAAAAAAATGGGGAAGATCCCAAAAAACTTTTCCCCACAAATTTCTTTATACTCATAATCTATGCCGTTTGAAGGGGATTTGTATAAATTTTCATTAAAAGACACCCATCTTCCAGAAAGTTACAAGGGAAAAAGTCAGATCGTGTGAATTTTCTGAAACTCCTCTCTCCACTCCCTTGCAAAAATTCTTTCCCATAAATCGCTATATACTCTGAAGCCACAATATCCAAGCAGTATTTGTAGAAAATTTTGTTAAGAAATCCATTTTTCTGGATGTTATGAGGCAACAAAGTCGGGGGCATGTATATCTGTAGTAATGCCCTTTTGTTTATACTATTTTTTCATTTCATGTTTATTTCATTCATTGTTTGCAATGTTCTCTCTCTCTCTCTCTCTCTCTCTCTCTCTCTCTCTCTCTCTCTCTCTCTCTCTCTCTCTCTCTCTCTCTCTCTCTCTCTCTCACACACACTGTAAAGCTTACAGATAGGCTGCTGAATTGAAATCTCTATATTGCTTTGAGGGGAAGGTAAAACTTGACAAACTGCTTCTCCCTCTGTTGTTGGACTACTGTAATGTTTCTTTAATAAAGAGAGATTATGACTGTGATAAAATAATGAAAGCAATATTTACTAAGTAAGTGAGCACTGTTATACAAAGAAAGAATTTGACATAAAATATAAAAATTATTAGAAATGGGAATCAAATGTGAAAATGTTATCAAGGGGCTAGCAGAAAACCGCCCGGAAAGCAGTCTTTCTGCTAGTATTGCTAATTACTACTGGGTAAAACTTGGCACAGTTATTTGAGTAAATTGCAAGAGATCAGTCAAGTAATATAACCAACATAAAGCTACCTATTAAAGGGTATCTTAGCACAATGGCTTTAGAATACTTTTTTTTAATTCGTGGTATACTTTGGAGGAAATCTTAATAGTCAAAATTTGAAACCATGATGGGGTCAATGAAAAAGGTAGGAACAAACCCTACAGAAAAACTAAACTCTTCTTTTAACACTATTCATACCACAGACATATAAGCATCTCTTATCTATAGCTGTGAAATCCCAAATGGACAGTTAAAAGATGCACATGAGCATCTCTGGGATTTTACAACATAGTGAGTAAGGCGCATATTAGCATCTCTGGGATTTTATGGCTGTCTATGAGTGACAAATACATGCACTACTAGGATTTCCTAGTTATAGATAAGCAACACTTATTGCATCTGTGGTATGGATAGTGTTTAAATTAACAAGGAAGCAAGCATGAATTAAGACCAGTAAACGATACAGATTAGAATCAGGTGTAAGGAACAATTTTGGACATGCTTAATGTATGAGAAGTATTGAAAAGTGAAACTAGATAGAAGCCGAAATAATACTAAGTAGAAATGACCACAGAGAATAAGAGTATACAGAATATATCCATATATAAAACCCACATTTCTATTTTTAAAAGGACTATTCAGTTAGTACTATCTTGGGTCAAGAAACTAAAAAGTAATTTTTCAATTTTATTCAAATCACAGGAGTATAAATATTTTATTCAGACATAATAACTATTTTAGTCACTTCTGTATTTAGCAACAGTTACACTATACTTTCAAATGTAGGAGTGAACTTCCATTTTCTTTTCACAACATCAGTACATAACTTAAAATAAATTAGGAAATAAAAACTGCCAGTGAGTCTTACCTCATAATTCTGGCTAAAATAGAAAGACGGTATCAGTGAAACGAAGTAAGATATTTATTTAGTAAATGAAACCAGTTATATAGACCTGACCAACAAGTTATTTAACTGCTTTACATCTCAAAACCATCTGACACCTACAAACTACATGTTTTTTGAGCCAATCCTTTAAAGAATTTTACTTTGGTTTGTCACCATCTGACTTAATTAGATGGTAACAAGCTGAATTTAAGAAAAATTAAATAAATTAAAGATTAAATAAATCTCCATATGAATTCACATTTCTTCATAAAATTCTTGGAATTTGAATCTTAAATGTCAAGTAGTTTCACTTTTCTAGAATTTTAGGCAACCTGATATGGTGCACAACACTTTCTAGTTAAAGCTATGAAACCAAAACTAATATGTCACTAGCAAGCAACTGACAAATCTTTTACTGCTATTGACCTCAAGTAATACTTCACAGGCGTAACTTACAAAACATCCTACATATAAGAAACTGAAAGACTTTCCAGAGCATCATTCATCAGTAGATCTAGAAATCAGTTGCATGAGTTTAGATAAGTTAAATATAACTTGTGAATATCTACAAAATCAACACATAGGAATTTGAACAGAACATACTTCCTGACCATATTCCTAATATAATATATTATGTGTTCCAATTAATAATTTTGATAATAATCAAGAATTTTGAATGGTTTATTAATTTCTCTATTATTAAATCAGTGGATCAAACGACTTAAAAATTTCTGACATAAAATCATATTTGAATGTTTAAACACGAACACTTTAAACAGAATAATTCAGAAACATCACCAAACCTACAAGTTTATTATATCACAGATTTCATATCATAAAACTCTGGGGAATCTCTGGCAAGTTAGTACGAAAACAATCTATCTAGTAAGGAGGTTCTTAATAAAAATTGGGAACAACCTAAAAATGAGTTTAGTTTTAACTACAATTGAAAAAAAGAGAGTTCATCTATATCAATTTAAATCTACAATTGCCAATTTCTCATCCACGGAAACTTAAAACAATTACAGAGCACCCACTATGAAAGAAGCTGTAGATCATCTAGCTTTGTTGTTATCGGGATCTAAGTTCAAATCTTGTTACAGTAAGTATTTTCTTAGAGAATCTGCTTCAAACCTATAGATTACAATATAATTGTGAAAGGGTTGCAAAGACAGAATATTTTATCTTTGAAATATTTCATAAAATCTAAAATATTCATTACAGGATTACTGAACAGTAACCAACATTTATTACAAAGACAAAACAAAGCATCAAGTGCTAATGCTATTAAATTTTTAGAAAGTACCTTTTTTGGGGGGGGGGATATATAGACACAGGCATAGCTATGTGGTTTAAGAATCTTGCTTTGTAACCACATGGTCAATAAATTTGGTAAATGGAAGCTGTGCAAAAGCCCATTTTACGTGTGTGTGTGTGTATGTCACCACTCCATTGCTGCTTGACAACTGGTGTTGTTTTGTTTACATCCCAATAACATACCAGCTCAATAACAGAGACTGATAGAATAAATACTAAATCAGTTTGTTCAACCAAAACCCTTCAAGGCAATGCCATAGCATGGCCACAGTCCAATCACTAAAACAAATAAAATATAAAATATTTAAAATATGGATTGTGAAGGGTTACTGATTTGCCAAAATGACTAACAATGGTAAAAAGTAACCTCTGTATCAGGGACTTTATTTAAGACAATAATGACTGATTTCAAATTTTAGCACAATGCCAGCAATTTCGAGGGAGGGGCAAGTTGATTACGACAACCCAGAACTCAACTGGTAAAAGAATGAAAGGAAATTTCATCTCAGCAGAATTTAAACTGAGATTATAAAAAAGCAGGAGGAATGCAACAAAGCAATCTGGCTGACATACTAATGATTCTGCCAGCTCACTACCTGAGGCACAGTAATGATAACAGAACCATGAGAATAATAAGAATCCAGCTAAAAAGACTCCTCACTCACCAGCAAATAAGGTTCATTGATATAAGTTGCTAAATTAGTTACCTTCAAATTCTGCCACTAAACTAATATAAAGTAAACATTGCTGATTTGTAGAATCAAGTTTAATTAAACTTCTGATTACTTCTGAATAATCGTTGACACATAAGTAACATATGGAATACTAATTCCAAAAGAAGGTATCAGAAGTCAATCAATTAAAAGATTTATAAATTCATTAAGCACTAGTACACTTTAGAAAACATTAATTAGAGCTTTTTTTTCTTCTTCTTTACTTTCTTGTTTCACTTCATCTTGAAGAAATTGGATACACAGGAAAATCTTTTTTTAAGCTATAGTAATAGTAGATAATTTGACCTGTTTGTATGTTTAACATACTACCAAGGATTGGACAGGGACTTACTAAAGGCAGGACTTTATGACCAAATGCTGTTTTGCAAACAAGGTTTGTTTTGGGGTTTTCTTTTTTATTCCATGTGCTTTTTAAAGCAACAAGTCAATGTTAATAAAGCATGTAAATATCATATCACCATTTCATTTATATATATATATATATATTTATATATATATATATTTATATATATATATATATATTTTCATTTTATCTAGTTTCAGCTCATGAGCTGTGGCCATGCTGGGGCACTGCCATTTGGTGTTGCTACACAATTTTACTTCACAAATTTTACTTCGGGAATTGACATCTGGTGCATGAGAGAGTTTGATGCAGCTGCTCTCATCTGCACCTCTTGCCGTGAAGTTGGCTCATCTGGGACACCTGACAGGAAGAGGTCCAGCCTCATCTTGAAGACACCTACATCCACTGCATACAGGTCTCTCAGGTCCTTCAGGAGGATATTGAAGAGCTGTGGACCTCTGAAGCCCAGGCTATTGCAGTGTCTTGTCCTACATCTTGATGGCAAATTTGAAGTCCTTGATACTATGCAATGGCGTCCAGTTCTTTTATTTGTACAACTTTCGATGCCAAAGTTTGGGACAATTCCTTCAAGGATCTTCCAGATGTATATATATATATATATATATATATATATATATATATATATATATATATATATATCTTTTACTTGTTTCAGCCATCAGACTATGGCTTGGAAAACTTTTAGTCAAATGAATCAGCTCCAGTGATGGTTATTTTAAGCTTGGTACTTATTCTATCATCCCTTTGGCCAAACTGTTAAGTTATGGGGACATAAGCACACCAGCATCATGTGTTAAGAGGTGGTGGGGGACAAAAAGACACAAAGACACGCATTTATATATATATATGGTGCTTCAGCATGGCCGCAGTCAAATGACTGAAACAAGTAAAAGAATAAAAGGATATATATAGGCACAGGAATGGTTGTGTGGTAAGAAGCTTGCTTTCCAACACATGGTCCTGGGTTCAGCCTCACTGTGTAGCACCTTGGGTAAGTGTCTTCTACTATAGCCTCGGGCCAACCAAAGCCTTGTGAGTGAATTTGGTAGATGAAAACTGAAAGAAGCCAGTCCATATGTGTGTGTGTGTGTGTGTGTGTGTGTGTGTGTTTGTCCCCCACAATTGCTTGACAACCGATGTTGGTGTGTCTATGTCCCCATAAATTAGCAGCTCAGCAAAAGATACTGATAGAATAAATACTAGGTTTATAGAACAAAGGCCCTGGGGTCAACTAAAGGTGGTGCTCCAGCATGTCCACAGTCAAATGACTGAAACAAGAATAAAGAAATAAAAGAATATATATATATTCTTTTATTCTTTTACTTGTTTCAGTCATTTGACTGTGGCCATGCTGGAGCACCACCTTTAATCGAGCAAATCAACCCCTGGACTTATTCTTTGTAAGCCTAGTAGCTATTTGTGTCTTTTGCTGAACTGCTAAGTTATGGGGACATAAATACCAGCATCAGTTGTCAAGAAATGTTGTGGCAATAAACACAGACACACATACATATATATATATACATATATATGATGGGTTTCTTTCAATTTCTGTCAACCAAATTCACTCACAAGGTTTTGGTTGGCCCGAGGCTATAGAAGACACTTGCCCAAGGTGCTACACATAACCATGTGGTTGGGAAGCAAGCTTCTTACCACACAGCTATGTCTGCACACACACACACACACACACACACACATGCATACATACACACACACACACACACACACATAGATGCATATAGACTGCCATACAGTTTGATTGAACATATTCACTCACAAAAGCACTGATTGACCCAGAGCTATGGTAAAAGACATTTGCCCAAGGTGCTAAACAGTAAAACTGAACCCAAAATCACATGGTTGCAATACAATTTTTTTAACAATACATCTGTAACTAAAGCTGATGCTTACAGTACCTAAGTCTTCTAAGTGGTGAGAAAGAGTGCTTTCAAATTGACAGACAAGTTATCTATTTATAATACATTAAAAGTCAGTTTGAATCTTGCTTGCTTGCTTGCAATGTTACCCAGCCAAACTGGCACATAATGGGAAAATACTATGAATCAAGTCTACCCTGAAATGTTAATACAAATGGAGTGAAACAAGTTTCACATAAACTGGAGCAGTAGTTATTAAGATATTCAGGGTTTGGGAGTATAAATACCCAAAACGGTGCATAATGAGAAAATGTTCCAAATATAACTTCATCTCAAAAGGGAAGAAACTCTAACCTTTCGATCAGACAGTGATTTGACAACAAAAAAATATGATTCGTTATACTTGCAGTAAATGTTTCTATTTTCGCTTTTGTTAAACACAATATTTTAATCATTTAGAAATATTTTTAAGTGAATCTAATTTCAGAAATGTATGTTGTTTGTACAGTAAGTATCTATATTCTAGCTTTCTTTAAACAGACAATATTTTAATGTTTTTTTTTTTTAACTATTTTCAAGGGAATACCATTACAAAAAATTGTTTTGGCATATTTAAAAAATATTTTAAAGTGAAAATGACTTTAAAAATACAGCAAATATTTTGTAAAAGACCTGTTTGTAACCTTTTTGTGAAATAGTTTTTTTCCATAGGTTTTTTTAGTGCATTCAACATATCTCACCTCCAAAGATTTGGCTGCTATTTCTAGTACGCCTGCTACCATGTAACAGCTATTTGTGATAAAGGACCCAAAATGCCTGTTATGTGGTAGCAGGGCCTGTAAGAAATAGCAGCCAAATCTTTCTTTTCTGGGGAAAGCCATTTATGCGTGATTTCAATGTCACATTCATTGAAAGCATGCAAAATAACCTGGAGAAGAAAAAATCCATGAACCAAACCTCCATTGCTGGGGAACTCAGAGTTTTCCAGTGACCCAACAGGTTACAGGTAGTCTAGTATTAATTAAAACCAGTCACCAGTTCTTAGTGATATGACGGATCATTTGGTATCCATAGTTGATGATATGCAAAAACACAGAAATGCATGCACCCTAAGATGTAATGATATCATTCATGTCTCAATGGTGTTTTTCACACATACGGTCTATAAGGTAAATTTTTCCCCTAAAGTGCTAAAAAAAGGTGTGTGTGTGTGTGTGTGTGTGTGTGTGTGTGTGTGTGTGTGTGTGTGTGTGTGTGTGTGTGTGTGTGTGTGTGTATACACACATATATACACACATATATTACTCCAGTTTTAGCAATAATAAAACTACCAGCTGAAATAATTACAAAACTAACCTCTAATCAGAAATGTTCTGTTTCATATCACAAATTAAAATCTATTGGCAGAGAAATGTGAGTAGCAAATTATTCTTGCTGTTCTATTTCACAATCTTTATAAAGAACGAAACTATCAACAAATCATTTTCCTTTTTTTTTTTTTTTGTTCTTCTTATATCAAAATGTATTAGCATACCACTGATATCTAAACTCCTTAATAGAGTTTTATCATTTCATAACAATTTGGAAAATGTAGTGCTTATCATATTATTAAGAGGAATTTAAGAATTTTTTTTTTCCATGTACTTAGCAATTCAACAGTTCAAAAAAAGGTTATCTGTCTTTTATCTATCTTTTCATGTTTCAGTCATTGGACTGTAGTCATGCTGGGGCACCTTTAAGGGTTTGAGTTAAATAAACCAAGTCCAGTCCTTCTCTTTTATCGGTCTCTATTGCTAAACCACTAAATTATGAGGATGCAAACAAATCAACATTGGTAATCAAGTGATTGTAGGAGTGAGGTGAGGTGTCAAACACAGACACAAAGAGACACACACACACATTCAGCAGCTTCTACACAGTTACTCTCAAACAAATTCATTCACAAGGCATTGGGTAGCTCAGGGCTATGGTACTAGACACTTGCTCAAGGTGTAGCACAGAGGAACTCAACTCTAATCAACTGAAATAATATCTATAATGGGAAGAAAAGTCATCAGCATTAATGACAATTCTTGCCAGGGAGAATTCTTGCAAGGGAGAAAACTCCAAAATCCAAATTGATTAAAAATTTAATGAAGATATGCAATGCTGAATGAATTTGATCTGTGGTAGTAACAGTGACAACTCCAGAAATGTTTCAGCCTCACTAGACCTCTTCAGTAAGGTATAGTACAAAATCTAACTATTGTAACTCCCAGAACTTAGAATGACATTTAGAGGACATAGCTTTTTTTTTTACAAAAGTTATGTCTGATTACAGAATTCTGACTACAGAATTTTAATAACATTGAAAAATTTCCCAAGGATGCTTTCTGCATGAAAACTATACTGTTAATGTAGTGAGCCAAAAAGAATCTTTAAAACAATTGAACTTACAGCCATTATAAGAAGTTACTTAATTCTATGTTCTTAAGGCAGAAGGTATCCTTGAGTATTTTTTGCTAATAAACTAAATTACTAAGACAAACAATAATTACTATGCTAAAGTTATATATAGTAGTATCATAAATATATTTGTATACACCTGTAAAATTCCTACTCACAATAGGTATGTAAACCTTTCCAATTCCATTTGTCAACTTACAGTGGCATGAAAATAAATCTAATATACAAGAATAAAAACAAATGACTATACAACTTTTAAATAAACACTCATAAATAAAATTTATAACCACCAACTAACCTATTACACAACCTTCAACATTATATCTTAGCATCAATATTCATGCTCTTGTACCTATGTTTTATACAGGTCAGGAAAAACTGAGTTTTTTCCATGTCTTTCTTGTAAGTCCCCAGTTCTATTTCTGTTATATATAATTTATTTACTCAAACAGATTTAGTAAGCCCAACTGAAGGAGAATAGCATTTTATTAAGTGGAGTTTTTAAATATTTTTTCATGTTAAGCTCAACAATGACAAAGACTTGGAGTTGACAAACAAATTATTATTATTAAGGTGGAATACTGGCAGACTTGTTATCACATCAGAAAAAATGCTTAGCGGCATTTCATCCATCTTTATGTTCAAGTTCAAATTCCAATAAGGTTGACTTTACCTTTCATTCTTTCAGGGTTGATGAAATATGTACCAGTTGAGCAATGGAGTCAATGTAATTGACTATCCCCTTCCTCTAAATTTCAGGCCTTGTGCCTATTGTAGAAACAATCATTATCATCAGTATGTGGATAGTGAATTGGAGAACTGATACTGCATCAAATATAAATGCTTTGTGTTTTTTTTTTCTAGCTCTTTATATTCTTTAACTCTCATTAAGGTTAACTTTGCCTTTTCTACTTCTAAGGATGAAAATATAAAGTACCTGTCAAGTATTGGGATCAATTTAATCAACTTGTTCCCTCAAAATTACAGGTCTTCAACCTAAATTGAAGTAGTAGTCGGAGAGTATTACAGCTGATTTTAATTAGACCAGTACTGACTACTACATTATTTGAGATCGTACAGTGAATTCCAAAGAAAGGATTTAGTATCAGGAAGAGAATACAATTTTCCTCTGAGACAGGAATAAACTACGCTCAAAATAAAATAGTCAGTGGAGTTATCCAAAATTCTATTTGGATATTTTGCAATAAAGTAAACAACTTGTGACTGACTATACAAATATGTTTAGAGGACAAATGGTACAGTGTCTCAGTCCCCAACATGTCAATAAAGCTATGTGTTGGAAATTTAAAAGTCTTATTTATAAACAGTTAAATATTTGGAAGAGCTAGAAATTAACAAGGAATCTACCAGAAAAATATGGTCTACTTAACTGAAATATATTTTATTTATTTAATTTGTAACATTGTCAAAATGGAACAAGAATAAGAAATACTAACATAAGCAATGATCAACAATAATCTTTTTTCTCTCTCATTATTCTCATTTTTCATTTTGGAAACATACACACACACTATCTTCAGTAATAAAAAGGACTGTGTCAATGATAATACCTTCCTTCTTCTCACCAGTTTCAGATTCTCAGGGAATCTGAAACTGGTGAGAGGGAGGATGGTATCATCAAATTACAAACCTCGCCCAAAAGCTTACAATAGAGTGGACTGCACTAAAGGCAGCCAGAGACCAGCTGGTGGTGTTCAACTGGGCAACAAATTAAGTTTAACACCCAAGCAGACCATGGCAGGATTTGAACTCAGAATGCTAAGAGCCAGAATGAATATGGTCTTTCATCCTAGGCTGGTATTTTATTTATTGACCCCAGAAGGATGAAAGGTAACTCTGACCGTGACAGTGTTTCAGCTTGGAATACAAGAAACTGGATTGCTGCAAGGCATTTTGGAAGTTTATACAGATAAATTACAAAACCTAACTTATAAAAATTATAACCATTCCTCTTTTAGTATAGGAATGATGACAACGAAAACCTAAACAATGAAGAAATTATAATCCCCTCCTTAGTATTTTGCCCTTTGATACAGTAATATATTTACATTATATCTATTACAGATGAGTGTTGACACACTGAGATGGTATCAGTGAATGAAAATAGTTTTAAAAATTTATCTTGACATTTATGAGAAGCAATAGAATCATCTTGATTATGATATGACCTCAATCACAGAAGATAAGGTGCCATTGTGATATGATCTTAAATGTTGAAGATAAGATGTCGCTCATCAAACTAAATGAGTGCTATGAAGGAGCAACCACTGATGGGTTTAATCTTTTTATGAACCGATATCATCCATCTCCCAACACATTTTGCTTCATTTTCTAAAGACCTCCTGCATTCCTAAAATTGTTATCTGTAAAATTACTAATTACACTTCATTTCTGTTGTCAATTAATTGAATGAAAGGCAGGCAACCAAAAAGAGACAGATAAAAATTACAATAATTCAAAAATTTCTTCATAAACAGAATGCTCTTCAAATTATATCAACCCCTTTCACCCTTCACTAGATAAGAGTAATGTGTCTTATCTAACAATACAATGTAATTTATGGATTTCAAATGATGGTCTGTAGACAATTATCTAAACACCTTAACTAGCCAGTTATAATTAACACAACAATCACACACTAATTTCTCGAGAAAATCTCAAAAATTGAAGCACATACTTTCATTCCTTTCTGAGATAAAAAAAAAATTTTTGCAAAACAACACCTAGCAAGCATAAAAAAAAATGTAGTATTTATGCCTTTTAGCTAAGTCATGCAGAGAACCATTTGAAAACTGAAAGCTAGGTACAGAGTCACCATACTACATCCCAAGATAGTTTCATATATTACACAAACACACACTTCTGAAAGATGTGTAAAATATCTTATTTTGAATGCAAAAAACTTGGTCACCATGTTAATAGGGTCATTCTTAAAATCAAAATTATTCAATTCTTTTTAAGTTGTATTTATTTAGTTGTACATTTTATTAAGATCTTGCAAGAATATTTTTAGGGCAACAAATTAAGCCAATAACTTATAGGGATGAAAAAAAATTATTTGAAATTAAAAAAAAAAAATAACATCTTTCTTTAAACAAGAACAGATAGTTACATTTAATATAATAGCTAAAAGAAAAAACTATAAAAAGGTGACCTAGTTAACAGACATCCAAGATATTTTTCCCTTAGAGACCTCTCCTACCTGATTTTCTCAGTCCAGGGTTGATAAAAATTAGGTCAATATACCAACTTGTTAGCATCCAGCTGATTAAATACTAGTATTCAAACTTCAGGTTTTGTAGGATAGGATAAGAGCAATTTTAAGAAAATAATGCACTGGGGTATTTGGACATGATAAAAATATATAAATTCATTGCTTATCCTTTTTACTACCATATTTCAATTGAAATACAGTGTTTTAGCTGCAGTTAATTTTGAAAATAACAAAGAATTTATTGAAATAACTTTGTTAATATTAAGCTCACATCTGTAACAAATTAACATGAAATTTTCATGGAAGTTTTAATTTAGATCACTATTTTTCAATCTTTGTTGTAAAACCACTAGGCTATTAGACCAATGTAAACATAACTGACACACTTTCTGTTATGACAATGAGGGTTCCAGTTGAATGGAACAGCCTGTTCATGAAATTAACATGCAAGTTGCTGAGTACTCCACTTAACCCTTTAGTGTTTGCATTATTCTGCCAAAATTAATGCTTTTTGATCCACATTGTTTTGAACTAACCATGCATTATCTTGTAGCTATGAGATTTTGATGAGGTAGCTGTTAATTTTTAAAACGATATTGTAGGGTTGGTAAGAGACCAGATTTGGCCAGTTTGAACATAAAACAAGCAGAATACTTTTGGCCGAATATGGCCGGTTTAAATGCTAAAGGGTTAAATACAGTTCTCAGGAAGATTCAACATGACACAGAATTACAGGTACTACATATGACCCTCTGAATTACAGGTACTGCACATTTTTGCCAGCTGAGTGGACTAGAACAACATGAAGTAAAGTATCTTGCTCAGAGACACAACATGCTTGCTGCCAGTTTTCGAACTTGCCATCTTATGACCATGAGCCAAATACCCTAATCACGAAGCCATACACACAGACAAAATGAATTTCTATGTAGTTTTGTCTACCAAATTTCTCTAACAAAATATTGATCAACTTGAAGCTATAGAAGGGTGCCTCAGTACTGTGCAGTGGGATCAAACCTGGAACCACATGGTAGCAAAGCAACCTTCTTAACTAATGTACTAATTTATTTTTCATATTCAAAACATCACCTGTGATTGATGAGTAACCATTAGGTCAACAGCAGCATAAAAATTGATCTGTTTGGAATCTAACTTTTGATATCTGACTTTTGTATTATTGTATGGCTTTTTTCAGGTACTATATTTTATCTATAAATATAAACCATCTGTTATACTGTTAGTTGCCAGTAACTCCTTAAATTTCAGTCCTGAATATTATTTCACTCTATTTAACTGCATTGCATATTTTATTCACTTAACTGTATAAAAAACCAGTTTTCTATTCCTCTCTTCATACACTCATTTCTGCTCAGGCACCAATCCAAATACAACATATAACTCAGACTGTGGGCAACATGTAACACATACAACAGTAACAATAACAACACACTGCAGCACCTTGGTTAAGTACCTTCTACTTTAGCCCCAGGTTGACTAGCACCATGTGAGTGAATTTGGTAGAGGGAAACTTGTGTGAAAACCTATCATGTGTGTGTGTGTGTCCTCACCCACTTTGCTTAACAACCAGTGTTGGTTTGTTTACATCCCCATAACTCAGCAGTTTGATAAAAGAGACAGACAGAATAAGTACCAATCTAAAAACTAAATACTAGAATCAATTTGTTCAACTAAAACTTTTAAGGCAGTGCCCCAGCATGACCACAGTTTAATAACTGAAACAAGTAAAAGATAAAAGAAATATATAAAACCTCCTGGAAGAAATTACATTTCTGTAAGAGGGTTTGTTTGATATTGGAGCAATTGGTCCAATAAAGCCCATTCTAAAGTAATTTTCTACACAGTTTCTCTTCCCCTTGATAGTTTGCATTTTTCTTTCCTTTCCAGTTTACAGACCTCCATATTTGGTCTAGTGCTAAGTATCAGATATGTCTTAAATAAACCATGCACATTCTAGGGCTAGCTCTGTGAAGAATAAGTGAAGTGCATTGAACTGTCCAAAACATTTAGACATCACATCCTAAGGTAAAATGACAAGCCAACGAGAAGATCTATACGTGGCCATTTTGTCAGGTTACAAATAGCAGTAATATTTCTCTGAAGCTACACTTTAAAATCTTGAAATTGGAAAGAATACATTATATAAAACACTAAGGATAAGTTGTCTGAAAATAAGATAGAATGGTCATGATTGGAATGTTTTGAACAGAGGTTTACTTGATCAGATCAGACAAAAATTAATTTATGATGACAGTAACAACAACTGATGAAAATCATAAAGTTTTAATCGATAGCATAATGCCTAATCCTTTAGTATATATATCTATGCTAAACCATTTTCACTTAATATATAGCAGGATTACTCTTTGGAAACTTTCAACAATGAGAAAGGTCACTTTCAAACCAAGTCTTTACAAAATCTCAAAATTAAGTACAAGAATTTGAATACAAGGCAAAAATTGATAATTTGTTTGAAGGACAATTTGAGTCATATATGGTAACTTTGAGATGATTATAGCAAGAGTAGGTTATTAACTCTTATGTTCCTGTTTACAGTAGACTGTGACTGATCTTATTCTCACAGTAAATGTAAAAATAGAATGCTTGCAGAAAGTTGGGGAATATACTAATCAAATGTTTTTTATCATAAACCAGTAACAAAATACATAAATCATCATTTAATGTGTTTTCCAAAGTCTTTTTTGGACCTTGAAGCAAAGTATATAATTTGATTTCACTTTCATAGTTCAAAAGTAGTTACCACATTTCTATTTAGAAGTTGACTGACTGTATCAACATCTGTTAGAAAACTACAGACATCTGGCCTCATAAAATCATTCAACCTTTCTTTGTATGTAAAAATAAGTTGCAGCAAAAAAAAAAAATTACTGAACTTGACTACTGAAAATATGTTGATATAACCAGTAAATATGTTTGTTGTCTAGCCAATCTTTTGGGGACATCTTGGACTATATTATCTAATAAGTCGCTTTTTTTTTTTTCAATTCTTAGGGTAATATTTGAGCGGGGTCCTATTATTTTTCTAGGCTGAGCAATCATGTATGCTGTTTAATTCCAAGTAAGAACGTCTAAAGTACAAGAAAATGAGAACCCACAGATAGCAGTAGAAGTCATTTAATATTTTGATATTTTAGATTTCCTCAAATAACATAAAGGAAGTCCATTTTTATAGAGACATAATAATTCAATGGACCTCAACTTCTTACTGAACACAGACTCAACAGGAACAAAGCTTAATACAAGAAAACATTTTACTGTCAGTGGCTTTCCTAGAAGGGTAAGAAGCTAAGCTCTTGTACCACAGAAACCTATCCCAAATGTAAAAATCAAGGGATACACAGAGTACAGTGTTGTTTTTCTTGCATCTAGGAAAATAGCTAGGATATTGATTTGATCTCATTGCCCTTAACAAAATAAAAATGTTTTTAAAACTAAGTTACATTAACGTCAACTTAGCACACTTATTAAACAGGAATTTAGCTTTGCCATTATACACACAACACTGACAGAGCTGGTATTAGACATATTTCGCAGATATTATCTAAAATATTTCTATCCTAGTAGTATAAAATGTAAATTGCAATGTTTAGCGTTTAGAAAGTTAATTAGCTGACAAGCTCAAATTGTTGATAATCAAACTAAATGTAGAGACTAAATTGTTATCTTTATCACAAAATTTTGTGAAAGCTGCCAGTTAATGGTGTGTTTTTTCTATCGTATGTTTATACAACAGTCACTTTAAAATTGATAACCTTTCCTCAATACTGTGCAGTCTCTAGAGTGAAATCACTAGAAATTAACAAACTCGCTGACTTGTATACTTACTTCATCAACAGGATTTATAGTGAGAGTGTAGTAGTATTTTGTAGTTTGCAATTATATACTTTACAGCTATAGTTTACAGAACCTTTCAAATTTCCAGCTAGATCTTACATTTAGTCTTCAACAAGATTGAAGTAAATAATATTTAATATTAAAACAAAACAAAGACAGACAGAATAGTGCCTCTAATGAAGTTTAAATACTCTTACATTCTAAATCCTTCAAAATCTTTTTAATAAGTATTTCAACAGTTTTAAACTTATATTAGTGTTTTATAAGAACCATTTCATCTAGAAAGGCAATAACATTAGTGATAGGGTAAGTTAACAGTAATATATTAAGATGTAATATTTCTTCCTATTCAACCAACATGAGATCAGAACTCTAAAAATAGTAAAACAGTGAAGGGAGTTCAACAACCAGCACCAAATTTTGTCTCTGCAATTGAGAAACCAAAGTCAACCAAAGAAAATAAACCACCCCCATAGAAAATATTTTAAACATGTCTCACCCTATCTCTAAAGATAATAAAAAAAAATTTCTTTTTAAATTAAATGAAGGGAGACACAGACAAACCAAGTTCCCACAGTGACATGAAACTGTCTCAAATTTCTCTACAGAATCAACCTCAAGCTATAAACCAGAATTTTCTTTGCAGAGAGAGAGAGGCTAGTGAAAGTGTCACTTCCTTTCATTATAAGTTGCCAACCCCTCCCACCTGTAAGTTGATAATGTAATAGGGGGCGGGGTGAACTGTTTGGGTACATTTCCTCCCTATGTGTCAGCCTGCTCTCAAAGTTAAGTTCTTATATAAATCCAACTTTTTCACACCCTACTTTAGTGTTGTAATCCGAGTGTCAGAACAAATACACAATACAATCAAAGTTTTGTGTCATCCCCCCCCACACTACTTTTTTTTCTTATTATTTAAAAACAACCACTTTACTGAAAGAATATGTTAATATATCATCGGAATGTTAAAGGCTATTATGTTACAATCAGACAAATATAATCTAACTAACTGTAATTCTGTCCTAGTAACTAATCATCAATTAAAGATCATTGCATATTGTATATAATGAGGAAGTTTTGCATCTTAATATACTAAAATACATTGGTATCTTTTCATTAGCTGCAAATGTTTTATAATTTCTTGAGAGGAGAAGGAAAGTGTTGGTGTTCATGCTTTTGACAAGGTTATTATCAAATTAGGTGAAGAGCTGTGAAACCAAGTCACAATTTCTGCTGACATACACAATTTACTGTACTAATCACTTGCATGACACTAACATGCATTATTTGCTAAAACTGTAAAACTTTTAGAGTTGATGTAAGCATGGGAAAATAACTAATACATTGGCAGAGCTATGACATAAATCACATTTCCTAAGTTTTCTTAGATTTAAAATCTTGGCAACTACAGCTTTCGTTCCTCTGAAATAGTTAGCTCTTCACCTGTTCCTCCTCATCCAAGCACCTTAACTATCCAGACCTCACATTAAATAGCTCACTAGAGTTACAACCTTCTGGAACTTCCTTCCATTATCAACTGAATATTCAGTTGATAACATATTCACACTGAACATCAAATGCATCAATCTCATCTGTTTAAGTGTGCTGATAGAGGAAGGAAAAGGTATAGTGCTTAACTCATTAATTATCAGAAAGATATTTGCTGTCAATGTTATAAATAGGTTCATTATGTGCCTCCATTGGTTTAGTAACTATCACACACTGTCATCCAGCAATGCACTTGTACCAGAACTTCTTCCAAGATGGCATAAACAAAATGAGCAGCTGAAACATAGATCAGTACGACCAAGTCAGACCATTCATCAATATCTTGTCCTTTCACATAATACATTTGCCATTGGTATTATGACTGATTGACAATCTCCATTTCAGACAACTATGATTTCTCAGCACTGTCAGCTTCTGCTTGCAATGCTGCTGATTCGGTGGTTAGAGCCAGGTGAACAAAAACACATTAAACAGAGCTGTTGGATACTGGACCTATACTGATCAATTCTAAGAAACACTGGTGAAAGAAGAATGAAAATCAAGTGACCAATTAATTATGAATTAGAAGCAGCAATGTATGTGCTTTGCTTATTTGCCAGTTTGCAGCTGCATAGCATTTTGGGGATGACTCTCTCCTAGTACTGGATGTTAAAACACCAGTAAACAAGCAAAACACATACATTGAGTATGTGCTATCACTAATAAATATTATATATATACATAGGGATATGTACACACATTGATATAAAAAGAAACTTAAGGAGAAAACTTTTGATGTAACTTTACATAACCTTTATACATGTGAAAAAATACATCAGGATTCTTTTTTTCTTTATCATAGCAACTTACTTACACATTTAATTGGTCTGAAGAAAAAGGTGTTTAACAGACAAGTCCAAGGAGTTGTTGATTGCCACTGAAATTTTATTTCAAGAGATATAGGAGCCATTTAAGTAGTTCTTTCATTTAATGAGATCTTCACATTAACTGAAACCCTCCTACGATAGTTTACCCCAAAATAAATGACACACTAAACAGTTTGTCACACACACACACTTAAAAGTGATACAAGAACATACCAGAAGAACTAAATTGTGCATATGATTTAAGAACATTTTAAAACCTCTTCAAGAAAACTAAGAGAATGTCATTCATTACTAATGATAAAAACAGTTAATCTATTTTGTCAGTTCACAATTGTATTGCCATTCAATAAGTTAGATCAATCTCCAAAGCAAACTATATATACGATCTAATGGTGTCACATTTAAATGTCATTATCTAAGTAGTTTTGTTCAGCCCCAGGTCAACCTTAATTGAGTAATCCTATAACCAAAAGGCATTCCACAAATAATGTAGCTACAACTACATTATCAAATGTGTCTTTAAAGACAGTAGAGTGTGATAGGAATGAAAATTGGCAACTGCTGCTGGGAGGCTAAGTAACACCATAAAGATTCCCTTTTAGCTCACACTTACATCTAAGCTACAGCCAAAAGAAAAAGATTTCCAGATAATAACTAATTTCAAGAACCAAACTTAGTAGTAATGGAAGCATGAAGTTTGATGACACTCAGCTAGTGTAACATCACTAAAAATGGTAAAATGTAAAATTGTGGCAATTAATTCCTGAAATAATAATAGTAAATGTAAAATTAAAACGATTCTATATTAGATCCTGAGTTTAATTCGGCAACAAACTACCAGCAAGTAGACAAACTCATATCTACTGTCAGTTTTTTGTCTGGAGCTCTGAAAAGGGAACTTCATGCTCAATGTCTCACCTCTTGTAGCACTGGGGCGTACATATCTTATATCCTAGGAATGTTACCAGTGATAGACTGAATAGTTATCTCACATCTGCTTAACACTACAGAATCCCATGCCTTATTGGAATATCAAATTTATAGTAGAATAATATATTAATGTTAATTTACTGATAAAATACGATCAATAATATAAATGAGTCACAAGGATTACTGAGATCTGCAGTATAAAAATAAAGTGCATTTGAAACTGAGATAGTGGGAATAAATTAAAAAAAAAAACAAAAGCAATTAAGTTCTTATTGAAAACAGTTGGTTCTGCATGTTAAAGTTGCATTACAGACACAAGATAAGATTGACAGAAAACAGAGAGAAAGTGCCAAGATGTAAAAAACACTTTATTTAAATAATCAACATGTTCAATGTAGTGACTATATTTTCTTTAACAAAGCATGTTTGTGTGGTTAAGCTAGCTTTCTAACCATGTAACTCTGGGTTCAGTCCCACTGTGTAACATCGTGGGCAAGTATTTTCTATTATAGCCCCAGGCCAACTAAATACTTGTGAATAGATTTGGTAGATGGAAACAGGAGCAAGTGTGTGTGTGTGTGTCTCTCTCTCTCCTATCACTGCTTGACAGGGTTTTTATTCATAACTTTGAGTTGACCAGTATTTTGTAAATGGAATTTGGTGGATGAAAATTGTGATGGAGTTTATTCTTTATATATTATCATTTAACGTGTGGTTTCCGTACTGTTATGGGTTGATCAGTACTTAATTATAGACATTCCTTGTCACTACTGCCATCAAAAATACTATTAATTATAAATTATAAAATCCAATGACTGAAAAATTGCGATGAGAAACCTAGAAAAACCAATGATTTATGTACTGGAAATTTATAACCAATGACATTTTTGTTCACAAAGTAATCAATTTTCCATACAAATATCCAATTAAAGTAAAACTGTAATTTAAAAAATGTTCATTAAACAATAGTTAAACAGTTTATTCAATTAATATTCTGACTGGAAAAGAATATTAACATTGTAGAGTCAAAGTTAGCATCTGCCTGTGTATACAGTGCTTGTCCTAGCACTACTATGTGCCTCTGAGAGAAAGTAAATTAAGAGTGGGATGACCTTTAGAAAAAAAACACTATAACCTTCTCATCTAACACTTTTGCTTGTCTAAAACACTATAGGATTTGGTCTAATTATGCTTCATTTCCTGTTATGAATGACTGTGTTGACAGTCTCAAGCTTCAATATGGGGGAAGGACCATGTTACAATCACTCACAATACACAAACAAAAGTAACAACTTCCTCAAACAAGTAGCAACAATAATGTAGACTAAACCAATATATTTGAACAGTTACTCGAGTTTCCCCCCATATGGTGTGCTAATGATATTAAAATTAGTAAGCTAACAATACAATGTAGGCGGAATTCCCTATTACCTGTTTCCTTCTTGGAGCAACAATATATGAACAAAAAGAAATAAATGAAAATCAACTAAAATAAACAAAGTTTCTATTTATGTAAATAAGTGAATAGTATTTTGTGAAACCAAATCTCTAAGTTTTTCACTTTGGGGAGAAAAGAACAATATGGAAAATATAAATATTAATTCAAATAATGAATTTTCTATTTTAAAGTAAGCTCAAACTCAAATACTAAAACACCATAGAATAAATACAGAATATTAGTATAGAAACACTGAAGGTAAATGAATGCAAATTGTATCAATTGATCAATACGTCAGTGTCATTAAAATTATTACATTACATGCCAAATGACTTCCACATGGAAAAAAAATTAGTAAATTAGACATCACTGTAAAAATAAAACTGTTGGAAAGTAGAAGTTAATGAAGTTTAATATCTTTGCAAAATTCAAAATGAGTAGATAATTTCTCTTGCCCGAAAGTTATAGTTAGTTCTAAAAACAAGGTACTCCACTTTCTCCCCATCTCAACTGTTTTAAGTAAATAAAATTATATTTCCAGTTCTCCAAGCCCTTCTGCAATCTACCAGATAATAATGATGGACTTTTACATCACAAATGATATACAAATGCTTGATAAAAATCTCATATATCGCTGGTACTGAACTCACGTATGATTGTGAGGTGCTAATCAGTTTTATCACAAACGACACACTCATACATTGATTTTGCCATCCAACACAACTCATCTACCTTTATAATAAATATGTGCCTTCAAGATTCCAATAATAAAACTATTATTGGAATCTTTATTTGCTATAAGGGTACATGGATTTGTATCATATGGCAAGAATCAATGATACAAACCCATCTACCTTTATAACAAATATGTTCCTTCAAGATATTTCAAACATTAGCAATTTGACCATGCAAGTTGATACCTTAAATTCTTTAATTTAAATTCAGTGCTAATTAGAGTAGGTGTCAGCTATGGCAATTAACAAAGGACCTGAAAGTATTTTTAAAAGAATATTAAATTGCAGAATACAATTCTATGTTATAAGAAATAGACACAGTATAGCAAGTATAGTTGCATATGTTTGCAACAGTGAGCTGTCTAATGCACATATCAAATGGACTTTGTGGAACATGATACTGTAATATTTTTTTCACATATTACCAGGTGCAGTTGGTGATTTGGTTATCCACACAAGTGTTTAGAAACTCTACCTTTCATTGCACTACAATGCAACAATGTATAAATATACTATATTTTGATATGCCCAAACACACCACAGTACATTCATTAATTTCTGTATATTAATTAGTCAAATATGAAAGATAATTTTTTTGATTAAATAGGAACAATGCCAATTTGCTTGTTTTGTTTTTGTTTTTTATAGTAAGGTCATTGTCAAATAAATTTATCTCATATCACTAGCACTTGAGATATCTCAACAGATTTTTACTCAAATATTTGAAGCAAACAACAGTAAAACACCCATTTCACCTTTCCTCTACCTTGACACAAAATATAGTATTCTACAATTTAGTAGTTTTTTTTTTTTAACTAGTTCTGGGCTCTGTAAATTACCATGGCTGACACCTACTTTAATTGGCACTGTATCTAAATAAAAGAATTCAAGGTACCAACTTACATGGTCAAATAGTTGGTGTTCTTAGTTATTGTTTTATTTATTGTCATCAGTCAAAAGACCATGAAGTTCTCTAAACTTGTTTATCACACCCATATCATCAACTGAGTTTCCTGTGAATACTGAGTGACTCTAATAAGTTGCAATATCAAGCACTTTATCATTTACATGAAAGATTTTGAATATCTTGAAGCTGAATAATTATTTTTCTTCAAAATACAAGTAAATCTTATGGGGAAGAAACCAGTTGCTAAAATACCCAGTTACCATCAACTACCACCCACTCTCTTTCTTAAAAGAGGATCCTGCCAAAGATCCACTTTAATCCTTTTATCATCATGTCATATTTCTGTTGAAATACACTGTCTTCTGTTTCAACTAATTTTGAAAATAATGAAGAATCTACTAAAATAGCTTTGTCATTATTAAGTTGTTGCTTGGAACATAAATTAACTAGAAATTTTGATTGAAAGTTTTCATTTAACCCTTTTAGCATTTAAACCAGCCATATCCAGCCCAAATGTTTTACATGTTTTTCATTCAAACTGGATACACCTGACCTCTCACACCTACCCTACAATGTTGTTCTAAAAAGAAACAATCACATCAGTGAAATCTTGAAGCTAGGAAGTAATGCATGATTAATTCAATACAATGTGAATAAATAAGTATTACATTTGACAAAGCAGTCATAAATACTAAAAGGTTAATTTACTTTAAAGCAGGAAGTTTGTATCATATAAACCAGAGTTGCGGGGGTGCGTTGATATCAAATGGATTAAAACACTTGTTTTAAGTGTGCTGTTTTAGTGATTTGTTCACCTTTATATATCTTTTAAAATTTGTATTACAAATTTATATCATCCAGGTCAACGTCTTGATTGAACATGGCTATGATCAAAGGCATTTCAGCCATGACCATCCCATTTTTTCAAGCATTGTAAATTTAGGACTACATCTTTCAATGTTTCTTCCCTTATATGAAGATAAGGTGTGATATGAGGAAGATTTAGCTATGATTTCTAAGTAGACTCCCACATCGGCTCAAAATACCCTATATGTGAATTGCAAATAACTTAGTAGTTCAATAAACAGAACTCAATCTATTAGGTTCAGACTGAGATAAATACTAAGACCAACATGATCAGTTAAACTCTTGAAGGTGATGCCCCAGCTTGGCCACAGTCTTATTAATAACATCAGTAAAAGAATAAATGTATAACCCATGTATTGGCAATATGCCGTGCTTGTGAAGACCTGTTGAACTGAGTGAAATTGTAGTCATGGCCAATGTCAGTGCTGCCTAACTGGCACCCATGCTGGTGGCATGTGAAAAGCACCATCTGAGCTTGGCCGATGCCAGTACCATCCAAATGGTACTTATGCCAATGGCATGTAAAAAGCACCATTCAAGTGTGGCCGATGCCAGAGCCACCTGACTGACACATAAAAGGCACCATTCAAGTGTAGCCAATGCCAGTGTAGCCAATGCCAGTGCAGCCTGACAGGCATCCATGCTGGTGGCATGTAAAAAGCACCATTCAAGCGTGACTGATGCCAGTGCTGCCTGACTGGCTCCCGTGCCAGTGACAAGTAAAAAGCACCCACTACACTCTCGGAGTGGTTGGCGTTAAGGGCATCCAGCTGTAGAAACCTTGCCAAATCAGATTGGAGCCTGGTGCAGCCTCTTGGCTTGCCAGTTCTCAGTCAAACCATCCAATCCATGCCAGCATGGAAAGCAGGCATTAAATGATGACAATGATGATTATTATCATCAGTTCTGTTATATATCTAGATGTTATACTTGTTATATATTATAATATTATGAAAGAGATGACAGAGGACTGAGATATGTGGTGCATTGCTGAACTAAAGATCTGCACACCACAACAGAACTGCAATCCTAAAACCAAGGTAGAATGTAAAAAGCATTGGTGCAGGTGCTGGTACCATGTAAAAAGCACTGGGGTGCTGGTGTCACATAGAAAGCAGCCAGTGCACTCTGTAACATGGTTGACATTAGGAAGGGCATCCAGCTGTAGAAACCAAGCCAAAACAGAATGTGGAACCTGGTGTAGCCCCCAGCCTTGCCAGTAACTGTCAAGCAGTCCTACTCATACCAGAATGGAAAACGGATGTTAAATGTGATTATGATGATGATGATGATGAGGCAATAATTTTGCTATATAAATTATAATTAATACTTTTCTAGCAACAATAAACTCACTCTTTTTTTTTTTTGTTTTGTTTCTTTTTTTTGAGGAGGGGAAACTTTAGCATGGCTACAGTCCACTGCATAAAAAAATAACAGCTTATGTAATCTAGTTTTATATTCCTTCAAAATAAATTATTTATATGTCATACATATATAATTAGATCACAAAAAGAACTTATAAGAGAGTCTCAGTCATGTTGATTAAAAATGATATTCACTATATTTGCAAACATTGATATATATTACATAAAATATATTTCATGTAATACACACAGGTTATATATCTTAATACATAGTAACCCAGCTTTTGGAACCCTCTATCCAAAATTAGAAGAGAGAGATATTTGATATAATGACCAATCTTTCTTGGCTTTCATTATCCCAAAATAGAAAGGTCACTTTAATTAGCGCAATGACATTTCAGCACATACTGTGTAGAGAAATACAGGCTAATCATAGTTATTTATATATCCAAAAATGGATGTTAATGTAGAAGCAACACTTTATACCCTGGTAATACTAAGTTTCATACAGAAAAAGACCTTGTTGAACAGAGAGAATCTCACAAGTGCAACAAGGGAGCCCTTACTTGGTCACTGAAACTGCTAAAAATAATCAAATTACATAGCATCAGATTACATTCTACCATCCTGAATAAGAAAGAACACATTAGATGATGAAATGCTAAATAACCCTAAAACGATACAATGCACAAAGCTCGATAAGTCTCCTTGACTAGAGTTGATTTTGAGTTTAACATTGTCCTAAGGCAAACCTGAATATGTATTTATGAAATAAATCACATTTTTAAAGGGACGAGAGTTATAATTTTTTTAAATATTAAAGATAATTTGATACAAGTGGAAAAAATATGATATTAGCACAAGTTCTACATATATGTCTGATATCACAACTGAAAAGTGAGGTCATAAAGGTTTCATTCATTGACTTTTATTTTTAAAAAGTTAATAGATGAAGGGGAGTTAGAGGAGCTTTACACATCCAATAGTGGTCTCATTTCTTAGTCTTTTACAACATTGCCAAATACTAAGTTAGTTACTTCAGAATGAGCAAGCAAGGGTAAAATTATACTTCAGCTGATAAGAGTTAAAACCACCCAACAAAAAAAAAAATGTGTTTTCTCTAGTTTGCCAACAGAATAACATCAATAATGTTAACTAAGCTCCAATACATCTATCCTTGCTTATCACGAAGATAAACAGTTATCATCTCCATGCATTTTGTAAATGGAACAAATGGTAGAGTCACTGATGCCAAACTCATGGCCCACAGCTGCAAAGATTCCACCCTTATGCATTTTCTTAATCATATCTACCTTTTCCTGCATCATTTGTTAGGATCAGGTGCTTTTATAGTTTTTCTGTTCTTTGGTGGATGCTAACAAGTACATAAATCTATATAAAAAAATATGCAGTCAGTGCATTCTGGGTAGTTGAGTATTGTGGATAGCCAATGAGGCATGCTTTTGTGGTACAAGTGAAATGTTTGACTGATTACTGACTCATGTCATCACAGATCAATCCATGGTATGTATAACATGTCTCACAATTTAGAGTAATATGTTACTTTGAATCAGTAATAAATTAATCCATAAATAATGATGGATGTGCTGTATGTAATACTACTGTAGATTTTTGATGATGAAACATCAGAAGCAATGAAACCCACCACTTTATACTTAATTAGCCATAAAGTTTTAGAATTAGAGCAAAAAAAATGTTAAAATTATTAGTCCTTCCCAAAAGCATTAGCATTACTTGAGGACAAAGCTTTTAATATAAATAATAAAGATTCCATTTGTTATTTAGCAGCTGAAATGACGAAATAATATCTCAAACAGTGAAACAAATCTCTGTAGGTGTGTTTTGTAGTTGCTTATTTATTTTTCATTCTAGTTAGTTAACATTAACCTACAGAGACAAGAAACCAGTTTTTCTCTCAGTATATGTACACTAACACACATTGCACTTCACATAGTTATATGGTATTGTGAAACAGGGTTAATCCCAGACCAGGCAAACCACCTAAGACATTCTAATCTCCCCCACCCATCCCTGGAATAGTGTATCCTGAATTATACTATGCAATGTGTGTTTTCTTAAGACAGTAGAATATAATATAAGTGGGATTTGGTGGTTGTTTTATAATAGTTTGAGTGAAAACTTAAAAGCTTTAAGTATTTATTATAACAGGATTTGGTATCTATTTGTAAACCACAGAACAGCATCTTATGTGAAGGTTTTCTGCTACCACATACCTCACACTAGGCCAAAGTAGAACTACTAAACCTTCATCTGAAACCTTTGTGTAACTCTGGATTTTAAGAAAATGAAACTTTTATACAAAAATGCTTACACAAATTTTCCATTTAAATTCAGGTATTGTCATTAGAGCATCGTCTCTTCTTGGCACAAATCTTTATAACTTATGACAAGTGTGGAAGTGAGAAGTTGAGACTTGTTTCTCCTAAAGCCATTGGCACAAATGAATTTATCCTAACTGGAAATTGGAACCACGACACGGAATATACATGAACACACAAAATGTATATCATGCAGGGTACTTTTGTTAAGTGTCCCTTGGTGCTTATATGCAATTAAAATAAATACATTCATCAATGTGTAGAAAAGTAATAAATGATTTAACCCTTTAGCATTCAGATTTCTTTGTCAAATGTATTGCTTATTTATTTACACTGATTTGAATTACTCATGCATCATCTTACAGCTTCAAGATTTCAATGGTATATTTTTATAATTTTAGAATGATATATCAGTATAAGTCTTAGAGATTGGATCTGGCTAGTTTTAACATAAAACATGTTGAACATTTGGGCCAGATTAAATGCTAAACTGACCATATCCAGCCTAAATATTTTTCCTGTTCTATGTTCAAACCAGCTAGATGCAGCCTTCCACACCTACCCTACAATGTCCTTCTAAAAATAAGCAATCATATCATGAAAATCTCAAAGCTACAACATAAATGCACAGTTAATTCAGAGCAATGTGAATAAATAAGCATTACATTTGACAGAATAATCTGAATGCTAAAGGGTTAATGGCAATTTCCTGCTAGCAAACTGTGGCCCAATTATCATTTGAATTTTACTGTCTTTAGAGAAGGCATGAACATCACATGGCATTGCGTGCCTGTGGCAGAAATCTTAAAAACCAAAATGAAAAGAAAGAGAAACTATAGAAAATTGTCAACATTCCAAAGCTGAACAATTTTAAACATTGTCTACACAAATAAATAATGAAAAATAATAAAATTGAACCACTTAAACCTATAACAGATTAAAAGAGGGATGTAACAACTGCAAACTAAAGTTTAATTGAAGGTTCTATTTGTTGAAACAATAATTAGATAACCTGTAAAACTGGAAACAATTAACAAAACATTAATTAAGGAATTAACTGAAGAGATGGCATCAGAGTTTTTGACACCAATGATGTCAATAGTAAGAGAAGAAAAACAATACTGTTCTTTGGCAGGTGGCTTCATTATATGTTTATTGTTGATGTTCAAATCCAGGTTTTGCTCTACACAATTAAAACACTGCAGTCATAAACAACCCATCTATTATTGCAGACAGTGTGTCTTACATTATCCAATATCCAATCTATGCCAGTGTGATAAAATAGACATATAATAATGATGTCTTCCCTTTTAAAAAAAAACTGTGTAATGTGAGAGCAATTTCGCAACCATTTTAAGCAAATGAAATGACAATATAAATGTACCCTCTTTAACTCCATTATTATTGGGTTACAATCATTTAGGTCAATCCTGACTCGATAGCCTTATGACCATTCCATCTGCATTTTTTTTTCTTTCTGGAGTGGAAGGATTTAACATTACATTGTATGTATCTTTCCCCTTTTTTTTATTTTTAAGATAGAATATGTTTTGAGAGAGATTTGACTGCTATTTCTGGCAGTTCAAATAACCACAATGTACTTCAGAGTCCCATTATATTGTGATTTGAGGGCAATTTAGCTGCTACTTTTAGCAGGTTGAGCAATCACATAGAGAACCCCACCCGTCATTGGCTCAGCAAAAGCTGATGATGGTGGATTTCTACCATTTGACAACTCATTTGTTCAATCCACTGAATTATCTACTGTGGCTGAGTATTCCACAGTCCTGGGTACCCATAACATAATTGTTAGAATCAGCATGTTGTAGTGTATAACAAGGATGTACCTCTTGAATTACAGGTACAATCCACCCAATGAGCTTCTATGCAGTTTCTGTCTACCCACTTTAATCACAAAGTATGGGCCAACCCATGGCTAAAGGAACTGACATTTGCCCAAAATGACCCTAGACCTTATCTTTGTGAAATGAACTTCTTAACCTGTCAGTCATTCTGTATCTGTGCTCAGCAAACAATTATGAAATAATCAAGAATACTCAAGTTTATATGCGTAATAAACAGCTATGTTTATAATACTAATAATATTTTGTTTCACTTTCCATCTTCTTAGGGTCAGCTTTGCTTGTCATTCACAATCAGTAAAATTGCAAAATAACCTAACTCACTATAACTTTCATTTTACAAAAAGAAAAGGGCTTTGCTACAAAGTAACTGCTCATATATACATAAATTCAAATGCATACAGATTATCACAATTACCCTAAGGTCTGATACGCACAAGTAAAACGATGCTTTACCAAAAATCAAACCCTTTCCTTGCTGCATCTCCCTATTCAATTTTTAATCAATTAGGAATTCAGAGTTGTCTTTCTTGTCTTTCTTAACAAAAAATATCACTAATGTATGTCAATGTTCTTTCTTTTCATTACAAGCATACTTTTAATTGATTCAACTGTCTTCTAAGGCTTTCTAAGTTAAGCAGGATGGCTCCCACTTAAGCATAGAAACACTGTCAAAACAGATTCACATACCAAGTTACATCCATGCAAACTGCTAGAAAAAATAAATAAATAAATAAATAAAACATTCACTGAAGCACAATTACTCAAACACAACCACTAAATTGACAAATGAATTAATATCTCACAACACTTCAGTAATGAGAATAATTACTTTAACATTAAAGGATATAATTAAGATTTGCTAAGCACTGTAGGGGAAGGAAAGTGAGCAATCATATTTAGGAGTGGTTGACTCATGTCATCATGTACACATAGCAAACCATATTCAGAGAGAAAAAAGTCATTATGAGCAACAAAATATTCCATCAACTTTGTCACCCTACATCTAGCTTTACATACATTGTTAATGTACACTTACCTTGATTTCATCTTGGGGTCCTACACCAAATATTAATTATAATCATTAGTCTATACAGCTATTCTTCCTATTACAATCAATTACCCACCACTTGAGCCATTGAAAGAGCTTCACCATGGTCACTTGACTTGCTAGAAATTACAACCAAATCTCCATTAAACTTCACCAAACCATCTTAAAAAAGAACACTGGATAATGTAACACTGGGTGTTGTATGCTTAAAAAATAAAAATAGAAAGTTACAACTGGAATACTTTTGACCATAAATTATTTTTCTTGCTTAGCCTAATGTCAGCTTTTTGGATCAAGAGTAACATGGGGTTAACCCTTTGCCTGTCAAAAGCATTTTCATAAGTTTGTCCTATTACATTCATACTTGTTTTCAGATTTTTAGTTAGCCCTTGTTTCATACATTTTGAGTAATATAAAGTTTTTCTTTCATAAATCACAAGATACTTTGGTGGTTGAAAAAAAAACTTAGAATATGTATCATATACGATGCATGGATGCCAAGGTAATATGCCTTGTGTATGAGACACACGAGACAGGCAAAGGGTTAAAGAACAGAAAAAACTTCAACCCTTTAAGAGTAACGCTAAATAGGGTAATAAGTTTTACAGAAATAGTGGAAAACCAGGCTAAATGCAGTACACTATTTAAGGGTATAACTATGCATTCTACCCCTAAAGGCTCAGTAAAATACTGGCAAACATTGGGATCAATTATATCAACTGTACTCATTCTCTAAACAATTCTTGTGTCCAGCTGAAAAGAAAATCAATAGTGACACTAAATGTTCTTTAAATCAAATGTTAAATGACAGAATGACAGATCAGACTCAATTGTACAGACCTATCTATGGTCAAGTACTTTTCTGTACTATTTTGTAGTCTATTAAAAAAGTGCTCATAAAACTACAATATTCGAATATGTCCTTCCTATTTTAAGATATTAAGGTGTTATTTGAGAGAGATTTGGTTGTTGTTTCTAGCAGGTAGGATGATCATGTAGAGCAATGATTCACAAACAGATTACTAATACTTTAAAGTTTTACAACTCTTTGAAAAACCAATTATGGCAAAACTTAAATCATATCAGGACAAGGAAGCTCATAGTTGTGGCTGATGCTGGTGTCACATAACTGGTAGCATGTCAAAAGCACTCACTACACTCTTGGGGGGATTGGCATTAGGAAGAGCATCCAGCCATAAAAAAAACCATACCAAATCAGATTGGAACCTGGTACAACTCCCTGGCTTATCAGTTCTCTGTCAAACCATCCAACCCATGCCAGCATGGAAAACAGATGTTAAATGCACTTATTAAAAGGTTAAAATATATTCTTTCCAATTCATTGTTTTACTTCATGCACGATCTACACTAAAATATTTTTATATGCATCATCATCATCATCGTTTAACGTCCGCTTTCCATGCTAGCATGGGTTGGACGATTTGACTGAGGACTGGTGAAACCGGATGGCAACACCAGGCACCAATCTAAATTTGGCAGAGTTTCTACAGCTGGATGCCCTTCCTAACGCCAACCACTCAGAGAGTGTAGTAGGTGCTTTTACGTGTCACCCGCACGAAGGCCAGTCAGGCGATACTGGCAATGGCCACGCTCGAAATGGTGTCTTTCATGTGCCACCCGCACAAGCCAGTCCAGGGGCATTGGCAACGATCTCGCTCGAAAATCCTACGAAGGCCAGTCAGGCGGTACTGGCAACGGCCGCGCTCGAAATGCACTACATGGAAAAACCTTCAGGAATCACTACTACAGAAGAGGATCTCTTGTTGGTACAACATCATACTAAATTTATAAAAAGTGTAGAAAATAGCTAGCTATAATGTAAAAATGAGTAAGTAACCTATCCTGGATGCACATCTCTGCATTCTACTAAAATCCTTACAACACATTTCCCTTTTTTGTATGGAACAACATAATTAACAAGTTAATGCTGAAGCCATTGCCAACTATGAAACAAAACAAGTCTTTCTCCAAAGGGAATAAGGATTTCTTGTCATGTAATACTACCATAATATTTAGAGAAATTTATTCCTTTAGGTTTGTTTTCTTTCTCATTTAAATAGATGGTGGGGAGATTCAGAATTTTTCTATGCGCCCCCCCCCCCCACGCCAGCATATATATATATATATATATATATATATATATATATATAAGCAAGCTTACATACAGAAGTTTCTTCCATGAAGATATATGCAAACTTCTTCAAGGGAGAAAAAAAAAGAGGGTGTGAATGTATGCATCCTCAATTTGGGGAAGAAGATTTCATTGACTGCAAAAACCATTCTAAATTTTTGTTTTTGTTTTTTTTGTTATGGGAAAGAGTATTTTTCCCTTTGCTTCAACCTACTTTTCTTTTTTTTTTAACAGCAACTAAGGAACAGTAGTAGGATAGATAGGTCAAGAAGCCAGCTACCCAACCCTGTTTCAAAGAATTCCTGAGTCATCATTTGGCATGATCTAGATAGAGATGAGAAATTTGACTCCTTCAGCTTTGCAACAAGAGAAGTAATACAACTACAGATGTGTATATAGAGAATTCAAACTTATTCTGGAATAAAATAAACATTTAAGATCAAAGCTGTCTCCTCAGAGAACTCAACAGAAATCAACAAGTCTAGGTTTTATAACTTTCCCAATTTCTGTTATCTAGGGAGTTTTATTTAAAACCTTTTTATGAAACCGTTTTAGGTAAAATATACAGAACTTGTTGATATCAGGGAGACAAAGAAAAGTAAAACCAAAAAAAAAATAATGAGAAAACTGAAATGAGTCATACAACACTGAGGAAAAAGAAAAATAAGTGTATCAAAATATAGAGAAAATTTCAGAAATTTTCATCAGACCACTGAAGCTACAAGAGGAAGTGCAATTAAGAGTTTCTGAGTGTGTACATGATTCAGCAAAGATGTCTTGATGTTTTTATCTTAGTTAGTACAGTAGAGAAGAGTTAGAGATACAATAAACATTTTAGAAAATGTAGTTATCAATGATACTTTTAAGACCACCAAAAAGCAAGATGTAGGCTTCTGTCAATTAATGGGGAAGGGAACCTGCATTGCTCCATCTGTTAGAAATAGCAACCAAATCTCCTTCACATTACACCCTCTGTATTAAATAATCCTTTCTACAATAGGCACAAGGCCTGAAATTTTGGAGGGTGGGGCTTGTCAATTGCATCAACCCCAGTGCTCAACCTGTACTTATGGAAAAGGTTCCACTACGCATTTTGTCCAGCATGCTAATGATTCTGCCAGCTTGCTGCCTTCTCTATTTTAAATAATCCAATGTAATATAGTTACTGATGTACAAAAATATAATGTAGTTAAGGCTGGAAAGGCTGGAAAGACTTTGATCATTGCCCTTCATTGTAGTTGGATGAGCCCAAGGAGTCATTCAAGCAGCAATGGATCGGAAAGTGTGGAATAACATCACCACCAGAATACATCATATAGCAGCATGCTGGCTCAGGGGACAGCCTCCTCCTCCAGTCACCAGCTCAGGATTTTACTTTACTTACTAGTGACACTGATGTCATCAGAGAAAAATATGTCTCACTTTCAGCGAACCTCTTATGAAATCAACATTATGTATTTAGTGTACAACCAGAAAATTAATGCAGAAGACAAATCATCATCCTCATCCTCATCATTTAACATCTATTTTCCATGCCAGCATGAACATTTTAGATCAAATGACTTAAAACTTTCTTTGTCCCTTTCTTTGTAGATTTTATTCCCTTTCCATGACTTCACTTAATCACTAAAAGATTTACAATTAGAAAAGTTATAAATGGTAACCATTATAAAATTTGTTACAATTCTAAAAGATTTTTAACATCTAAGGATTACAAATATCAGAAAAGGGAAACAGAGTTAAAGGCCGTCAGATTTCCATTTATGAATGTCAACCAAATAATTGTCTTCATCTCGGATTTCAAAATTCTCCAGAGAAATCTTTCTGCAAACATTATGGCTATTGATTGTACAACTACATTTTAACCCCAAGAATCATTTACCCTTGTTGACAAAGATGATCTTTAAAACATGATCTAGATAAAACACAATAAAAAGTGAGCCCTCATGCAATCACTCAACATGCTAAAAGCAGCAATCAGATTCCCTCAAATCATACTGCCTTAAAGAAGGATACACTGGATTATGGTAGTCCTAGATATACAAAACAAGGAGGATGGTCAGGAATGTCTTTGATTATACATCTAAACAACATTTAGATATCCTCTCCAACCCATACACTACAAAGGAAAACTAAAAATTGCTTTATATTTATTTAGAAACAAGAAAAGAGATTGAGTGCCATTAGTGTTTTTTTGTATGGGTATTACAAGAGAAACGTTTACAGCAGAACCAAAACCAGATGTAAACCATTATGAACAATATCTGAGGAGATTTCAATAATGTTAATTAGTCAGTCAAAATCCAAATAAAATGTCATAAATTTATATTATTTATATACTAAATATCAATACTCTTCAAATTTGACATTAAATACCCAAAAGTTTAAAAGAACCAACCAAGTCGTCAGGTCACTGAGTAAACATTATCAGTGACCTTCCATGAACAATATTATCACAGAAAATATAAAGAGTAGCTGTAAAGCTGATATCTCCATTTAAGCCCATTAACAAGTACAAGGTTTTATGGTTCAGATGAAAAATTTCCATAAACATATAAAGCAATTTCTAACAGTGGAGCACCGATGAAACGAGAATATGTTGGATATTACATGTTTGTAAAATAAATCCCATGAATGATTTTTAACATAAATACAAGATTTTCAATTAAGTGTATGGAGTACAGTTAGATACATCACTTCACTGGTACTTTTATTAGTGCCAGAAAGATGCAAAGTCAATACCAGAGAGAATTGAACTCAGAATATAAATAGCAGTAGTAGTCTGGCATTCCACCATTTCTTTCAACCCATCATGAATGACAATATGCAACATTTACAAATAATACGAAAGAGAATGGATATAGTTATGGGGTAGAAATTGTAGCAAACCATGATGTCTAATAAATGTATCTTAATAAATTACCCAAGATTTAGGTGAACTGAAATATTTTAAAGATCTCTAGGACAAAAATATATTATAGATCTCATGTTAAACCCAACTTTAATATTCTATGCTAATATACTTTATAAAATTCGCATTTTTTAATATATGTTGGTTTAACCAAGTCAGCTCTAAATTGCTTTGCTTTTTTAAAAAATAGTTTTTTTATCTATTCTACTTTCATACTAAATTGCTATCATGGGTGTCCCAACATCCTCAATACTACCCTATACTCATTGTATGGCAATAAGGTCAGATTCCTTTATTAAGAGAAAAGGTGTATCTATCATTTGTAGCAGTTTCAGATGTTACATATACATGTACAAGTGAAATCAGTCCCCTCTCAGCAACAGATCATACATCCATCAGAAAGTAAAACCTTAAGATTAAGAAGCTAGGAGCCATTTTCATACAAAATGTGTTGGACATGAAACTGCCAATTTTAAAGAGTTCAAATCTGATCTAAAAAAAAAAAAAGCTTATATCATAATTTTATGAATTACTGTTTTTAAAAGTTTCAAACACTAGCTTTAATAATGGGTTGTTTTACAAAATCCTTCCAAATTTTTGAATGGTCTCAAATTTTTGACATCAAATCCCATAAATTTGACACTTAGTCCCACACTAGTTTATACTGCCAATATATTTCGATTTCTATTGTCCAACAATTATATTTATTGCAAACCTCTCGTAATATATAAAAAACAATGAATTAAAATATATCAACTTCGAATTCATAATCATGTATAAATACACGCCTGGTCTAACAAAAAAGAAAGAAAAGAAAAAAATGAAAAAAGGAAACAACTAGCAATTTGGTATTTTTCTCAGAAATACAAACACCTACACAACGATGACAAATGTGCATAATGTATACAAATTAACAACTGTTTCATTGGAAGAAACAGATGACCTGAAGCATCAACTTAGAGCAGACCGGTGAAGTTAACATTTACTTCTTCCAATATAATCATCATCTTCATCATCATTGTTTAACGTCCACTTTCCATGCTGGCATGGGTTGGACGGTTTGACGGAGGACTGGCAAGCCAGGAAGCTGCACCAGGATCCAATCTGATCTGGCAAGGTTTCTACAGCTGGATGCCTTTCTTAATGCCAACCACTCCAAGAATGTAGTAGGTGATTTTACATGCCACCAGCACAAAAGCCAGTCAGACGGCACTGTCATTGACACTCGAATGTTGCTTTTTACATGCCACCAGCACTGGAGCCAGTCAGGCAGCACTGGCATCAGCCATGCTTGAATGGTGCTTTTTACGTGCCACCAGCACAGGAGCCAGTCGGGTGGCACTGGCATCGATCACACCTGTATGGTGCTTTTTATGTGCCACCGGCACAACTATAGTAAGTTTTATGAAATAAATAAAGACAAAAAAGGTACTGAAGAGAGAATGCCAATCAAGTAGATAAATGACAAAATTAATTGGAAAACATATACAGTCCTGCAAATATAGTCCTGGTGCCAACTGCAAAGCCAGAAATGTGGTCTACAAAATAAGCTGTATGGATGGTGAGTGTAAAAACAGAAACACGATATACATAGGTGAAACGGCAAGAAGTTTGGCTGAGCGTGTAAACGAACATTGGAGGGACTATAATAATCAAAAACAAACCTCGGTGCTCTACCAGCATGTCAAAGAACAACATGGTGGTGTACTGGACAGAATTAGCATAGAAATCCTGTCTAGACACCCCGGTGACGCATCATCATCATCATCATCATCATCGTTTAACGTCCGCTTTCCATGCTAGCATGGGTTGGATGATTTGACTGAGGACTGGTGAAACCGGATGGCAACACCAGGCTCCAATCTAATTTGGCAGAGTTTCTACAGCTGGATGCCCTTCCTAATGCCAACCACTCATTGCGACAAATACAGGAGTCGGTCCTCATAACTGAAACGCAACCAATTTTGAACACCAAATACACGTAGATGAGGGCCTTACAATTGCCCATGGTTGCATGTGTTGTTCACACATATGATGCGGAATATGAACGTAAATAAATAAATTTAAATTTAAATTTAAAAAAAAAAAAAAGTCTATCTGATCTGATATAAACGAAATTGTTACAAACACACATATGGACGCACATACTTACATATAAGCACGAACACATAAGTGCGTGCACACATGAGTGTGCACACATACGAGCTTGCACACACTCACATGTCCATACCGAACAGTTTCGAAACAACGCCAAAACAACGCCAGATCATACATTCAAAATAAATGGAAGTGGAGAGACAAGTTACTGAAGAGATTGCAAGAGTGCAATGAAATAATTTAACAAAAACTATATAAATTAATAAAGGACTGAACCAGTGCATGTGTTTATTACTGGCATAATGCCTCTCCCAAGGTTTAATTGTATTTCTTTCAACACACGTATCCACATCAAGAATCTTGCACACGAAATACACATACGAAATATACAGTGTATTCCACTAAAAATGTCATCACAAAAGAGTTAAAAAGACCTGTATAATTGTAAACTGAATATTTCCTCTTCCTATAAATAAAACATTTAAATTACACTTATACATGCTTTTATTGCATTAAAATATAAGTAATGGAAGGAAAATGTATTTCCTGACCATCATTTCAATTTATTATAGTCTCATCAAAGAATCTTGAGTTTAGTCATAAAGAAAGATGAGTGCTCCTCTTTAAAATTTCATTGTATGATTAAGTACTTGAAATTACAAATTTGTAATGACTACACAAGTGAAACATATTTGACCACAAGAAGTTTATTACAATGTCTACGATGTAATGAGTAATTTTCTTGGCATACTTTGAATGACCTTTAAAAGCTATCAAGTCTAATAATGGCTATTACTTATATGTAAATCTCTGATGTCAGTTAGTTAACCCTTTGCGTTTAATGGCCTCAACAGCAACTACATTAAATTATTAACATTTCAAATCCAAGCATATAAAACAAGAGACTAAAACACTATATGGTATTAATGAAATGCAAAACAGAGGGCAGCTGACTGCTCCATATTTGAAAAGCACAAATAAATAATAAACTTAGGGTTCATGAAAAATTCATACTGATTCATGAATTAGCATGGAAATGTTTTTTGTTTCTAAATGTTCCAGATCGAGAATTTCATTTACTTTTGTTAGCACAACCTATTCAATACCAACAGCAATTTATATGAGTTACTAAGGGATCATCTATACAGCTGCTCAACCTGCTAGACATAGCAGCTCAAATCACAACCTACTATCTTGAAAAAAAGTAAGGCTACGTTTAGGTAATGTAGTCAAAAATACACAAAAAAGACTGTCTTTGAACATGAGTCTACTCAATCAGAACTAACAACTTATTCCTATGCAAAACTGACCCAATGAGAATAACATATAGAAAGAATAAATATGAAATTATTAGATTCCATTTTTAATTGATATCACCAAGTTTGATTTGTTTTGGTAGCTGCTGCTTTCTAAATTGCAATATGTAGCACTAGAAACCACCTATGAGTTGATGAAGGAGCCATTGTGATTTGCATAACCTGCTAGAAATAGCAGTCAAATCTCAAATTATACTCTGCAGTCTTAAGAGAAAAACAAACTTTGAATAATGTATCATAACTAAACTGTAGCTGAAAATTTTTTTTAAAAAAGTAGAAGTGATGGCCAGAACACTTAATCAGATTTACTCAATCAGGATTGATCTGACTAACCAAGAAGAAAAAAACTTACATATCTTTCATTAAATTATGTGTGTTTCCATTTAAAACAGAATCTATGATGCACCGATTTGTTAAAACTTTGCAGCTTTCACTAGAATTCCATTGTTATTACCATCGGATTACATGGAAGAAACAGTTGACTTGAAGCATCAACTTAGAGCAGACCGATGAATATAACATTTATTTCTTCCAATTTAATGACTATAATAAATTCTATGAAATAAATAAAGACAAAAAATGTACTGAAGAGAGAATGCCAATCAAGTTGATAAATGACAAAAATTATCAGTACAAAATATGGTACATTTTATAATTTTTGACATCAAGTTCCATAATAAATTTAACACCTACTCCCACACTGCTTTACACTGCCAATATATTTTGATTTCTATTGTCCAACAACTGTATTTATTAAAAACCTTTCAAAATATATTAAAAGCAGGTTATTATGAATTAAAATATATCAAATTCAAACTCATAATGATATATACATACAGACCTTGCCTAACAAAAAGAGAAAAGAAAAGAAAATAGGAAACTACAACTAGCAATTTGGTATTTTTCTCAGAATACAAACACCTACACAATGATGACAAATGTGCATAATGCATACAAATTAACCACTGTTACATCAATCTGAGTGAGATTGCTTTACAGTTAGTTATTTAGTTTAACATGAATTGCTATTTCCTGTGGAGGAGGTTAATAAAACTATTGCTACACACCCCTCTGTCTTTTAAACATCTTCACAGCAAGAAACCAGTCTAAGCAAGAAATTTCACAGATCATCATCATTAACATTTAACAACCATTTTCTATACTGGCATGGGTTGGACAGCTTGACAGGAACTGCTAAGGCCAGGATCCACAACAAGTCCCTTAGTTTGTTTTGGTTTCTATAGCTGGATGCCCTTCCTGATGCTAACCACTTTACAGAGTGTACTGGGTGTTTTTTTATGTGGCACCAGTGCCAGTGCTTTTTACATGGCACGAGCACCAGTGCTTTTATATGGCACAGCACCAGTGCTTTTATATGGCACAAGCACCAGTGCTTTTTATGTGACACCAGCACCCACACCAATGCTTTTTATATGGCACCTTGGTTTTAGGATATCAATTTTGTTGTGGTGTGCAGGTCTTCTTGAGAACAGCAATGCTCCACATACCTCGTCATCTTTGTAACACCCTGCATTTTGAGATCAGTCTTCAATACTTCATCTCAGGTCTTCCTGGGTGTCTCTCTGCTATAACTTGCCTTTACTTTTAGTGGTCAACACTTCTTCATGCAACATTTAAACATTAGCCTCACGCTGGTTTTTTTTTTTTTTTTCTTTTTTAACAATGTTTTAGGGTCAAGCACAAACAAAAATACTTCAGAATTTCTTTGATATACATGCCAAAGCAGACATTGGGGACAGATGCAGTCCTGGAACACATCAGTTCCTGTCATACCATCCAAGCCGTTTCAGCATGGGACAAAAGCATTAAATAATGATGAAAATAAGAAATTAATATATAAGCTCAATGTGTCCACACACACAAAGAAAATATACAAAATCCAACAATTTTGTTATTTAAATCCATTCCATATAAAAATGAAATATGTAATAGGTTTGTTATATAAACACATACATTAGTATCAAATAACAGTTGGAAACTAACACAAGTCAAACTAATTAATGTATGATGTTAAGGCAAGCTAAGAGAGAGTTATCTCTATAATGAAAAAGAAGAAAAGAAAAATGACATTTCTACAGCACCAAACATGCCCTCAAATTCCATTTATAGCAAATAACATAGTTAACCTATCCTTAAAGCTGGGAAATGTTGGCAAGAGAGTGGAATGCCAGATATTTTTTTTTTTTTTTTTATGGGTGAATCTAGTTCATTATCAGTCTGGACTCAAATTCTAACAAGACCAGCTTTACCTTTCATTTATCACAAGGAATTTATACTGAATAATCAAGGCCATGGAGTTGAAAAATTGCAGCCAGAAGGATATATTATTGGATTACTAGAGCTACAAAAAATATACCTACTCCAAATGTAATATAGAACATGTTAAAATTTCCAATTTCACAGATACTAATATAAAAATAATCTAATCACATTTTAGGATCTGGTAAACATTATTCTGTCTCTAAGAACCAGATGTTCATAAATTTTAGATTCAATTTTTTCTATTTAACACCTATTCAACAGATAGGTGTTCTTTAATAAATTTTTTAGGGATAAACTTTTTAATCCTGAACAAGAGAGTTTTTATTCTATTTCATATAATCTTCCTACCATATTTACTGGAATTTTATATTCAAACAATGCTTTAATCTCAAAGAAGAAGGGTTATATACAAGGGAGTGCTGAAAAGTTTCTGGCTTTGAGTACAAGAAAATACAGGAGAATCAGATTCACACGTTTATTGTAGCAGTCATTCAGTTTTTCTAAGCCTTGTAAAAGAACTTGGAAGGTTGGACCTCCAACTGGGCCTTCCATGATACCCTTAAAGCCAGGAACTTTTCAGCAACCCTTTTAACCTGAATTTATTTCTTTTAAAATAGTCATTTGTTAAGTTACTTTATGTATTTAGCCTTTTAAGTTTAAAGTATTTTAGATTTTTGAACTGGCAAACAAAGATGTTCTTGGATTTTAATGTTAAATTTTGCTTTTTTATAATTTAGTCTTCAAATAAAAGTCCCCCATCTGCAATTTTTTAAATTCTGCCTTATGCTTAATTGTCTGTAACTTTAATAAATGCAAAAATGCCACAGCAATAGAGCTATGACGTTTAAGTTGAAACTTTAATGGGCTAGGATGTTAGAAAGTAACCTGAGGATTCACACTAGCCATGTGGATTGTGTGGCTTCAGTGAATACAAGAAATATGTGATTAGTTTAATTACAAATAAAGGAGTTGGAGGTATACAATATATTAACCCTTTCGTTACTGTATTTATTTTGAGATGCTCTGTGTTTCTTTCAATTACTTTATATATAACAAAGAATTTAGTAAAATAACTTAGTTATCATTCAGCTAGTGTTAGGAACATAAATTGTGACTAAGGTTTGGTGGAAGATTTTAATTCAGAACTTACAATAACCAGACATTTGTATTCAGAGCCAGAGCCGGTTTCAGCCAGAGCCGGTTTCAGCCAGAGCCGGTTTCAGCCAGAGCCGGTTTCAGCCAGGTTGGTAACAAAAGGGTTAAGGAGTTAAAGAATTAATATCCATAGGCCATATACGTATAATCAACTAGATTCTTCTAGAATAATTAGCCTGGTCGAAACAAAAGATATCATGTAACATCCAACAAGGTATAGGTTGTAGATAGACCAGTCACTCAACACCCATTTCTGTAATATTGATAGGTATAGGAAGTTAACAAATCCTGGACAGAATGCTAATATCTGTTAAAGGTAACATTCTTGAAAAGATCTCCCTCATAACATTTCATCAACGTATAAAATGTCTTTCGTGGGCTTTTAAAGGTCAATGCTCAATGTGGTTTCATGTTTTCAGTGGATAAGATTGCCAAGCTATCTCATATAACATTCCCAAATGAACTGACACTTTATTCCGAATTGAGTTTAATGTCCCAATACCCAACAAAACAAACACCTGCAGATAAAATAAGTTTGTGTTGCCATTTCATTTTAGCTGATACATGTTGAGAAGAGGTAAACAGAATTAAATAGCTTACTAAGAGATACAGGATACTGGCAACAGGTAAAATAAACTCACCATTGTGTTAATAAAGAAACAAATAAAAAAAAATATATATATATGCACAAACACAATGTGCTTCCACCCAGTTTCCCCTCTACCAAATTTACTCACGAGGCATTGACTGGCCTGGCACTATAACAAAAGACACTTGACCAAGGTGCCACACAGTTTGACTGAATCTGAAACCACATGGTTGCAAAGTGAACATCTTACGCATGCAGCCATGTTTACTCCTATATGCTTCTATAAAATTTCTGTTGATTATAATCTTCACAGTTTATATTGTTAATTTTGGGAAATATTTTCATGTGTGGATAGTATAGTCTGGTTATTTTACTATTTAAGTTTTATTTTGAGGAACATTGGCACCCTAGTGTTAAACTGTTAAAATTGTTATTTTAACATTCAGATAATTCTGTCAAATGTAATGCTTGTTTATTCACATTGTTTTGAATTAATCATACATTATTTCAAAGCTTTGAAATTTTGATGATGCATTATGACATCGAAATTTGGTGACATGATTGTATATTTTTAGTATGACATTGTAGAGTACATGTAGGAGGCCAAATCTGGCCAGTTTGAATAAGACAGGTAGAACATTTGGGCTAGATATGGTCAGTTTAGGGTTAAAGTTTGCAACTGATATTTATAATGTGTCAAGATGTGTGTATGACTTGGTCAAACTAGTTGAAAATCAGTGCCATTACATTTGTAATGTTTGGCATTATACAAGAATCAAAGTTTATAACAATTGAAATAGATTCTTTTTTGTTCGGTTATTTAGATGAATTTTCAGATTCATCTGATCTGCACAAGAATGTACAAAAACATTAAAAAATGTCAAAGGAACAACATATAAACGCATCAAGAAATAGTCACTGTAAAGTGATAAATGGATGTTAAAGTTGAGTTTAAAAGATATGTCACTGAAGACGTAATATCACTAGTTTAAATATATCCTGTGAAATCTAGGTGCCCCTTATATTATATACATATATATATATATACATACACACACACACACACATATATATATATATGCATGTATGTATGTACATATGTATGCATGTCTTTGTGTGTGTTCCCCACCACTGCTTGACAACCAGTCTAGGTTTGTTTATGGTCCCCATAACTTAGCAGTTCAGCAAAGACCAATAAAATAAGTGCTGGGGGTAATTTGTTTGACTAAACTTTTGAAGGTGGTGCCACATTTCAATGATTGAATTAAGGTGTGTGTGTGTGTGTGTGTTTTCATTTTATTGTCTGTTTTTCCATGCTTGCATGGATTCGGATGGGGAGTTATTTGAACCAGATGCTACCAGTTTTCAAACAAGGGATATCTTTATTCCAGAGATCCTCAATTAATTAGCCATAATGTCTACAAGTAATGGCGAGCATGCACAAACACACACAACATTCATGCATGCATATATGCATACAACAGGTGCTTGTAATTTCTGACAGATTCTACCCCAGGGTCAGTAGCTAACTTAAGGCAAAAGTAGACATTTGCTTAACCTTTTAGCATTTAAACTGGCCATATCCAGCCCAAATATTCTACCTGTTTTATGTTCAAACTGTTAAAATCTTACATCTACCTTACAATGTCAATCTAAAAATATATAATCATATCATTGACATTTCAAAATTACGAGATTATGCATGATTAATTTAAAACTGCAAATTAATAAATATTGAATTTGACAGAGTAATCTAAATGCTAAAGGGTTAAAGTGCCACACAGTGTGATCACACTAGGAAACATAGTTGTGAAACAAACTTCTTAATCACACAGTCAAGCCCACTCCCATTATATATCATTTGAAAAACACTTTACGATTCAATATAAGAAGTTTGCAAATGGTTTTAAATAATCTTCTTGAATAATTTGCTTTAAAATGTACTTCTAAGAAATATTTTCTCACCCTCATTTTCTAGTGTTTCCAAATTACTGGTATTTCAGTATCAAATCAAAGGCCACCCACTCAGACCTACTGCCCACACCATTTGAAAATAAACATATTTACTATTTCCTGCAGATGATCAAGAGGCTTTATTTTTAGCACAAATATGTAATACCTCTTCCTGAGCAAGAATTGTAATAGATAAAGTCACTATGGGAACACACAACAAAATTATTTTAATTCAGAAGAATTTTGACAGCTTTTTATAGGAGGGGGAGTAAGTGTATTTGTGAGTGAATGTATATATATATATATATATATATATCATCATCATCATCGTTTAACGTCCGCTTTCCATGCTAGCATGGGTTGGACGATTTGACTGAGGACTGGTGAAACCGGATGGCAACACCAGGCTCCAATATATATATGCATATATATACACACATACACACCACGCATGCACATACATATAAATATATATATACACACACATATATATACATCTATATACATATTGAATGGGAGAAAGAGAGCCTGCCTTATGTCGACCCAATAGAGGGACCAGCTATCCGAGTTGATAGTACCAGGGTAGATAAAGCAATTAAGAGTATGAAGACCGGGAAAGCCCCCGGCCCATCAGGAATCACTGCAGAGATGCTCAAAATATCTGGCAGTGTTGGCTATAGCCTAGTCACCCGTATTACGAACCAGGTGATACACGAAGGAGTCATACCCTATGACTGGTGTAGCAGCATCATAGTCAACTGCTACAAAGGTAAAGGGGACGCTTTAGATACAAATAATTACAGAGGCATCAAGCTGTTAGATCAGGTTATGAAAGTTACAGAGAGGGTCATAGCCCAACTAATTAGGGAGCGAATCAATTTAGATGAGATGCAGTTTGGGTTCGTGCCAGGTAAAAGCACTACTGATGCCTTATTTCTAGTGAGACAGTTGCAAGAGAAATACCTAGCCAAGGATAAACCTCTGTACCTGGCTTTCGTTGACATGGAGAAAGCCTTTGACAGGGTCCCCCGATCCCTTATCTGGTGGTCAATGAGGAAACTTGGGATAGAAGAATGGCTAGTGAGAGCTGTGCGAGCCATGTACAGAGATGCGGCCAGTAAGGTGAGGGTTGGAAATGAGTACAGCAATGAATTCCGGGTAGAGGTAGGGGTCCACCAAGGTTCCGTCCTCAGCCCCCTATTATTTACCATAGTCCTCCAGGCAATCACAGAGGAGTTCAAGACAGGTTGCCCCTGGGAGCTCCTCTATGCTGATGACCTTGCCCTAATTGCGGAGTCACTATCAGAACTAGAGGAGAAGTTTCAGGTGTGGAAGCAAGGTCTAGAATTGAAGGGCCTTAGAGTCAACCTAGCTAAAACCAAAATCCTAATAAGTAGGAAGGTAGATAAAACACAAACCCCTTCAGGTAGATGGCCCTGCTCAGTATGTAGAAAAGGAGTAGGTAGTAACTCTATAAGATGTACCCGGTGCAAGCTATGGACACATAAGAGGTGCAGCAACATCAAAGGCAGGTTAACTAGCAAGTTAGTTTTTGTTTGTGGCAGATGTTCAGGTGCAATAAAGACTGCAAACAAACAGGAAACAACTTCTATCTCATTCCAGGGTGAAAAACTAGAGGTAGTCGATAGCTTCCGCTATCTGGGCGACCAAGTTAGTAGTGGGGGTGGGTGCGCTGAAAGTGTAGCTGCTAGAATAAGAATAGCCTGGGCAAAGTTTAGAGAGCTCTTACCCCTGCTGGCGACAAAGGGACTCTCACTCAGAGTAAAAGGCAGACTGTATGACGCATGCGTACGAACAACCATGCTACATGGCAGTGAAACATGGGCTGTAACTGCTGAGGACATACGTAAGCTCGCAAGGAATGAAGCCAGTATGCTCCGTTGGATGTGTAATGTCAATGTGAATACCCGTCAGAGTGTAAGTATCTTGAGAGAAAAGCTGAACATTAGAAGCATCAGTTGTGGCGTGCAAGAGAGACGATTGCGCTGGTATGGACATGTGGTGAGAATGGAGGAGGATAGCTGCGTGAAAAAGTGCCACACCCTAACAGTTGTGGGAACCCGTGGAAGAGGTAGGCCCAGGAAGACCTGGGCTGAGGTGGTGAGGCAAGACCTTCGTACATTGGGCCTCACCGAGGCGATGACTACGGACCGAGACCTTTGGAAATGGGCTGTGCGTGAGAAGACCCGGCAAGCCAAGTAAGATCGTTGCCAGTGCCCCTGGACTGGTTCTTGTGCGGGTGGCACATGAGATGCACCATTTTGAGCGTGGCCGTTGCCAGTACCGCCTGACTGGCTCCTGTAGGATTTTCGAGCGAGATCGTTGCCAGTGCCCCTGGACTGGCTTGTGCGGGTGGCACATAAAAGACACCATTTCGAGCGTGGCCGTTTTCGTGCGGGTGACACGTAAAAGCACCCACTACACTCTCTGAGTGGTTGGCGTTAGGAAGGGCATCCAGCTGTAGAAACTCTGCCAAATCAGACTGGAGCCTGGTGTTGCCATCCGGTTTCACCAGTCCTCAGTCAAATCGTCCAACCCATGCTAGCATGGAAAGCGGACGTTAAACGATGATGATGATGATGATGATATACATACATACACACACATATACATAGTCCAAAATAAGAAAAACACAAAGACAAGGTGGAACAACTACAAACAAGGTGTATTAGGCTTATGATCAGGAAAAATGAAAGAAGACTAACGTTTCAAGCCTACGCTCTTCTACAGAAAGGATGAGGAGAGAAAAGAAACATATCTGAATTAAACAGTTATAGCATAACTTTACCATCTCTCTTTTCCAACTGAGATAATCATATATCTCCCTTACAGCAATATAGTTCCCTGATTTTTTTTCTCTTCCTTTCCCAAGTTTTCCCTTACATACTTTGAATATCTTCATTACTGTCATTTTTCATATTTAATATTTTATTTGTCAGTTTCTGTAAAATACAAATTTTCTACATATTTCACAATACCTCAAGCAAACTACAACACTATAATTATATATTCTTTTATTCTTTTACTTGCTTCAGTCAATTTTAGTTGAACAAATCGACCTGGGGACTCATTTTTTAAGCCTAGTACTTATTCTACCATTAAGTTACAGGGACATAAACAACACATAGATATATACATATACAGGGGTTGGTCAAAATAATGGAAACACCTTAAAATTTCAAACAAATTTATTTTAATATGGGGCAGGACCACCTTTGGCAGTGATTACAGCTTGAATTCTATGAGGTATGAACTCGTACAAAGTTTGAATTGTTTCCAAAGGAATTTTTGTCCATTCTTCAGCTAAAAGTCTCTAGTTCTTGTAGTGATGGTGGAGGATATCGACTCCTTACTTGTTTTTCTAAAATGCACCACAAATGTTCAATAATATTGAAATCTGAGGACTGTGGTGGCCAGATAAGATATTCAACTTCAATAGAATGTTCCTCATGCCATTCAGTAACAACTTTAGCTGTGTAAATTGGTGCATTATCATCCTGAAAGATTGCGTTTCCCTCTGGAAACAGTTCCGCAACCATAGGATGAATTTGATCAGATAAAATGCTTAGTCTTGGTCAAGGTTACAAAAGTATTGAAAAATTAAAACAAAAAAATTCTTTGAAAGCATATATAACATCTCTTGGGTCAAGGATGTTGGAACAACGGTGGTTGAGAAATATGTCACTCAATGCATCTGTGAATATCATATAACATCAACGGGAGATGATATTGTGTTTCAACAGTTGACATTCCTTCTGAAGTAGAGTCTAAAATTGTCAATGCCTATCATATAAGTAAGATGAAGAAGTTACCAAAATACAAACTTTGTGATTTTTTAAAATCTTTTACTTGTTTCAGTCATTGGACTAGAGCAGTAATTCTAAACCATTTCTTTTCTATTTTACTCAAATGGACCCTTATAGTCATTCGATGTTTAAAAAAATCTCATTATATTTATATGATTAAATATTATTAGGAATTGTATAAAAAAAAAAATCATTAAAATATTTTGTGCATTGTAGAAGTAACCAATTTATTGCACCAAAATTTTAACAACAAAATCTTATATAGGTGGTAAGTAGCTTGCTTACCAACCACATGGTTCTGGGTTCAGTCTCACTGCGTGGCACCTCGGGCAAGTGTCTTCTACTATAACCTTGGGCCGACCAAAGCCTTGTGAGTGGATTTGGTAGACGGAAACTGAAAGAAGCCCGTCGTATATATTCATATGTATATATGCATGTGTGTGTGTATGTTTGTGTGTGTGTTTGACCCCCCAACTTCGCTTGACAACCGATGCTGGTGTGTTTACGTCCCCCGTAACTTAGCGGTTCAGCAAAAGTGACCGATAGAATAAGTACTAGGCTTACAAAGAATAAGTCCGGGGTCGATTTGTTCGACTAAAGGCGATGCTCCAGCATGGCCGCAGTCAAATGACTGAAGCAAGTAAAAAAGTAAAAGAGACCCCCAAGGGTCATATGGACCCTGATTGAGAACCATTTGACTAAGGTCATGCTGGCTCACTGCCTTGAAGGGTTTTAGTCAAAAAAATTGACACCAGTACTTATGTTTTAATGCCTGGTACATTTTTCTATCAGTATCTCTTGTCAAACTGCTAAGTTACAGGGATGTAAACAAACCTACACTGGTTGACAGCTTCCTTTAGTGTCCATCTACCAAATCCACTCACAAAGCTTTGGTCCAGGGCTAGTGCAGAAGACATATGCACAAGATGCTATGCAGTGGGACTGAACCCAGAATCGTGTAGTTGGGAAGCATTTTGTTAACCACACAGTCATGCACTTGGAGGATACATTAAATCGTGCAACAAAAAGAACTTTCAAGCTGCTGGTACTTTAAAAAAAAAGTGATGAATGTGTAGAACAAATTGAGGTGTTTAACAATAAAGTAAATGTGTTTAATTACAAAGCAAGCAAAAGATCACTTGAAGCTAAACTGGATAACATCATAGAAGGATGAGGCAAGCTGGACACTGCATCAGACACAATGATGAAATTGCTAACAAGCTAGTGCTCTGGCAACCAATGGAAGGAAGTACCAGGAAAGGAAGACGACCTATATTGACAACTTGCTGGAGGATACTGGTATGGAAGGGGTACAGGAGCTGAGGACCATTACGGAAGATCGAGATGAATGGGGAAAACGTATGGAAACAGTCTTGGGGCATCCTGTGGGATGACCTAGATAGATCAGTTCGAATATGCAAGTGGATAGCTGAAACAAAGTTATCTTAATTCTACAGAACTTTTAGTATTAATCAAGATTTGTTTAATTCAACTCCTAGTAGTTAATTTGCCTTTTACTCATTAGCTGAGACAGAATGTACCACCAAACACAATAATGTTAAAGAAATCACTACCATTAGCATTCCAATTTATTTGTTCAGTTATGTGCCTTATGGCACAAAAACAAAGCAGTGTTATTTTTGAGCATGTAAAATAAAAAAGAAAAGAATGGGAGATGATATAAAAAATAAAATGATCTATCAGAAATACAGATTATCCTAAAGAGGAATTGAACCAAAAGACCAAACTTAGAATGGATGAAGTGAGTGATGTAAGTAAATATGACTATCATTAATTCAGATAAATTTGTATTTAACAGTTAAAAGGAAATTGATGTTTATTCTAATAAGAAAGAACTGGAGACCTTTTTAAAGTTGGTGATATTTTAGGTCAATGTTTGCCAAAATATTCTGAAATGGTGGAATAATTTGCAAACTGCACAGTGCATTTGGTATAGTCTTATTGAGAAACTTGCTACAAATGTATTTGATGCCAACAAAATTGTCCTATTGACAACTGATGCCAGTGAAAAATCTATATCAGTGATTTTATCACAATGCTATTTCATTATGGAGATTAATTGCTGTTGACTTTATTCAAGCATTGACATTTATATAGACCACAAACACAGCCCATCAAATTTGTTTACTAAGTAAAAAACCCTTGAGTTCATCTAAGTCAGTGATTCTCAACTAGGGTTCCCATGACCCTTGGGGGTTCATACAAGATTTTGTTGATAAAGTTTATTTGCAATTAATTGGTTATATTTCTATAATACACAAAATATTTTATAGTTTGTTTTTTTTTTATAGAATTCCTAATAAAATTTAATCATAAAAATGTAATGGTATTTTTTTAAACATCAAATTAGTATGGGGGACCAGTTGAGTAAAATAAGAATCAAAGGGGTCCATAGATAAAAAAAAATGGTTGAGAGCTACTGATCTAAGCAAAGAACTTCAAAAGGTTATTTCTTCAAGAATACTGAGGTGGACCAACCAAACACTTGACAGTATTTAATTTTAATATCAAAATTCAAGGGAAATTCCATTTCTGACATTGACACACTGTTCACTAAATTTTAGACAGCAACTGCAGAATACAAGTTCAGGTTGATGATTATTTCATACACTAAATAGGAACTGATGTGTAATGTCAAGGTAGTCTTGTTTCAAAACACTGCATAATCCAGCATGACATAAACATCGTTTCCAGACTGAAAAAGAATGTCTGCAGAAATTGCTCTGAGACTGAAACATTTTGTAAGTGTGTCAAACATAAATTAACACAGAAAATGATATTCTTTACCATGGTGATCTCAATGTTTCACCTGAAGTATCTAGGAAGCAAATTAGTAAAAGTATTCATAATGATGTTCATTATAGCATTACTGCTATGCAATTGCATAAAAATTGAAGCATGGTGTTCAGGCTATTCACACTGCACCGAGGACTACATATTTAAATGTCCTAAATGAGTGAAAATAAATGTTTAAATAAACAGGCTCCATTCACAGCCCAAGAGTTACGCCCTTAAACAATAATAGATCATGACCATGTTAATGGTATCAGTCATCACATCGGATTATCACACTGGATTCCTTTCCAGGGTGGTCAGAAATTATTTGTGCTCCTGATTGGAAGAAGTCAACTGAAAACAGGTGTTACAAAGTAAATTTTCACTCAGAAAGGTTTTGGTATTAAACAATACCCCTGCATTTTCATAACAGTAGTCTGTTTAGGCTGCATTTCCTTACAAAACACCCCCTTATCACCTGCAGTCAAATGAGACTGCAGAATGAATGGTTCAAACATTTAAAATGGAGTTAAGGGTGTTTTCACTTCAGGGCAAACAATCAATTACTGCTTAATTATTTATAAATAATAGTCCTCATGTTGACAGGTTAAAAAGTCATTTTGCTTAGAATAGGAATCATGTCCTATTCCAAGACATGAATCTTGCTTATGATTCATGTCTATAGATGAGCAGATGTGCAGTTATAAAAACATAAAAAATAACTGTTCAGCAGCAGAAATTACTATCTTTGTAATGCAAGCTGGAAACAACAATGTTATGGTTACAAATGATGGGATTGGAACATTGATTGGATAATGCTGATGATTAAAACTTGAACCTTGAAACAAATGTGGAGGATGGTGATGGTGTACATTGTGAGGTAGTGCATCTCCTATTTTCAGAAAAACTTGTATTGATAATGTGGACAGGATTACACCTAATGTGAAAATTAAAAATATTCAATCTACCTAGTGTTTTAAGCTCTTGTGTTTCAAGAGGTAAAGATACTTGTGTTATACAGTGTTATTGTAGAAACAAGGGACTCATGAATAATCTACACTTTATTATCTTTGTGTGTATGCATGTGTGTGTGTGCACACACACAAAGATAATGCATGCTCACACACACACACGTGTACATTCTAAAAGTTTTAAGACTTTTTAGTAGAAGCAGTTATAACTGGTCTAGATTATTATAATTTTAGTATGTCATTACTATACTTCTAAGAATCTGGCCTGACAACTTCTGTTATTCCAGATTGAAGGAGATAGCTGTAACACCACTTTAAACACAACCTACTAAACAATGCTTGTCACAGCTGATTAGTCAGCAGAATGCAGTCAGGACATTGAAAAACTCACTATGCAGTAAAGTTTTGTGTTCAACTGGGCAAAAATGCTGTAGAAACTTTTGAGATGTTCCAGATTACTTATGGATCAACTTTTTCTCTACAACAAGAGGTTCAAGGACAGTAGAGAGGAGGTGAGAGACAATGAGAAGTGTGGGAGGGAGAGGGACATCAGATCATCAGAGCTGGTTGAGTATTTTGCAATTTACTGGATGAAGATTGTCACATGTCTATAAAGACAATAAGCATACAGTTTGGAATTTGTATAGCAAATGTACACAGAAACATTCATGAATATCTGAACATGTGCATAGTTTGTTTCAAGGGGGCTCAATGAAGAGCATCCTGGTAACCAGTTACTTGACTGAGACGGACATCAAAATTGTCCCTCATCCATCCTACAGTCCAGACATGCTCCCCATGATTTCTGAAGGAAAACCTCAGGGACAGCTATTTTGAAGATGAAGGAGACTGTGACAAAGGTCCTGGACACCTTCAATATGGAGGACTTCCATGGAGCCTTCACAAAGTAGCTGGAGCACTACAAGAGCATTGAAGTGAGAGGACACTGCTGTAACTAGAGTGTGTGCCGCCTACAGGCTGCCACAAAGAATACATAATGCCTACAGCTGACCCAAAAGTGGTACCACCCCCATAAAAATGCTGCCCGGGGTAGATCCCCCTCCCCTCTAGCTACCCTAGCGTCAGAGGATCCTTCTTAGGAGATTAGAGTTTTGTACTTCTTTGAAATTAATGTCTCCTCTGAAAAAGTCTCAAAACTTCTGGAATGCACATTGCGTGCGTGCGTGTGCCCGTGCGAGTGCATGCACAGTTGAGACCATTTTAATATGTACTATATTAAACGTTCAGTGTATACTGGTAGTTCTTTTTACACAAATGTATATACTTGAATTATTTAGTTTATTGTCATAAATAAATTTACCTCAGTGTAAGTTTTTATATCCCATAAATTATCACTAAATAATAGTTTATATCAACTAAGAAAAAATAAAATCTGTACATACACATCCCTTATAATTCAAGTGCTGTAGAATATTTAATTGCAGAATATTTGTAACAGAATGTCAACCGAATATTTCTTAAAACATCGACGCAATGAAGAGAGAGAGGGGGGGGGGGTTCGACAAAGTCATGGGAAAGTTGTTCAGACAGTTAAAAATGTTTCACACGCTATCTGGTTTCCTAGATAGCGTCAGAAACAATCTTTTAGTGAATGAATGGCTTTCTAACCATTCCTCACCATTCTGCACGACTGCCTTCACAACATACATCGATTGACATAAATATCAGCAGAAGCAGAGACAAAGAACTAAAAGTAATGATGGCTTTAAAAAAATAATCTAATTTACTTGTAGCAGTCCTGTGGCTTTCTTTTTTAAGCGATTCATCATAAATATTCTGCCTAGCAATAAACTAATATTACCACGATCCAAAGAGAGAGCCTCGTCACTAGACCTGCTAGAAAAAGTAATCAAATCTTCTACAAAGCACACTACAATCTTTAAAAAAATATGTACATTAGGCAGTAAGCTTTATATTCGATGTACCCTAAAAAAAACAAAAAGGAATTAAACAGTTGTGATTGAAATGCCTTTTCTTTATAAATATTCTCAACCAGGGTCCACTTCCAGCTAGAAATCTATAAATAAATATTTCATTACTTGTCAAAAACTTAAACGACGCAGAAAAAATGGTTTAAATCACTAAATTCTTTTTCGCAATTTAGTCTACATGTATCTGTACAATAATAGTTGTCCGATTCGATTAATTATTGTCGTTGTTCTCAAATTTCAAAAGCTATCTCATTGAATCTTATACACTTAGTTTGTAAAATTAACTTTTACATCTGTGCAACCTAGTGCTAACAAGAATTTAATTCAATTTACTATAAAATTAACAGACATAACTACAGATATGTGCCCCGCCTCGATTTTATAACTTTCTGAAAAATATATATTTCTCTAATGAAATTTTCCTGACATACATTTTACATAGTGTAGACTTAAGGATATATCAAAATATGTAATGAAAAAAGTTTTTTTTTTTTCTGGAGAGGTGGAAAGTCTCGGATAATTCACACCTATTTGTTTCCTCATAAGTTTTTGGAAATAGGATATCTTGTGTTAAAATTGTCTACATATATGGCGCAGGCGTGGATCTGTTTAAGAAGTTTGCTTCCCACTACGTGACATCTTGGGTAAGTGTCTTTCCACCAACCAAAGTCTCGTGAGTGGATTTGAGAGACAGAAATTAAAGAAGCCCGTCGTGGGTGTCTTCCACTGGTGTTGGTGTGTCTATGTCCTCGTAACTTGGCGGTTGAGAAGAGGTCGACAATAAGTACTAGGCTTAAAAAATTAAGCCCTGAGATCGATTTGTCCGTCTAAAACTTTTTAAGGCAGTGCGCTAGCAAGGCTGCAATCTAGTGACTGAAACAAGTAAAAGATAGATGTGTGTGTGTGTGTGAGTTTGTCCCCCACCGCAGAGTGATAAACGGTGATGGTGTGTTTAAGTCTCCACAACCTAGCGGTTCGACAAAACGGTCCGATAGACTAAATAACAGGCTTTACGAAATAAGCACAGGGGTCGATTCGTTCAACTAAATTTCTTAAAGGTGGTGCATCAGCATGGCTGCATTCTAATGACTGAAACAAGTAAAAAAAATAAATAAAGAGATATATTTTAGGTTACGACTGTCTTGGAATTTGATGTGAAAGAAAAAAATGGGTTGCGGTTCGGATAATTCACAACTTTGTTCCCACACACGTTTTGATGAGGTGTGTGAATTATCCGCCCCCGTTCCCACACCATTTTTCTCTTCCACATCAAATTCTGATATGATCGTAACTTACACCACCTGAAGAGTATCTGTTGAAAGTTTTACTTGAAAATATCGCTTTTTCACAAAGTTATGAGGAAGCAAAATCAGAGCTAGGCATACATTTGGAGTTATGCCAAAAAATCTTCCAAATAATAACCAGAATTCTTGTCCGGTACCGGATCGATCCCAAAATCTAATCAGCTCGTGCCAGTCACGAGGCCAAACATCCCTGAAAGTTTCATTCGAATCCCTCCAGCGGTTCTTGAGATATCTTGTCCACGGACAAACTAACGAACAAAACAACAAACAAACACGACTAAAAACAATACCTCCACATTCGCTAGAGCGGAGGTTTGTGACAGTGAAATAGTAGAATCTGAGGAAACTATTGACACTCTGCCTCATAAGTATAGTGATGTAAATAACTCAAGCGGTGGAATATATTTTATGCCGTGGGGAAGAAGAAAAATCTAATGTTTCAGACAGAACCCTTCGTCATAGAGAAACGAAACGATTCAGACTGGAACAGCTCCAACCGAAGTATTCAGCTCGAGACGTTAGACTTTTCTTTCTCGCGGCAAATGATTTATTGAACTGTTTGAACTCTTTACAAATTAATTGTTTGACTTTAAGAGCAAAAATTTAAACGCAAACAAGAATTAAGTATTTTCTTTTATTTTTTACTTATTTCAGTCATTAGACTAGCCATACTGGGGTACCGCCTTGAATTTTTAGTCGAAAGAATCGATCCCAGCATTTTTTTAAGGTACTTATATTATCGGTTTCTTTTGTCGAACCTCTAAGTTATAGGGACGTAAACGTAGCAACACATGTTGTGGGGAGCTTCTTCAAACACACACACACATATATACGACGGGGTTCTTACAGTTTCTCTATACCAAGGTTTTGGTCGGCTCGAGGCTATATAGTAGAAGTCACTTGCCCAAGGTGCCACGCAGTAGGACTGAACCCGGAACCATGTGGTTGGAAAGCAAGCTTCTTACCACATAGCCATGTGTGAATTATAAGTGAGAGAAGTAGTTAAATTTCTTCTAGCCACTTAAATTTCAAAAAAATTTCATTTTTCTCAAACTTTCTGATGACGAAACTAATTTTCGTCACCAGCATGCAAAAAACTACATCAAAACCACACTTTTTAAAGTATGGTGTAAAAGTTTCAAGTGGTTGAAAGAAATTTAACAAGATCCAATGAATGGATAAATTGGGAGAAATTAAATCATACAAGTTTATTTAATAAAAATTCTCGAATATGCTTAGTTAAGCAGCCGTACTGGAAGCTCCCTGCTCCCCCCCCCCCACTCATCACCAATTTCGGTCCTTCTTGACGGATTCTCTTGAAATTCTCTCAACTCTCTTTTAATCCTAGGATAGTCTTGTTTTCACAATGAATTCTTAATTAGCCCTCTTACAGCACCAGTATACTGCGTGCGTGCATATGTCTCATTATATATATATGTTTGTGTGTGTGTGTGTGTGTGTGTGTGTGTGTGTATACACACACACAACGAGACGAAAGAATTAACACTTGTCTCTTTTTACTAATGACGAAGTAAAATTTTTGTAGGAGAAATATATATATATATATATATATATATATATATAAAACGAAAAGTTTACTTTTTATATTTTGTTCGGTATTTTGACTCTGGTATAAAACTAGCAGTACAAACATTGAGATAACAATTTTCTCAAGTTTCAACTTGAAAACAATGAAAATCTGTTGGAAAGAAACTATTTTAATCAATTCTAAATCTATTACAACACTGATCTTAAAATTGGTATCTCAATTAGAAAGCAATTGTTTTATCTACCACCAGCTTCCCCACTAATTCTTCTGACAGCTTTTGTTCTCTGTAACCTCCAGCAAATTATCTAAATTTCGAATTGACTGAAATGCTTTCAAAACTCATTCTGAGTGATGTACATTGGATCACTACATAATTTCACAACAGTATTCTTTATATTGATAACTATTTTTGATATAACATTGGAGGAGACGATCGAGCGCAGAACGTCAGATTACAGACTTTGCTAAAAAAAAAAAAAATCCGGTTCACTTGTAACTAAATTTGTGTTCAAATCCCAGTTAAGTCGTCTATTTCATTCATATTCCTGGATTCCATAGGGTAAGGGATCTATTGTAGGACACCCAAGAAAAATAATAAAAGTATTAGTACAGTGCGTTTTCTATAATATGAAAAGTTCTTTCAAGAAAATATATACAGCACAGAAAGTGGTAATCCTGAATACGGGGTTCTCTGAAGTAAATGGTGTGAGAAAAATTCCACCGAAATTATATTTAGTTAAAACTTTCAGACAATTTTCACTTGTATCCTTCCTTTTCCTATATTTATACATTACTGTCACCATCATACTGACTATAGACACATTGGGTGTGTACTTGGTAATTATCGAGATTCCAAAAGCAAAAAAAGGCAATTTTTCAGATTAACACCAGCACTTTCTTCACTAGAGTGTTAGGGTTACGGTAACGGTTAGGGAATTCCGTCCCTAACCGTAACCCTAAACACTAACCCTAAAACCCTAGTGAAGATCGTGCGGGTATTAATCTGAAAAATTACCCCCAAAAATACTATAGTAATATTTTCATTATTGAAGATACGTAGATTTCATTATTTTGCTCAAGAATTCTGCAACATGGTCAAATAAGTGCCTCATTTAAAATTTAAACAAAAAAATAAATAAATAACACGCTGAAGCGAATCAGTGCCCGACAATCGTGAGTTTTTACCTTTAAAAATGTTCCTTCATCAAGTCAAAAAGAGAGCCCCTACAATGGTCAAGGGCAAACAGCAGTCCGCGGGGACTTTCTGAATGGCACACCAAACGAAAAATTACCTTAAAACCTTTTTAGGAGTGCGGCCCACCGGATGATGAGCCTTGTTTCTCGAAAAAGGTTACCCATACATGCTCTACATAGTGACTCGACCCGCTAGAAAAAGCAGACCATTTTTCTTTCAATTTAAGGAAGTATACTAGAAAATAAAATTGGATGGCCACGGCTTAGCGCCTCTGAAGATAGATTTGGTCAATTACAGCTGACCTAGGGCTAAACAACAACTAGAGGAACTCTGGATTTAGCACCTCAAATTAGCCCTCATAACCACATTTCCAAATATTTTCCTAACATTGTCAAAACATTCTTTGACATTTACCTAAGTGAAGATCTTCCAATAAAGCCGGTAATTATTGAATTCTTGAGTGTTTATAAAGTAAGATAAATGTGCGATATTCATGCTTTTCTCACAATGAGTGAAGTGAGATTGGTACATCAAAGAATCGAAGCTATGAGACCTCCGTGCGCTAAACGTTCGCACTAATGCACTTGTTATATAAAGAGATTCCGAAAGCATACGATTCAAAATTGGTGAAAACTGATGCTCTCATTTGCGACATACAAGATGTAAACGGAATTAGAAGAAAATAATTTGGAAAAGAGAAAATACTTACCCCAAAGTGTGGCTAGATTAAGAAGGATGAGAAAGCTTAGTTCCATTTTTGGTAGGTACTCCGAGTGGAGAATAACCGTTTGCACCATCAACAGAAACCGTGTGATTGCTTTGGTTGCCTCACCACAACTGGTTCTGGTCTGTTCAAGTCAGACAATTCCTTGTGAACAGATTGTAGCAAGTCAGTAAGACGTCATAGATTACTGGCTGATGGTTGGTCTTCGTTTAACTGGCACTTGTAAGCAAACTAACACAAAGCGTGCGTAGGTGCATGGGCTCAGCTTTGCGAATCTCTCAGTCTTGAAAGTAGAAAAAGACGACAATTAATACCCTGCATCATTACACACACGCATAAAAAAATTCTATAACACAATGATTGCGTGCATTTATAGGAAGCTATAAAAGATACATTGATAAAAAGACACACACACACACACATATATATATATATATATATATATAAGGATAAGATCGATATTTAAAATATTGATCTTATCAAGTGGTCAGCATGGGAATAAAAACCATCAAAGGTAATAATTATTTTAAATTATAATACAGGGTATCTAAGAGATACCACCACGCTGAAAAATAGCAGTCAAATCCTGACTCTAAAAAAGCTAAACATGAAAAATAAATTAGTTTACATTTTTCCTATCATCATACTATGAATGAGTATTTGTAACTTCAATAGTTTATAGGATTAGAAAACAATTTAAATAGAACTCAAATATATGCAAAAAAAAATATTAATAATAATTTCAAGACATCAGCTCTGTCTGTGTGTGTGATAAATTAATCCTTCAGAAATCTAGATGGCAAGTCTGCAGACATTCCAGTTCCCTATTGGAGAAGTATCTAAATAATATTATACTATTTGAGAGAAATATGGAAAAATGAAAGCAATTTATTGTATGAGAATGGAAAAGTGACCAACTACTTTGTTTTTTGTTGTTTTTTTTTTCAATATACGTGTGTGTAATTCCGATAAATTTTCTTTCAAAGGCGTCGTCGTTATAAAGTTGGAAAAGTTAGCTTTGTTAGATGCCGATCTAATCAGCGCAAGAAGGCGAAAGCGACAGATAGGCGCACTTGCAAGTGACATTTAAACACAGCAAAGCAAAATCTTTGCAGTAAAACATTATCAATTCTGATAGCATAACTTTATCAATGACGTCTGCTTTGACTGCTAATTAATTGCAATTTTTTTTTTTAAATCACTGAGTGAAAAGAAAAGTTTAATAATTTTAAAATTAATAAACATCGGTATTTTTGCCCATATTAAGACTCCCAACAATGAAAAAGTGTGTTTGAATAAGGAATGAATGGAAATTGCAAGAATGAAGTTAGATTCTAACAAAGCAATGCAATTTCTAGGTTGTTTCATGCAAGAAACACAAATAATTTAATGCTCACCTTTTCTGTCTTGGTCCGAACTGAAGTAATTATTACTAAAAAGGAAGTTCTTTCTTAAGGCTATTCTTTTAAAAGTCTTCCTCCCTCTGAAATTTAGTTAGCCCATGCCGCTCTTTGGAAGGGAAACAAAATTAAAACGAGAAATAATGCTTAAATAATTTACAAATCATTATCATTTTTAAAGGGCATCTTATGGGATTAGATTAGCAGCTGAAAAATACAAGCAGACTTTATTCGAAGTCTTTTACTAAGAAAGCAAACTTTTAAAATTGGGGAGTATAAACATCTAATGGCACTGAAAAAGAACTCTTTAAGCAGTTGCTTATTGTTATATCAATGAAAATTAAAGTAAATGTCAACTTTTTTTTATCAGTTAGAGATGTTGATGTATTTTAACTGTCACTTTCTTTGATTCTACTAGAGTGGAAATAAGAAATCTGGATTTTTAAAAGTAATTTTAAAGTAAGTGCTTTTGGTTATGAGAGTATAATTCCAAACTTCCGCCAACAGTTTTCGTCCGCTCTTACATGTGGATATCTCAAATAAACGTAAGTAGAACTTTATTTAAACTTAATATACTCAAACACCATTCCGGTGCATTCTTTATATTTTAGTAATTTACCTAATTATTAACATTACCACTAATTTCCTGCTCCTTATTTCTGTTTCTGCCTTTATTGCCGAGTGAGGATTTATTTCCCCACCACCGACAGCAACATGTGTGTATATTGTGACAACCAGGATAAACTAATAAATGAAAACAAACATCCTCAGTTCCACACGTTCTTTAATAGCATAACCCTCACAACCATAATATTTGTTATTTCATCCCTGTTAAGACGTTTTCTTCCTTAAATTGGAAACCGATTTCTTTTACTACATTTAAGTTCAGTGTTTGACCAAAAACAAAAAAAACTTCCTATTTTTTTCATCCTTCGGAATAAACACCGATAACGGATAAGAAAGATCGATTTAATTTCCTCAATGAAACACAGCAGCTGCTAGGTTTGCTATGAACATTTAAATACTTTCTATTTCTATGTTCTGTTATATATCTATGACAATTTGATATTGTATCATGTTTGGTCACGTTTATGTCTATATAGAAATTGATTAAATCATAATAGACCTGGATTTATTTCCATAGAAAATTCACCTCTAACTTGTTTTCGATAGTCATTCAAGGTGAATGTGATTCTTTTAAAAATCAGAATTCAGCCAAGCCAAGGCGTTATTCTTTTTATAGTCATTCTTTCTTACCTTCTGTTTATTGATACCTTTATATTGTCTTTTTCTATATGTGTCTGCTTGTCCCTATTGACCGTGTACATCGTTAATATTAACAGTATGTTTGTGATATTGATCTCGCTACTGGATGCCATGACTTTGATATCAATGCTATATTAAATGAATTTGCTGGGTTTTTTTTATATATATTATTTCACTTCATTTTTCTTTCTACTTTGTTGTATAGAAAATGCCCGTAACACTTTCAGAGCCCCTTTGTTTTACGGGAGTTTTAAAGATAACTTGAGTGAGATTTACTGTGGCTAATGCTTATTTGGATTTTTCCAGCTTAATGTTTAAGGGGAAATATATATAAACAGGGAAGTTCTAAATGCGGAAAGATTGAACAAAATATTTTCAGTCTGTTGTAAGACATGGGTTAACACAAAAAGGTAAGGATTATGTCGGCACATTAAAAAGAACAGCAACTGTTTTAGTAGTGGTAAAATGTTGATTTTTTTCAAAAATTGTAATGCGGGAGAAAGCCTTTCGCCGGCTCTCTGTTCAGCGGCACAGCTCCTCATTCCCAATACACTACACCCGAGAGCATTATTTTAGCGTATCACCAAACACTGGACCAACACTTAATGTATTTGTGTTTTACCATTGTATACAGTCCGCTACTGTTAAAGATTTTGGTTCTGAGATGAAAAGTCAGCTTTTGTGATGCAATCTTGGTTATACGTGACATCATGAAATGTTAGCAGAAGTATTATGGCTTACACTTGTGGTTTTAATTATGAGAGATCATACAAAGCTGTGGGTTTGTTTTCTTCTGATGAAACATTGTTTTCATAATTTAGATTTCACATTACAGAATTCTGTGTAATGACAAGATTTTCAGGAATGCAAAGTTCTATAATACCCAGGATGCTTGTGTCAGCTGAAGCTTGTACACGTGAAATGGCCAACTGAATATAAGAATTGGATTATCAGGTCCTAGATTTTAAATTCAAATTTACTACTGCCATTTAATTGTGTATTGGACACAACACTGAATTCTACATTGCCTTGGTTCACCTGGCTGCCGGGGATGTTATCTAAGATCACTTAGTACCCTACCTCTTATGCAACTAACACTTTGAGACCTGGTATAATCAGCAACTCTAAGTCCCTAGGACTTAGGAGACATTTGTGTTTGGGGCTGATGATTACTGATAATTGAAATTTTCAAAAGAAATGAAACCAGTAGTTTATGACAGGGAGAAGTCTTGTAAGTATCTGGTTCTATGAAACTCATACAGGTCACCATTGAGAAAGAAATCATGGAAATGAGTCATGGATTTATGTTGACAAGGTCAAACAGGTTACAGTCAGTTTACATTCGTTGCTTTTTAATGTACAGGTGAAAATTAATTTCGAGAATTATTATTATATGCTAATGCCAAGGTCACATCTGTGTTGTGTGGTTAAGGTGTTTGCTTCACAACTGTGGTTTTAGTTTCACTACCATTATATTGGACCTTGAGCAAGTATCTTCTATCATAGCCTTAGGTTAACCAAAGACTTGTTAATGAAATTTGTTTGAGAGAAATTGTGTAGAAGTCTGTTGGATAATACCAATCTTGTTCGTGGGTGGTAGTGGTGGTAGTAGTAGACAATTCACTTCACTGTTTAACACTATCACCTTTCTCGTGTGGTCTTTAGCAGAGTCCTTTCTGTTACAAGCATTGAGGTTGAATTTTTGGTCTGAGAATAGACTCTTCCCATTCTCAGAGACCGGAGTAAGTGCTGTTTTCTATTCGTAAAAAAAAAAGTTTTAACATATCAAGTAAAGATTCAACTGGAATTTTTGCTTGCTTCAAGGCATATTCATTCAGCAGTATGAGCAAGGTACCTACCAAACTACTTCATGTGAACACAGACCTAGACATATATCATGAATTGTTTGGACACAGTGTATTTTTAGAAATTTCATAACACTAAGTTTATTTTTTATTGTTTTATTCAAGTCATCATCCTACACATATCAGTGTGCATTTCTTTTCATTTTGTAAGTCATTTGCCTTATATTTTCATTTTGTTTTATGTTTACCTTTTCACTCTTCACCCGCAACAGCTGAAAATAGAAATTAGATATAAAAGGAATTGAATAAACTTATATAATTTATTATCACATCAAGATTCCTAATTATTTTTAAGGTTCTATGAGTTGAAAAGCTGGAAACCTGACCAGAGAGTCATAAGTTCAAATGCTGTATACTCGTAATGTTGTAATATTTATCCTCACTTAAACATTGATGTTCTATGAGAACAAACTATACTGTGATAGTTACCTTGAGAGAAACTCTCATATTGGCTCTTTGGAGCAAAATGCACTCACTAGCAAGATAAATCCTTGCTACCTCCAGTGCCAAGACCACCAGATCACATGATTTTGACCTTAATTAGTCTCGTCAATGATGGACACTCAGCCACTAGAGATAGCAGCGATTCATCTCCCTACCAGTAATATATAAATTGACGTGCCAGAATAGGTGCTGGTGTCACAATTAGCCAGTTAGTTTGTTGTCCCTTTCATTAACCCTATGGACTAAAAACTGGTTCCATTCTGTCTTCACATTTCAGGAGTTAACAGGAAAAAAAAAAGCCTCCCATTGTAAAAATAGTTGTTCCAAAAGAACAGGGATATCCAAATTCATGTAGACAGTTCTAGACTTTCCAACTTGAAAAGAGCAATGAAATAAAATGGAGGTTGTGTATATATTTATGTACAATATGCACTCACATATAATGTGAACCATTTTATGGACAATGAAACCTCAGGAATGTCTCCTGTATAATGTGCACTAGGAGTTTAGTCAAATTGATTATAATAGCTCTGTCAAATAAGTACATTGAAAAAGTTTACAAATCCTTTACTAAACAAAAAGCAATTTCAAAAGCAGCATTAACTGCACAGCTGACAAACACACATCCTATGAAATTACTGTCAACAAAATTCAGTATGGAAGGCCAGTACGTAATACTTTCATTGTTGAAACAAAATTAATATTTTCCTTATCAGAATGTGAATGAACCTAAAATGAAATACCAATGTTCGTTTAATATTTTAGTTGAAATTGAAAATGTTTTCATTATGGAAAATGCTATTTAAATTATGATTTCTATCATGGTGAAAAATGTAACATTGTTATTGTGATTTAAAACTTTTTGCTACACATCAGTTAGCTTTGGAAAATATTTATAACTTCCAGCTATGCCTCCTTGATTATGGCCACACATTTGAGACTAGAAAAATAGGTGAGATTCAGTTCTCATGCATAATGCAGCTATTTTCCCAATTTTAAAATTTAAAAGTCTCCCAGCAAAAAGTGCATATTGTATATGAATAAATACAGTCATGTTTGGAAAGATTTAGAACCAAGTTCATTGGCCTGAAATAATATTTTTTATTTTACATATAACATTCACTATTAAGAATTAAGTACATGTGTGTATGTCTCATCATTTTAACATCTACTTTTCCATCCTTACCTGTTTTTCAATTAAGCTATTTTGCTGTCATTTGTAATCTTCATACATCAGAAGCTGAAACTATGGTTAATGTAATCAAAGACACAGTTTTAACTTAGGTAATATTAATAAAGAAGCATCAAAATGACATTTACACACATATGTGTACATATATGTGTGTCTGAATACATATATATATATATTCATTTTTTTGTGGTGGGTATCACAATCGCTACTTATATTCTTTGCACGATGTTTTAGGCACTGAGCAATCCCTCTCTTTACACTGTATAGATGGTGGGCGTTAAAGTTGAGGTATCATCCAGTATAGGTCGGCTTGCGATATACGGATGCCCTGAATCCATACTTGGTGTGTGTTACTAATATGTCCAGGAATGCTAGCTGATTGTCTTTTTCTTTTTCCACTGTATTGACGGCTTTATTGAGTTCAGATGATCTAACAGCACTTGGACATCTTCTTGAAGGGGCCAGAGTATAAAGGTGTCATCAACATATCACACCCATAGGTTGGTTTTAGTGGTGTTGATCCTAAAGCCAAATTCTCAATGTATTTCATGTATATATTGGCTATTACCGGCGATAATGGCGAACCCATAGCTACACCCTCTTCTTGTCGATATATATCAGTGTCCATACTGAAGTAGGTAGTTTCTACACAGATGGTCAACATTTCCATCAAGTTTCTTATCGGTATATTTGTGCATTCTTTTAGATGGGTGTCTGTCACTAGTTTTTCTTGAATCACCAATAGTGCTTCACCAGTTGGGCCTTTGGTGAACAGACTTGTCACATCTAGACTCACGATCTGGTTGGATTTAATGGGAGCATCATTGTTCAATTCTGTGAAGTGGGTGTAATCCTTCACGTATGATGTTGACTTTACTGCTAATGGACTGATTATATCCACAAGGAAGCGGCTCAGTGGATGACATGCTGAACCTCTACAGCTCACTATAGGTCTTAATGGAATACCATCCTTGTGAATCATAGGAAGACCGTACATGTGTGATAGTTTACTGTAGTGTTGAGTCAGTTGTCTGTACTTCATTGGCGTAAAGTGATCCTTGTTCTTAATCAAGATCTGTGACAACTTCCTCTCTATTTTCAAAGTCGGGTCTTTTTTTACTTTGTTGTAGCTACCATCATATATAAGACTTGCTAACTTTTCAGAGTAGTCAGACTTGTTCATCACCATTGTAGTATTTCCCTTGTCTGCTGGAAGTATTTTGATGGAATTGTCACTCTGTAGTCTTTTGATAGCAAACTTTTCTTCCTTAGTGATGTTTGGTTTGGAAAGTTTCGGTTTTTCTAATACCTGTCTCACTTTCCACTTTAGTTCATCTCCCTGAGCTTTTGGTATCTTTACGGCTATCTCTTCAATAGGGGCTATTATTTCCAAGTATGGAATGCACTTGATAGTTGTCTCAAAGTTGAGACCTTTGTTTAGTACTGCTTCTTCAGAGCTTTCTAGATGTCGGCTATTTACATTAATTACTGCTTTCACAGGTGAGTGACGGACTTCAGTCTTTATTCTCTGACCTTTGAGTTTCTCCAAGACACCTGATGAAGGCTGGAGGGTATATCGGCTGAAACGTTGTGTTAACAGCAAACAAGATGGGGACAAATATCTGTCAAATGTAAATAATGTATCTAACCACATAGTTGTGAAATGAACTTCTAATCCATACAGTCATGTCTGTGCTTATATATATATATATATATATATATTCTTTTATTTGTTTCAGTCATTTGATTGTGGCCATGCTGGAGCACTGCCTTTAGTCAAACAAATCGACCTCATGATTTATTCTTTGTAAGCTTAGTACTTATTCTATCAGTCTCTTTTGCCAACTGCTAAGTTACAGGGATGTCAAGCGATGGTGGGGGACAAACACAGATGCACAAACATATACATATATACAATGGGATTCTTTCAGTTTTCGGCTACCAAATCCACTCACAAGGCTTTGGTTGATCTGAGGCTATAATAGAAGACACTTTTCCAAGGTGCCATGCAGTAGGACTGAGCCTAGAACCATGTGGTTGGTAAGGAAGTTACTTACCACACAGCCACACCTGTGCCTATATATATATATATATATATATATATATATATATATATATATATATATATATATATATATATATATATATATATATATATATATATATATATAATGACATTCTCAGTTTCCATCTATCATTTCTACTTTCAAAGCATTGGCGAACCTGAGGCTATAGTAGAAGAAATTTGCCCTAAATGCATTGCAGAGTTTGACACTCAGTCATTCATTCATTTTACATCTGTTTTCCCATGCCAGTATAGGTTAGATGAATACATATCATTGAAGCAATTTTTACAGACAGATGTTCTTGTCACTAACTCTTACCTGTTATTCAAGTCAGGGAGTTTTCAGTCTGTCTTTGAAAACAGTGCTAGTGGACAATTTGTTGGCAGGGAAATGTTAACAAACATCAGCATCTGTAAAGCAGTGTCTTGTCATATGAAGTATAGAATGTAAGCATTCACACACACATGCATACATATTCCAGGTTTTGTACAGTTTCTATCTACCAAATGCACTTAGAACTAATTGGTCAGCCTGGTGTTTAATAGAAGACTCAAGTTGTCGTACAGACTGACTGAACCTGAAGTACGTGGATGAGAAACAGGCTCAGTACCTTAGGTGGAATAAATTTAGTGTATGTATTGATATATACTATAAATTATTATTATGTCTCAGTACTCAAATATTCATGTGCAAAAGTAATCCTTAGACAGAGGTAATTGGCTGAGAGAACTCTCATACAGTTGAAAGATAAAGTTCTAAGAGGACATCATTACCAGTCACCTCCCATCTGCAGATTGTTTCAATGTATAAACCTTTTGGCAACAAGATGAAAGATGTAACATTAATTCTTTTTTGGGCCTGCAATCGCCGATATTATTGATTTTGTTATTATCATTTTTAAATTGTTACACTAGATAATAACAGAGTCAATGGTATCTTCGCAAATTATTTTTTTGTGAATTATTTGCTCCGTATTGAAATTATTTTCACACTGGTGGCTACCATGGTTTCGGTGTAAAATGAATCAGTCGCAGTGCAGACTTCAACACGGTGGGTTGGGAGTCTCTATCATGGTAACGCATGCTGAGGAAGCTGAAGCTATTTTTGCCAGTGCAGAAACCGGTCCACATGAGTCCAAATACTTAGATGTAAGTTGGGAGATTTTCTTAGCCCGTTTCTTTGGACGGTTGATTTCTGTAGTTATTATCAGTGTATTTTGGCGATTTAAATAAAAGTTTTGACTGTTATTTCCAGCAGGTAGACAGACTTAGCATCATGTCCTTTGATTAATTTATATATATATATATATATATATATATATATATATATAGGTAAGTGGTAGGTTTGCCTCGATCCTTCAGGGGTAGTCTGAAGCATCCAAGCAAGTGACTAAGACATAATATACAAAATGACTCATTACATAACCTAAACCTCCACACTGACTCATTTCACAAGCTCCACATAATAAAACAACAGCTATCTAGTCCAACGAAAATGCTTTTTCTTGTATTTGTTGCTCCATTCTCCAAGTAAATATATATATATATATATATATATATATATATATAATCAATTAGTTAACGCTATTGTGTCACTGAAGATACATCCTTTTGATTCATCTACAGTTTTAGCTCTGTTAAGGTCATTTTGCTGTCATAGAGTTCAATCTCAATATGTGATACCTTGGACAAATGGTTTCTACTTTAGTTTTAGATCAACCCAATCCTTGTGAGTTAAAGTCAGTAACTCATTATTGTGGATTGTATCCATTTTGTGTGATAGACATAATTAGTTGTTTTTGTCTGCCTTTACTGAAATTTACTTAGCTGCAAGTATTCATACCAAGTCTGCCATCTAAGGGTATCAATTTACTCTTAGAAGTTCTGCAGAAAAGTCATGAATGCTACCCTTCCCTAACTAAATCATTAAAATAACAATTGTGCCACATACCAAGTAATAAAATCTTCCTTTAACTGCAGTTTGACCTTGTAGAGTAACAGAAAGTGGGGGTGGATCATGTCATAAAATTAAATAAACACTGCAAATAGTCAATCTACTGCAAGAGTATCATAAGTATTTTCAATTCTTGGTATTGCTTTCATAATGTTTATTCACTTTCTAACTTTTTATAAAAACATAATCATGCACTAACAGTAGACGAAACGTGTGTGAAAGGGAGACATTGGATTAGGAGTGAATTCATATCTCATTTTGTTGGGCATGGTAGCCAAGTTGTGATATAGAATGCACTACTGACTTACCAACCTAGCTAGTAATAATGATTAAGCTAAAGAGGTGCTGCACTGTGTACATATGTACATACACACATATATACTTCATCCTTGCATATGTTCAGTCCACTGCTGGATGAAGGCCTTCATATGTTCTCTCCACCAAGCACAGTCTGATGTTTCCCTCATCCATGATTTTTATTTTCCAGATAATATCCATTAAATCTATTGCAACTCTTATCTAGCTGTTTCTTCATTTATCCATTTTGTTAATCTTTGGCATTTTCCTTTCCATGGCTCTTTGTGTTGATCTTAATTTATTTTCAATGCTCTTGTTAGTCCATGTTTCTGATGCCTACATGATAGCAGGAAACATACACTGGTTGAGGACCTTTCTTTTTAGACACATGGGTAAGTTATTGCTCATGATGTGATTCAATTTACCAAAGGATACTCATTTTAATTGTGTTCATTGTTCAATTTCTTTGGTCTGCTTTTTATCCTTTAATCAGATTGTTTGTCCAAGATAGTTGTATTGGCTCACATGTTCAACTATTTCATCATCTATTACTACATCTCAGCTGTGATGGTTGGAGATTATCTTCATTTGACTAATATCAATTCTGAGTCCACAATTTTTGCTTTCTTCTTTGAGTTCTTTGAACATTGCTGTTGATTCTTTAATGCCTTTGGAAATGATTACAATATCATCAGTGAATTTCAGATGATTTAACATGCATCCATTTATATTTATTCCTTTATTTGACCAATATAAGTTTTTAAACCCCTTTTCTAATACAGACGTAAATAATTTGGGTGATATGGTATTTCCTTGTCTGATTTCTTTACCTATTATAATAAATCAATCACCTTGCTACTTATAGTTGTTGTTGTTCTACATTCTCTTATAACTTCTCATAGTCTTGTTTGGTTACCTTTTCCTCAAGTGCTCTTAGTATATCATCAAAATCCATGGAATCAAAAGCGTTTTCAAAATCTACAAAGATTAAGCGTAATGGTATGGTGTAAGTTCAGCATTTTTCCTTCTGTTGGTTTATAGCATGAACGTGGTCTATTGTGCTGTAGTTTTTCCTGAAGGCTGGCTGGTCTGCTGTAGTGTTCTCATCCAGCTTTCTCTCATTCCTTTTTGAAAAGATCTTGTAGATTCATGATAGTAGACTGATTGATCTGTAGTTCTTGAGATTTTTGGCATCCCCTTTTTTTATAAAGAAGGATCAGTTCAGATATCCAGTATCTTATGTTCATGTGAGCATTTTGTATCTATTTTAATTTGTTCCTTCTCTGCCATATCTCATTCTTAACACCCTTTTATATCTGCCATCATTTTTTACACCCTTTCATATCTATCATTGACTGCCATCCCCAACCTTTGCTTGCCATTCACAATATCCACCCCTATATATCTCTGACTTCCATCTCTGTCACTGTACATTACTTTACACTCCGTCTTTAAATACATTCTCTCCTTATTTCTCATCCATCTACAGTTTTATTATACAACTTCTCTTTTTTTTTTTTTGTACTGCCACTTAACTTTACCTCCTTGAGCCATTTCTAATCACCTTTTCCCTCAGACACATATTTATCTTTGACCACACCCTCATCCTTCTTCGCTACTTATTTCAGACACCTCTGCCTTCTTTCTAACTATCTGTCATTCTTCCCTCACACTCTTGCAAACTTAGACACCCACCCTTCTAGATCATCTGTCCCTACTGAACTTCTTGTACCTTGAGGGTACGCCCTGACACCCCCCCCCCTGTGTATCTTTCCAGTTACTCCCATCCACCCTTATATGTAATGCAGAGTAGCCGTGTATTTCTTCTACAACATGACACTGGCGATCTTACAGTATGAGTCCTAAATATCGGCCTTTTCCGTAACACCCGCACAATCTTCACTACGGTGTTAGGGTTAGGGTTTTAGTGTCAGGGTTAGGGTTACTGTTAGGGATGGAATTCCCAAACCCTAAAACCCAAACCCTAACCCTAAACCCTTGAAAATAAATCGCGCTCTCTGTATGTCTTTCACTTTTATGACGTTGTTTCCCTGTTTCTCTCCAACACTTTTTACGGAAAAGGCTGATATTTCGTACTGGTATCGAAAGATCGCCCAAGACACTTGTTCCTGCTAATTGTACTGACTTTTACAGGGATGTAAAGTTAACACCAACTAGATTTAAACACTGGACAGTGACACACTGGACAGTGACACTGAACTGAATGTAGTGAGGCACTCTAGAAGCTCCACCATATGATGACCTTCAAGTTTCCAAAAGTTACATTGAGTCAATTAATTGATAAAGAACTTTCGGTGTTTAATTGAAGCTTAAGCTGATGATCTGGCAGAATCATTAACACCCCAGGCAAAATGCTTAGTGGTATTTGGTTTGTCTTTATATTCTGAGTTCAAATTCCACCAAGGTCAACTTTACCTTTCCATCCTTTCAGGGTTGATAAAATAAATACCAGTTGAGCACTGGTATAGTTGACTTGCATCTTCCCCGGAGATTGCTCACCTTGTGCCAAAATTTGAAACCAGTATTTAGTTGAAGCGTCATTCCACTTCTAAATCTCTCTTCTGGTATTTGAAATTTTGCAGAGATAATTTGATATACTGTTGTTGGTGTTGGCACTCCGTCGTTTACGACGTTGAGGGTTCCAGTTGATCTGATCAACGGAACAGTCTGCTCGTAAAATTAACGTGCAAGTGGTTGAGCATTCCACAGACACGTGTACCCTTAACGTAGTTCTCGGGGATATTCAGCGTGACACAGAGTGTGACAAGGCTGACCCTTTGAATTACAGGCACAACAGAAACAGGAAGTAAGAGTGAGAGAAAATTGTGGTGAAAGAGTACAGCAGGGTTCGCCACCATCCCCTGCCGGAGCCTTGTGGAGCTTTAGATGTTTTCGCTCAGTAAACACTCACAACGCCCGGTCTGGGAATCGAAACCGCGAGTCCGATGCCCTAAGCACTGGGCCATTGCGCCTCCACAATTTGATATACTGACTGTATTTGAAATCATGTTAGATGCCATTAGATGGTGGGTTTCAAGTTTAAATATTTTTTTAATTACATTTTTTTATATTTTTGAACGCACAGAATTAGAATACCTCGTTGATTCTCTCTCTCTCCCTCTCTCTCTCTCCCTTTCTCTTTCTCCCTCTCTCTCTCCCTCTCTCTCCCTCTCTCTCTTCTCTCGGTCGCGCGCCAAATTTTCCTCATTGAATGCATTTCAAATTAATTTTTTTCCACATATTTATTGAACATTTATGTTTCACAAAGACACCTCAAAACTAGAACACATTGGCAATCAAGTCGTTTTCATGGATTCAGTTTCAACTATTTTAATTGATATCTTCGATATTTTCATTTTAATAACTTCGTTAGTTCAATATACCGCTAAAATATAGTACGGTGAAAGCTGATCTACTTTTCATCGTAAGTCAGCTTACTCGTGCTTTACTAACATGAGTAGTTAAAATTTAGTTATTTTGCTTGCAATTCAAATAAGCGAAATAAGTTTCGAATGTTTTTCCTGTGAGTTATTCCCCTTCGTATTGTATTTTTACTTTTTGTTGTTATGCAACTGCAATTAATCTCTTACATTTTTATTTTGTGTTATATATATATATATATATATATATTATATACACACACACACACAATAATTTTATTACATGGAAAAATGCGAGCATGAAAAGTAATATTCTTAAGATTATAAACCTGGAAAAGTACAGGACAAGTTATTACACCTGTAAAAGTATAGGACAAACTATTACTTCAAGTAAAATAAAGAATAAGAAACTTTTTACTTAAAACATTGCAGCAAAGAATGCCAGTTCTTCTAATTTATCATTCTTTACAGTTCTCATCTTTTAAATTTATTGTACAAAACTATTCGGCTAATTTGTAAGTTTGTCTAATTAGTAACTTTTTTCTGTATTTAAGGTAGTAAATTAGCCAAATTCCACTTAAATAAGTATAGCGTTAATTGCAAACTATAATAAAATAATTTTTAATATTCAAATTTTAATTTTAGCTGCAATATTTTAAGTAAAAAGTTTCTTATTCTTTACTTGAAGTAATAGTTTGTCCTATACTTTTACAGGTGTAATAACCTGTCCTGTACTTTTCCAGGTTTATAATCTTAAAAATATTACTTTTCATGCTCGCATTTTTCCACGTAATCAATGATTTTTCCAGGCATTGCTGTGATAAGATAATTAATAATGTCTCAATTAATAATTTAAGATTTTACCTTATAAAATACTGAAAGATAATATTTCAATTTTTCCATGTAAGTGATGATAATATTTCATTTTTTTTTTTTATGTTTCATTTAAATATATGTTGTGATTGAATTATTTGATATTACCCATCCACACTAAATTAATGGCAGAGATTTTTAACATGTTGTTGGTTGCACCATGGCTCACAAAAAGTTTCAAACAACAAGACCCGAAAACCATCAGTTACCAGGTTCACCTTAAGTAATCTAATTTTGCAATAAAAAATGACTATTATTGTACCTTCAATTCTATGTAAATATTTGTTTTTCCATATATTAAAACTATTTTATAAACCAAAAGAACCATTTTTAATTTCCAAATTTAAGAAAATGTTCTTGTTAATTTTTTTTATTTATGAATTTTGTTCCTAAATAATCATTAATCAGTTATACAATCTACGTCTTAAATTTAATTTTTAGTTACAATTCCACTGAATTTTACTTTTTAATTTTTTCACATTTTTTCCATAAATAATAAAACAATGTTAGGCAATTTGGGAGGAAATTTAGTATGTCTTTATGTAATGATGTCACTGATTTCATCCCAAATATCATCTCGTTTTAATCAGTGTGGTATAAATGGCCTGCTCTAGATGTTGGTCCTCTATGAATAGCAGCAACTTTTAGATTAAAATTTGTGCCAAATATTTGCTGCCTTTTTGAACTGAAGTTCATTATATCACATTTGATTCTTTCTTCCATATTAATATTTTGATTAATTAAAAATCTATTAATTTGAATAACAAGATATTTAAATTCAGGAGGAAATTCAATTCTGGAAGTAATTTGATGTTCAATATTGAGTGAAGATGTTTCACAATTTTTTGTAAGTGAATATGTTGTATTTTAGTAGTCAAAAATTTAAATTGTTGAGGACCATGAGTTAGTTGCAAAAACAATTCTTCTTTTAAATCAATAGGTAGCTGTGATTGTCTATCACAGCCAGGAGTTGTATTGCAGTTGCAAATTTCATTTATAAAGATGTTGCAAGTATGTTGATGCAATCTAATGCATCTAGCAGTGTCATATTTGATGAATATAAACTTTTGTTGAAATCCCATTTCAAAACGAAGATAAATTTCTTTCCCAAATTCACGAGCACATTGTTGACTTCCATCATTAAATCTTCGACCTATAATCCTTTTTTAAATTTGTGAGTGTTTTGATTATGATAAAGAATATTTGGGCGTGTGATTTAGGTAGGGGGATACTTTGGCTGCTATTTTTAGTGTGTCAAACGACCAGGTAGAGGCTCTTTCATTGGTTCAATAGCATGATAAGATTTTTTTACACATAAATGTAATATGTATATGTATCATCGGCAGAAATTAGAGAGCAAGTCAAAAGCTGAGAATTTTGTGTATTGGCACTTATCAAACATAAATTTGTCCATTGTCACTCTGTAACTTCTGACAAAATAACTTCTAAAATGCAAAATTTTGTCCAAAACATTAAGAGTAAACCCTGTTCTATGTGACACATTTTACCAGTATCGGAAGTTTGAAAGTGTTTAGTTTTAAAAAAAGTAATTAAATAATCTGTACGTCTAATTGAATAGATCTGAAATGGATGAAAGGCAAAGTCGACCTCGACGGAATTTGAACTCAGAATGTAAAGACAGACGAAATACCGCTTCTAAAACCGCTACGTGGGATTCACGGTCAAACGACTGAATATATATGTATAGAGAGAGAGAGATTTTTGTTCCTTAATAGAACTATTAGTTCACACTTCGATAGCCTTATACTTCTTGTACAAATCAGCTCAGGTTTTCCTCTTGACAACAACACCGTTTAATGCTCCGTTAAAGTTTGATTTTTGCATAGTGATGCACTAGACTAGATAGCTCCCTCTACTGAATAACATTGGTATTCATCGACTTCTGTAGTCAATATATTTATATTATTTTTATGATTGGAATTCGGTAAAAATGCTTTGAGATTTCCTAAAGGTAAAACCTATTGCTTCAACCACTTTCATTATTTTTAATTATGTCTATTCGGTATCAGGGTTTACCCTGCTCGCATAGACTGAACACTAACGTAAATACAACTTCTATCAATGTATTCATTCACTTGTCATTTCCTTTCACTTACGATACCAGGGGAAGTGATTCTGCAGTTTCTTTCTGAATTATTTCCCTTCTTACTGTATGAATTTCAAGCGCAACTTTTGCTTTGATAATTACTATAATTTTCTATCGTGTGTTTGTATGTTTTTATGTGTACACCTATTTATGTATGCTTGTGTGCGTAAATACACTCGAAGGTTGCACCAAAATAATGCAAAAGTGGAAATGATTTTTTTTTTAACCTACAAAGTTCCTTTAAGTTGCACATTCATCCTATTCTACTTCACTGCAGGCAAATAATGGTTTCCAAGCAGAAGTGACTAGTCATCATTGAGTGAACAAAAGATGAGTGCATACTTGCTTCAGTTCTTTCTTGCCTTCACATGAGCCCACATCTCACTACTATGCAGTATCACAGTTCAAACACCAACATCATACAGTCTGCCCTTCAATCTAAAGGGAAAGACCTTTGTTATCTTTTTCCAACATATTCTTGTCCTTGTATTTTTAGAGCAACCACCTCCACTACTAATTATGTCACCAAGATAACAGAAAGTATCTACTACGTCTAATGAGGTTTTCTGGCATTTAGGATGATATATATATCCCATATGCTCTTTGCCTCTGTGTATTTACTACATATAAAGCCTACCTTTTACCATGCCTGTGATTCCACTACACTGCTTCTATGTTCATAGCTTACACTGGATAAAGCGCATGTAGTTCTTACCTGCTCTTTTTGTGCATACTGAGCATGGCCATTTCCCTGATGGCACCAAGATACTGATTTCTTTCCTGTATATTAACACCTCAATCTTTGCTAAGTTTATCTTGCGGCTTCTGGATTCTAGATTTTGCCTTCATGTCTGAAACTTCTCTAATTCTACTGTAGATTCTGCTCTAAGAACTAGATTATCACCATATTGGAGTTCACAAGAATAGCCAGTCTTAAATTTATTTATGTTAGCCTGTAAAATTATGATGAATAAAAGCCTGAAGACTGAGCTTTGGTGAACTTCTACCACCTTGCTAAATTAATCTTTACATTCATTGCTGAATCTCACTTCACTGACAGTTTGTACACCATTCACAAGCTCTTCAGAGTATTACACATCAGATGAAATGGACGTGTGTGTGTGTGTGTGTGTGTGTGACAGAGAGAGAGAGAGAGAGAGGTTTGTTGTCATGTATACGTACATGGATAAATATGCATACATCTTTGTGTGTGAGTGTGTGTATGAGAGAGAGAGTAAATACTACATACACAACGCTCTCTCACACACACACACGCACACATACATCCAAAAATGATGGATGCATATGACAACACACCCCTTGACTCCGTCACACTCTGTTTCTTACAAACACACACACACATACATAAATGTATACAAACATATTTACAAAGACACACATGTGTGTGTGCGCGTGCATGTGTGTGTTGTGCGAGTGAGAGAGAGGGGGGGTGAGAGAGAATATTGCGAAGCTAGTGAGAGAAGCTTTTTGCCGTTGTTACATCAATACCGGAAGTTGACATTGAGGAACCTTTTTAAAGAAGTGAATCTTAAATATAAAGCAATATTATTTATTTTTAATTAAAAAAATCAAATGAAGAGCCTAACATTTATCCAAGGTCAAATTATTCATGCATCACAAGTATGGAAGCATTTGGTGAAGTCTATTTCATGTGAAAAGCGAATACACAGACATCTGTTTTATATATTAGAAGATGCATTCCTGTTTCTTATATATACATCAAGAAGATTTTTTCTAATAATTATAATTCAGTTGGTCAACTTCATTGTTTTATTTATGTGTCTATTTTGATATATTTTTGTGTATTTCTTTACATCCACCAGAGAGTTAAATGTAAGTAACATGTATAGTACATTTTTGGCCCTCTGTAGCTTGTTCTTGTATATTACTGTAAAATATAATAGTAAATTATTTATTAGCATGCTTTCACTCAGCTGGCTTAGACACAAATTTTTAGCTCCTTATGTAATTGTTTGTGATGTAGGCACAAAGCTTGCAGTTTTGATGAGAGGGTGTTAATTGATACCATCAACCCCAGTACTTCAAGTATTACTTTATTTTACCAACCTTGAAAGGGTGAAGGACAAAGTTGACTTTAGCAGGACTTAAACTCAGATCAGAAAGAGCCAAAACAAATGTTACAAGGCATTTTCTCAGCTGGATAATGAAGTGCCAAACTCTAATTGTGGAAGGAACTTGTGGAAGAGGTAGACCCAAGAAGACATGGGACAAAGTAGTGAGAAAGGATCATTGGAATCTGGGCCTCACTGAGGAAATGATAAGGGACTGGGAGTTGTGGTGATTTCCTGTACTTGTAAAGACACATCAATTTAAGTAAAATCGTTATCATCCATACATACAGGGTTATCCTTTACAGGTGCTGGTGCCACATAAAATGTATTTGTGCTGGTGCTGTGTGAACGCACCTGTGCTAGTTGCACATAAAAAATACCCAGCACACACTGTAAAGTGGTTGGCGTTAGGAAGGGCATCCAGTCATTGAAGCCATGTCACAACAGACAATTGGAGTCTGGACAGCTTCCCAGGTGGCCAGCTCCTGTCAAACTGTCCAAATCATACTGGCATGGAAAACAGACATTAAACGATGATGAGGTATTTTTTTCTTTTTACATTCAATTACAACAACATAGTAATTTCATGTTATAAATTATTCACATCCTACAGAGAATAAATCTAGCATGATTTCTAGTTATGTTTAGTATTGTATAACATATACACAATTTTATAACAAGTTATTATAATAACAGCCAGAATTATAACTAACAGAGATATCAGGCATTGTTTGGAATTAAAATGGCATAGTTTGTATATGTATCATAGTTATGTTGAAACAGGTGATACGGGAAAGTGCAGCATTGACGACAAAACATTTGTGGAGTAAATGATAGGATAGTTTGACTAAGTGACATGTCCTGCCTCTCTTTGGAGTATTCCAGGCCCCAACCTGTCGTGGAAATTGGGGGTGGAGGTATGTGATTTTTGAACATACCAAAAAGCTGCCTGTGGATGTGCTCTCTTTTGCAGCAGTCGGCACAGCATCTAAAATGACCCATCGTCTGCAGTTTTGACACCTCCTTCAGGTTTGTTGTTCTACATCATTCATGAAGTAAATTTGGAGGAAGTGTAGTTGTACATTTGTGGGTAACAGGAAAGCAATGAAGTGACAGACTTTCCCTTGAACATTGGCGTAAATTTATGTTCAGCTATGTCCTTAGATGCACCAAATGATGTCATTTGAAATGCAGAGTTGTATTGTCTGATATTGTTCAGAAAATCCTTTGACTGGATAGAAGTGCCTTCCAGAAGATCTATAAGAGGTTGATGAGGAACTGATAGTGCTGGAAATCTTACTTTACTGCCTGAACAGCACATGCCATTAGTTTCATTTGGAAATTTTGGGAAAGTTTCATCTCCCTTCTGTATTGAGACTCCATCTGATGCACTACAGCATGCATTTGCTGATCTTGAGAAAGTGTCATCTCAATTGTCTTGAGACACCATTTGACATGTTGCAGCATGCATTTGCTGATCTTGGGAAAGTCTCATCTCCCTTCTCTTTTGAGCCTCCATCTGACATGCTGCAGCATCCCTTTGCTGATCTTGTGAAAGTGTCATCTCACTTCTGTCTTGAGATTCCATTTGACATGCATTTGCTGATTTTGTGAAAGTCTCATCTCCATTCTGTACTGAAACTTCATCTAATGTGCTGTGCAGGCTTTACTGGTGTTGGAAAAGTTTTGTCTCACTTCTGTTTTGAGACTCCATTTGATATGCTGCAGCATATGTTTGCTGATCTTGTAAAAGTCTTATCTCCCTTCTCTCTTGAGACTGCATTTGTTGTGCTGCAGCATGTATTTGCTCATCTTGAGAAAGTCTCATTTCCCTTCTCTCTTGAGACTCCATTTGACGTGCTGCAGCATGCGTTTGCTGGACTTGAGAAAGTCTCATCTCCTTTCTCTCTTGAGACTTTCACCTTCGGTTTTCTACAATCTTCCTTGCTTTATAGTTGTTTCTGGAGAGATTACATCTTTTCTTTGGTTGCATCTTCAATATTGTAAACAAAAATTTATACATTAATCTCCATTTTTATAAGCAGTTGTATGTATGTAGTATAAACAATATTATAGTCTTATCAAAAGTGAAAGAATAAAAGCAAAACAGTATTATACTGCTGAAAAAAAATCGGAAGGGTTGTATGGGGTTGGGGACTTCAGCCCCCTATATGGGCATGGGCCAAAATTCCCCCCCTCCCCTAGAGCCTTCCCCCAGTAATGAAAAACCTTAATGTCAAATTTGGTATTATACCGCTTAAAAAAAAAATTGGAAGGGTCGTATAGGAGGAGCTACAGCCCCCTATATGGGCAAGGGCCTAAATTTGATCCCCTTAGAACCTTCCCTGAGTAATGAAAACCCTTTATGCCAAATTTGGTACAGATTGGTCCAGCAGTTTGGCCGTGCATAGAGGAAACACACACACACTCACAGTGAATTTTATATATCAGATTATTTTGACTTTATTATTAAAATGTAAATACATGTAGAACATTTTACAAAACTTAATTCATACATTTTACTTCCGACGCAAAACTTAACGTTTTCAATTCCCTCACTTTTAAGGTACAGATTGAAATTTAATAAATTTTCTTTAACTACAAATATCCTTATTTTAATCCATTATAATTAATCTTTAAGCCCTGTCATTATGCTATGATGTCTTTTCATCTAGCTCTTTTTTTTAGTTAGGCCATTTCCTTTTTCCCTCCTTTCATAAGTTAGTAAAATATACATTCCATCAATCTCTGAGCTGATTATTCATTTCCTCTACCCCAAGCATTCTCTCTCCTCTCTTTAATCAAACTTAAATATTTACAAAAAGAAAACAAGAAAACTGCTCGTACTGTTAGAAAAGCAGGTAATGCTTTGGTATAATGGTTAGCATGTTTGTCATGTTTGTAGAAGATGTGGGTTTAGGTTCCATAGATAGTCTTCAACTTCTTTAGGCACAGGAATGGCTGAGTGGTTAAGAAGCTTACTTCCCAACTATGTACTTATAAAAGACCAAAGATCTAATTACTAGGAATAGAGATGGGGTACTAATCTGTTCATGAAAATGACCATGTTCAAAATGTAGAAAAGGTATAATTTCATATCATGTACCCAGTGTAAACTATAGGCAAAGAAAAGGTGCAGTGGAATCATAGGCAACAGAGGGACAATGATCTGAAAGTATAGTTGCTAGATTAAAAACAGGCTGGTGAAAAGTCCAGAGCTCTTAACTCTGTTGGTAACATAAGTTCTTTCAGTTGAAAGGCAGATTGTATAATGCTTGTGTACAAGAACCAATGCTACACTGTAGGGAAATGTGGGCCCTGAATACAAAGGATACATGAAGACTTGGATTAAATGAAGCTAGCATGCTCTGAGGGATGTGCAGTGTCAGTGTGCATGTATGGCAAAATACAAATGCGTTGAACCAAAAATTGGGTATAAGCAGAATTGGAAGTAGTGTTTGAGGGAAATAACTACACTGATATGGTCGTGTGATGTGTTTGGATGAGAACAGCTGTATAAAGAAGTACCAAGCACTAAATATGGCTAGAACCTGTGGAAGAGAGGGAACCCAGGAAAACATTGGACAGAGTAGTGAAGACCAGTCTCAGGATATTGATCATCATAGAGGGGACGACAAAGAACTGCAATGATTGGTGATTCACTGTGCTTCTGTTTATATGTGCACAACCAAGCCCTGTACCCAATCTGTCCCTGTCAAGCCTTCTCCACCTCTCATCTTCCTATAACCCATCCCTCCATTATTCCTCTATCCATGACACTAATCAGCTGCTGTAATTCTATGAGAACAGTACTGCATATTTCATCCCCCTGTTTTACTGTCAGTTATCCCTCTCTTTGGAACCACATCTCTTTATCACCTACCCCTCTATTTCCCACCAGTCACTTCTTCCCTGCCACCAATTACCTCTGTTTTTTACCTTGTGTTACACATTTTCATTAGCCATTGACTACATCTACACTTACATTGTGTCTATCATTGTACCTCTCTCTAACCTCCTCCTACCCACCAACTCACACATATCTCCCTGACAGTTTTATTATTTTGCTGCTCTCCACCCTTTCCCTAATGTTATTTATCCCCCCTCTCTCCTAAGGCACATCTATTTCATACCACTTTCTCTCCAATCTTGTTCACCATTCACTTTATAAACCTCTATCCCTTTCTCTATTTGTTAATGTCCTCTCACACTCTTGAAAACTTACCACTCCACCTTTCTCTATCATTTGACACCTCGTCACCACCATCTTATTTCTCTTTCTAGCTACTCCCACACACCCTTTATATATATGCAGCATAGCTATATATCTCCTTTACAGCAAGACACCTGTTCCTATCTCTCTTTCATATTTTAGCCTGAGCATCAAACTACCTCCCCTCCCCTCTCTCTCTCTCTCTCTCTTCCCACTGCACTCCCTCAGTTGCCAAGGTTTTTTTCTGTTGCAAATTACTTGGCAGCTTCATTAGTGTTGGTACCACAAAAATAAGCACCCAGTACACTCTATACAGTGATTGGCATTAGGAAGGGCATTCAGCCATAGAAAGTATGTCAAAGCAGACACTGGAGCTCAGTGTGTCCCTTGACTTGTCAGATTGTGTTGAACCATCTACCCATGTCAGCATAGAGGTAGACATTAAATGATGATGATGATGATTTATTGGATATTTTAACATTTTAAATATGTTCTTTGTAAGGAGCATTTAAACACAGCTGTCTCCTTTTCTCTTCTTTTTTTTTTTAATTTTTTAATTTTTTTCCCCACTGGCTCACACTCAAAGTGTCTCGCCTCATAATTAAAGCAAACAAACTCTCTAAGCCATGCAAATGCAATGTGACATCTGTTAAAAGACATGAATGTTAAGCTGACAAAATCAAAGCCAGTGTGCAAATAATTGATTGTATTAATTCAACTAAATGTCTTGCTATCTAATTAACTTCAAACCTAACCAGCATTATCATCACTGACAAGAACAGACAACCAAATAAATAGTGCTACCTAACAATGCATTATTCTGTCTTTATTCTTCTCCTTGCTCTTGTTTTCTACTCCTGAATCAGATCTGATTGAGCAGAACTATGATCAAAATCAATCCAGTCATGAACATCATGTCCTTTTTCTGTATCGGTGACTATGTTTGACTATTGTGTCCTTCCTTTCTTTCATTTTTTTTTTAATAGAGCTCAAATATAAAGGAAGTTTGGCTGTTGTTTCTAGCAGGTCAAGCAATAACATAGAGACTTCTTGTCTATCTGCAGGTCAGTTCTGATCAGATACACTCCTGAAACATTTGTCTTTCTCTGTTGGCTTTTGCTTGTAAATTTATATGTACCTAATTCTTCATCTCCTCTTCCTTGTTGTTAGTGATTTTCTTTCCCAACTCTGTCAATCCATTTGTTAGTGTTTTACAAACATTACTGGTTTCCCACTTATGTTATTTGCAGCACTCTCTTCATAAAAGTCTTTGAAGATATTTACATACTTTAGCATGTTTCCTGACACCTTTTGTGGATTCTTTTGTGATTCCTTCCTACACTTTAACTGTGTTTCTAAGTGCATTCAAAGCATCTTTTGTTTTTGTATTTGGTTTACCGGACTCTTGATGTGAACTCTTGTACTGAAACAGATTTTGAAGAAGTTGCAAGTGATGATGAAACAGCTCTTGGTTAACCACTTGATTAATCAAACAATTAATTAGTTGGTTAAATAGTTAACCAACTGAGTAATAATAAAGAAGTGAAACTAAGCCAGTGCATGTTTATCATTGGTATAATGGTCCTCTTAAGATTCAGAATGTACTTTTTTCCAAAAATTACAGAGTGAAGTACTGGGGTTTGTTCTATCATTGAAACTAGGAAACAGGTCAGTGTTGGTGACAAGACAGGGATTTGGTCACAGAAAATCTGCCACCACAAATTTTATTTGATCCATGCAAGCACAAAAAGGGGATGATGAAGATGATGATGATCTATGCAAGCACAAAAAAATGGACAATGGTGGTGAGGGGTTGTTATTAATATGTTTTGAAAATGTATTTAACCTCTCTTTATGTGTGGGCTGAATTAATGTTGTGTTTAAAAGTAGTGACATTACTTTTACATTAGAATTGAAATTGCCAAAAGTTTGTGGATGACTTAGAGCACTATCTGAATTTACAAAAAGATTTGAATGCAATTACTCCTTTACCTGATAGATAAAACTGTTCAGGAACCAATCTTCAAAAACTTTTTTAATCATTGATATTTTGCTAATATTAATTTTTCTAAACTTAATTTGAACGTTCTGTTATGAATGCTGTAGACTGTGGTTATCATCCAGAGAAAGCATCTCGTACAGATGTTATACGCTAAAAATCACAGATTATTTTGGTTGATGAAATTTCATCAACATCAATGGATCAGACTGTTGTATCACATGATTTCATCATAAAATATGAATTATGAGTCATGAGTACCCAGGTACTGAATGCCAAATTGAAAGTCTGTGGAATTGATGTAGTTTAACATTGAGTATATATATGAGGCCTGGTCAATAAGTATGCGGACTGTTGCCATAGTAACAAAGCTAAAGCATGCAGAGTGAAACTACTTGGCAAAGATTGACCTTGAACTCTGCTGTACATGTGCACTAAGTTTTAACATTCTAGCTCACTTCTGCTGTTTACAGCAGTGCTTGGAAGGAAGGTGTGTAGCATATGATTGTCACATTGACCATGACAGGGATAGTTGTTGTGGAGATACCTGCTCAGAGGCATGCACAAAGTTGCAGAAAGTGTATGGAGTGGAGTGCATGAGTGGTTCAGATGTTTCCAAAATGGCCGAAAATATGTCGATATCGATGAACGTTCTGGGAAACCCGCAACCAGCAGAACTGAGAAAAACATTGCAGATATGTGTGCAGGGGTGAGGGGAAATCATCAAATTACCATCCGTGAGTTATCAGAGGATGTGCAGATTAGTTACAATTCAGTTCTGTTCATTATCACCGAAGATTGGGGTATGAGACACGTGTCTGCCAAATTTGTGCCAAAACTGCTTCCAGTTGACCAAAAAGACACTCAAGTTACAGTTGCACAAGATCTCTTTGATTGTGTCAAAAATAATGAAAAATTTACGAAAACTTTACGTCGGCCTCTGAGCAGGTATCGCCAAGCTTCTGGCAAAATTACTTGGCACTAATACTGCTAAAACATGCATGTGTGTGTGTGCATGCATGCACAACAATCAGACACCAATAAATGCAAGTAGAATACACATCCAAGGTAATTCCCCTTTGTCAGCTTTGTAAGGTGAATTCCACAATTAACGGTGTGATTTTCTCTATACGTATTTTTGTTGTCAAATACTCTGAATTTCTCAAAACCCTTCTAAATGATATTTGGATTTACTTGTCATACATGAGAAATTACCTTGGATGTGTATTTTACTTAGATTTACTAGTGTCTGATTGTTGGATATAGTTAACTAAATCCATTTGAAACTAAGTGCTTTATTGATCTCTACTCATTTTTACCTTCTTTTATATCTGTGTGTATGTATATATATATATATATATATATATATATATATATCCTTTAAGTTTGTTTATGGGAAATGTTTTGAATATGCATATAAAAGCTCCTATTCTATTATCCCGGCTACAGCCTACCTGATGTCCATGGATATTACTGACTGCACTGTAATCATCCTAAGAATATGGACTATGATCTTAAGAAACATGTGATTTGTGGAAACGCCTGTAGCAATGCATTAAAATATTTATAAATTCCATCTGAAGATTATTATTGCTATTATTACGATACAGTGGTACCTCACAGTACGAGTTTAATTCGTTCCATGACCAAGCTCATTTTATGATTTACTCATTTTACAAATCAATTTTCACCATTGAAATTGATTAATATATAATTAGTCCATTCTGGACCCCAAAAATCATTTGTTATGGGTCTTAAAAAAGAAAATGTGCAGTTACAAGGTAAATGACAATTATAAAAACATAATAAACGAGAATGCAAAAGAAATATGTAAACTGGTTTTATTAATTTAATTACCTTAAAGATGGGATGATTTGTGTGCAAGGAAGAGAATGGGTCGGGGAGGTGGAGAATTATTGTTTGGAAGGAGAATTTCTTTCCATGAAGACTTTAGAAAGAACAATTTCTGGCATTTTCCATTACTTTTCACACTTGCAGGTCGTTTTATTAGAAACATATCAAGAGAAGTCTGCTTTTTCCTGCCTTTCAAAATGTTACAAAAATGCGCCAGAGCAGTGTCATTAAATAAAGCAGCTTCACAACCTGTAGATACTTCTCCAGGATGATATTTTTCTACAAATCCAGAAACATACTGCCACTTTGCCAACACTGCTTTTATGTCACTCGTAGAGATAGCCTTCACTGTCCTCCTCCAGGGAACCATTCTCTTCCACTACATCTGAATCCTGCTGCTCCTGATACTGCAGAAGTTCATCTGTTATCAGCTTCTCTGAATTTTCCTCGAAGAGGTTGTTAATGTCCCTATCATCAACCTCGAGGCCCATGGACTTGCCAAGATACACTATCTCCATGACTACAGGTGTCTCAGACTCAAACCCCTCAAACTCTTTTTTGGATACACAGCCAGGCCGCAGTTTCTTCCATGCAGAATTCAGTGTTCTTCTCATTACACACTGCCAGCCCATATCAATGATTTTCAGCCACTTAACAATGTTGTAGTGCTCCTTCTAAAACTCAAAGGGTTAGTTATGTATTTTCAGTGACTTCAAAGCAACAACAAAATAGGTGTTTGGTGTACAATTTCTTAAAATTAGAGATCACCTGTTGGTCTATGGACTACAAGATAGGGGTGGTGTTGCATGAAAGGTACAGAACTTTTATGAATTTAAATTCATCCAGGATATCATCTTCGAGGTTAAGAGGGTGAGTAGGAACATTGTCAAAGATGAGGAGTGCCTTGAGAGGGAGATCGTTCTCCAGAAGGTACTTTTTAACTACTGGTTGGAAGACAAAATTGACCCACTAGGTGGAGAATTGCCTCATGACCCTGGCTTTGATGTTTGCCCTCCACATGACCTATATATAGCTTCTCTTTCATGATTTTGTACAACTTGAATGCTCATGGATTTTGGAATGGTAGACAAGGAGCAGCTTAATTTTCAAGTCTCCACTCGCATTGGCACAAAGGGTGAGAGTTAGCCTGCCTTTCATAGGCCTGTAGCCTTGCATTTTCTTCTCCTCTGCAGTTACATGGGTTCTTCTGAGTATTTTTTCCAAAAAAACGACAGTTTGATCGCAGTTGGCTACTTGTTGTGCAATGTACCCCTCAGTTGTGATGAGCTGATGAAATTCATGCACAAAATTCTCAGCTGCCATTGTGTCAGAATTCGCTGCTTCTCCATACCTCTTCTTGAAATTATTGAACCAGCTACAACTGGCCTTAAATGAGTCCACTGATGTCTCCTCTGTCGATGTTCCAAGATTCTGCTTCAGGAGATTCTCATACAGTTCTCATGCTTTCTTACAGATGAGGTTCTCTGTAATCGTATCCCCTGTAAGTTACTTCTTGCTGATCCACAGGAGATGCAACTTTTCCATCTCTTTGTGGACAGATGTGCATTGCTTGGAGAGTCTGGCGACACCCTTTGCTGTTGTAACCACTTTGATCTCGTCCTTTTCCTTCAGGATGGTGCAGATTGTTGACATTCTTCAGTCACATTGACATGCTATATCCACTACATGCATTCCTCTCTCATGTTTATCAATGATTTCCTTCTTTGCTGCTATCATAATCAGCATTTTCTCTCAGCATTGTCCTTTGCACTAACTTTCTTAGAACCCATGGCTAACCCAACTAATTATAGAATAATAGCTAAAAGTGCACAAAACTAAAAAAAAACAGCTCTGGGAAAAACACAACAGGGATGCTGTTGCAACAAGATAAATACGTGAACTGAGCGAGTGCAGACTGCGTTTGTTGGGTGAATGTGTGTGAGCTCTGCACCAACTAACGGTCACTTGTATGAAACTCGCTCATATTGTGGATTTACACTCATACATCAAGACAAAAATTCACATGAGCCTCGGCTCATACAGCAAATTGCTCATACAATGGTGCACTCATATTGCAAGGTCCTACTGTATATATACATACACACATTCGTGCTCACACACACATGTACTTGTGAGTATATATGCATATTACATTCTTGCTCCTTTTTCCTGCTCATCTTGATTCTTTCCCTGTTATCACTGTCTCTTCTGTTCATCTCAGCCATAGAGCCATGAGTAAACCAACACTGTTGAGTGATGAAGTATCTCTAATTTGGGGGGAATTTGCAGCATCCTTATTATTGATGGTACCACTATAAATCTATCCAGCCAGGATATGTGTGTGGTCAAGAGGAAATGGCAATCTCCCTAGTGCTGGTGGAACAATAAATTGCACCGATGTGCACTCTATGTGGTTGGTGATAGGAAGGGTATCCAGCTATAAACTGAGATGTACCCACATGATGTAGCCTTCTGACCCATGTATGAAAGCTGTGTCGCCAGTAGAAAAAAAAAACTAACTCAAACTGTGACAACCTATCTGACCCTTATTAGCTTGGGAAGTGGGTGTAAAATGATGATGATGATGATGTGTGTGTGTGTGTGTGTGTGATTAGAGCCTTTGTATAAAAAAATGTTATACAAGATTCTGTCTACCCTATTTTATAAAAACAGGTTATCTTACAGACAGTTAGTGGACATGAGCCATTATATGTGATTATCAAATTTGTTGTTGTTGTTGTTTAAGTAAAATTTATTTTAATAACTATAATGTTATATCTGAAGTAGTAAGAGTTCAAGCAGTAGACTAAAATGCATGCCATGAGGAGGAAGAGGCATAGTGTAGGTTTTTAATTTGATCATTAGTGATTCTCAGTCCCGGGCAACTAGTATGTTCTATAGAAAATATATTTTCAAGCAGACTTTGTGGCTCAAAAGTTAACAATGACACTTGTTACAGTTGTTAAGTTTCCTTTTCTATTGAAGCTTTTAATTCTGAAGAAATAGAAGTATTTGAGAACTGGTAATTACTCATAAATACAGTATTTTGTAGAACCATGTTTACTGGTGAGAAATATCTGCTATGTTTGATGGGAAAAAATGTGTTGCACCTTCTTTTTCACAGAAGGTGCAATATTTGAAGTATATTATAAACTTTTTGGAAAGATAACTAGAATCAACTCCAGTGTATTCTGCTTTTACAAAACATTAAATAAACACTTTACTTTTATAACTGCCAGGAGTTATCTTCAGCTCAAGTGTATACACATGGAACACACAGTACTGTGAGTTTGTGAAACATGGAACATGACTACAGAGGTTCCAAGATAGTTAATAATTCAAAAGGTACAAGTTGAATGCATAATTCAGAAAGTGATTTGGTCTAAAGCAATCCACCTGTCTATGCAGGAGAGAGAACTATTTTCTGTTAGTAATGTGAGTAGTTGATGCATGATAATTATTATAAATTGATGGTGAAAAGTATATATAGTAGAGATAGATCAAGGAAAATTTAGGTATTGATTAAATCAGATCATTGACTATTTCTTTACATTAAATGACACAGAAAGAGATACTTAATTTGTAGAATTGTCCACTGTATTCTTACATTGAAAATGGTTGTTGAACCAACAATAATGATAATATAATGAAATTATTGTATACAGTGCTCAAGTGCACTACAACTTGTCAAAAGTGCATGTAAAGCATATGCAGTAATGTACAAATGTCTGGAAAGTGAACAGTGTATGAGTCAAGTACATGCTTGCGTGTGTATAGAGGGGAGAAAATCAGGTGTAGTGTTGGCGAATCTCAGGAAGCATGGAAGTTTTGAAGGATGCAGTGCTCCGACAGCTAACGACTGATGGGGATTGCGAAGGGGACCAACTGGAGAGTGAGGTCTCTGCTTTGAATGTACATACTTCCAGAACACTTTGCTGTCAGGGTTGGTTGCTATGCGCTGTTCGAATTCAAGCACTGCCTTTTTTGTCACCTGCTTGAGATGGTTGGATGATCTATTGTGCTTTTTCCTGTTGATCTCTGATTTGTGCATTTTGTATTCCTGTTCAGTATTACGGCGTTCTTTCCTGGCAAGTCAGACTACTACAGTCTCCCAGATTGCAAAAAACCACCCAGATTGAGTGGTTTGGTACCGATGCTGCACATGCCATCCATATTGAATTCAGAATGTTCTGAAGTATAGTATTCACATCTCCAGAGACATAAAATTCGAGCCAGTTTGGGCATCGCCGCTCGGTACAATAAGAGTTCCAATCTGCTTTATTCCAGTCGAAGCGGGCAGTTTGAAGATGGTTGTGGTTTTTGTTACAACCAATCAGAGACAAGTTGGCCATGATCATGGAATGATCAGAGTCACCCAAAGGTTCTTCAGTAGTGACACTAATAATTGTTTCAGGAGAAGTGGTAAATAGCAGATCCAAAGCGTTGTTACCCCTTGTGGAGGAGGTAACGACTTGGGACCAATTTGAATTCAGCACTAGCTCAAGGAAATCGTCTGCACTTTGCGGCCAACGGAAGGCCTCCCAGTCAATCTCAAGGAAATTGAAGTCTCCTGCAATATAAACATAAGTGGCTGTTTTCATGGCAGCAACTCTGAGGACATCAAAAAGTTGTGTGTATTGATGATAATTTGGGCGGGGCAGTAAACAACTCCAAGTAGAAGTGTTGACATGATCATGTGTATATTGCAGAAAAATACTTCCTGTTGAGATTGGTTCAAATCATTACAAGGAATTGCCAATAGGTTTGAATGAACATAAACCTTCACATTCCCACCACAGCGATTAATGCAGTCTTTGCAGAACCGGTTGTAGCTGGCTATTCTGAAAACCCCATCACAGAGTACAGAATGTGCCCATGTTTCCATGACTGTGATGAAATCTCGGTCGATACTTTTGACGTAAGAGTCAAAAAGATATACCTTGTTGCATAAACTACAGGCATTTAAGGACAACAGTTTGTATCTGGATTTCAGATGATGATGATATACAGAGGATGGCTGATTGTTCTTGTTTAGTTTCCTATGATTTTTGTATTGCCAGTTATTGTGGGTGCAGTATGCTCAGACCAACTGATATCCCTTATCCATGATTCACCAGACTTGACGAATTTCCATATTTGCCCCTCGTCGCGTAGGCTAAAGAGTTGTGATTTATGGAAGTTACAGTTCTTAGCTTTGGGCGTATATCAGGTGGTAGGCCAGGGCGTGTCTGAAAGGTAATTCTGTTTTCGTGCCGAGCCCTATCAGCGGCTAGATGGTATGCCCACACCTCAGTAGAGTTTGAAAACGACAGCCCAATCAATTTGGGTTTGGATCCTGGTCGGCCAAGGTGGAAAGCACTTTTTGGAGAAACACAGCTTAGGTTCTTAGATGTGTTACCAGTAAATGCCTGTAGATCAACTATGTCTTCTGATACTCTGATGACAATTACCTCATAGGTGGTTGATTCAGTGGCTTCCTCGATGTGTCTAGGTTCAGTAAGAGCTATGGGTAAATTGTTGAGCAAGGCACTCCGATACGATCCCTCATTGTGAGGCTTTGCACAGATGCTGGCTTTGATTTCTGCTATTTCTCAGCTTAAAGCAGAAATCATTTATCGAATTTCCGCAACTTCTGTACTGATGGTCGATTTTTGTTGGTGTTGAGAAGTGTCAGGAGAGGAGGGCATGGTTGGCTTTTGTTCCTGCTGATGTTCTTCGGCTGGAATGGTAAATTTTTGTTGTTGTTGAAGAATGACAGGGGAGGAAGACATTGGCGGCTTTAGCTTATATCGATGTTCTTCAACAGGAATGGTCGATTTTTGTTGCTGTTGTTGAAGAGTGACAGGGGAGGAATACACTGGCGGCTTCAGTTTTTGTTGTTTTTCTTCATCAACAGAACTGGTATTGGGAGACATAGTAGTTGGTTTCAGTTGCTGTTCAGCAGCAATGGCAGAAGATACCATTGTCGGTTTTTGTTGTTGCTGTTCAACAAGGACACACAAGTCAGACACTGAAATGACCAGTTTAGTAGCTGGACCATTTCCCAGAGTTTATCCATCATAGAAGTATAGTGTCCTTTTTTTTGACCTGGGATCTTTTGAAAGCAGATCGAAACACAACATTTACTGCATTCAGCCCATCTATTTCGGAAGGAATTTTAGAGTTCTATGCATAGATGACAGATGTGATTTGCTGGGCAATGCTCTATTTTGGGACAGCGACCAGTTTTCTCACACAGTTCATCTACGGATGACAACGTGTCAGTTTTGTTCTGTCTGCCCATCCGTACCATAGTGCAAAAGGTAAACAAATTAAAAAAAGAGACATGGAGACATAGCACACTTGTTAGGGAGATAAATAAGATGTTTTATTTTTTGTTGTTATTGTTGTTAACTGTTCACGCTTTCCTCGTTGTATGTGTGTATACAAAAAGATACAATTATATATACAATGAAGAGATGTAAGGAGTCAATGGTTGGTGTGTTTATAATGTGCACACAATATTCACTGTAATGCCTCAGCGAAAAAGAAGAAAGTATGATTTTATATTCGCTTTGTGTATATATTCGTGTGTGGTGTGTGCTGATATATAAAACTGTGTGTATGGTTTTTCTAGAATTCGGGATGTACTTACAATTATCCCTATGAGGTAGAGTGGCTTATTTTCAATTGTGGTTGTTACATGTGGTAACACAAAGATTTACAACAAGGAGACAAAATAATATAACAAGGCCAAGACAATCTGATATTCCTAGGACATTCATAAATAGAAAGGTGGTCTTATAGCTGTTTCAGGGAAATAAATGATCTCCTATCATTAAAGACAAGTTAAAAGGGCTTCAATAGACGGAATTAGTAGAGTTCATTTTTAGAAGTTACTGATGATGAAAGATGATAAATGCTTGGAAGTGAAATCACAAACTGATGTGCTATACATTTCCCATTTTAGTGAACAATAGAATTTTAAATGTAATTTATGATTATTTCAGAACTCTTACATAGATAAATAAAAAAATTTTGCTATTACTTGATTTGCTATGACTTGAATTGCTCATACCATACTTTTTACTTGTTGTTCAAGGTGCCTTTGTGTCACAAGCATAGATACACTCTCCACTCTATCATCCTTGACCCAGTGAAACAGTGATGATAAAACAGCTAGAGAGAGAGCTGCACCTGCAGTCAGCTGATACTTGTTTTCAGCTGATTAGACTGGAGCAGTGTTAGTGACAGGAAGGGTATCCAGTCACAGAAAATCCATCCTAACAAACTCCATCTAATCTATGCAAGCATGGAAAAGTGGACATTAAATGATGACAGTTCATTTCACAGTTCAGTTAAAATTCAGTTAAACTATTGAATTCAATTAATTTGTAAATTCAATCCAATGATACCAGCTTTTGATTGTTCAGTAGTTATTTTGTAATAGTCTCCGATTGTTTTATGTTATATACTGGACAGATATAACATATTATGCTTCAGTGCAACTTAGTACATTCCCAATCCAGAACTGCTAATTATATACCTTTCATATTTCCTTAACAATTCAAAGGTTGATGCGCTCCAATAGATAATCAATAATACACATTAAAAGTTCTTTGAAATGTAATCAAAGTCACAATCAGCTTCGACTAATTATTTTTGTGTTTGCATGTTGATAGTATCTAGAGCAAAACTCATATTGACTTCTCTGTGTGGACAGCAAATGGAAGTTCTATCATGACAGTGGCTAAATTGCAATCTCCTGAAATCTATTTTTGACAGTATTTCACATCACTTCCATCATATTAACATAACCAGTTGTCTTTCTTTGTAGCACAGTGGCCATCTTGCTTATCTATATACAGGTTCATAGTTTCTGATCAACTGAACTGTAAATATTACTATTCCCATTACTGTTACTGTTCAGCTTTGCCATTCTAATATTTCATCTATTATAAGGTGGCGAGTTGGCAGAAATGTTAGCACGCCAGGTGAAATGCTTAGCGGTATTTCGTGTGTCTTTACGTTCTGAGTTCAAATTCCACCAAGGTCGACTTTGCCTTTCATCCTTTCGGGGTCGATAAATTAAGTACCAGTTGCGTACTGGGCGAATCTAATTGACTGACTCCCCTCCCCCAAAATTTCGGGCCTTGTGCCTAGAGTAGAAAAGAATATTTTAGTTATTGTTAGTTTTAAATCTAATGTAAGTTGAAACAATTGAACAATCATTAATTTGCTTTTGCTTTGTCATTTCCTTTTTTTTTTATCTTTTTCTAGTTTGTAGATATGATAGGATTAATGCACACTTCAAAGCCATAAATAAATGATCCAATGGCCCTCATGAAGACCTTGTTACCAGATAGTATATGTAGTGAAAATGACTTTGTCAACTCAACTCACATTATTTTTCACTCATGGTAGCTCAAAATATATTGCAATTCTAAAGAGAGAGAGAGTGAAATAATTTGTTTTGAAAAAATTGTGTGTATGTATGTATAAAAGCTACAAATATCTACTGGCCAGACACTGATGCAAAAAATATAGCTAGTTATTCAACCATCAGAGATATCCATCAGTGAGTGGTCAACATTATTGATTTCTGTAAGTGAGAGGAATGTGAGATGTGGTTTTTGTTTCTATTTGTAGGTTATTAATAGCCAAATAAATGATTACGAGTAGGAATCAGTCCTGTCTTACACTCAGATTACCGGAAGCTTACCACCTTCTCAAAGTTTTTCAGGAAAATGTTATTGTAAATATGATGAGATGGGCATGGCTGGAGTGCTTTTTTGTCATAAGTCTGTTTAATCAAGGTTACCCAATAATTGTCCAGCGTGTACATGTGTATTAAGAGAGCCTTTTACAGTACTGCCACTTCAATTATAGCTTTCTAAACTTTTGCTTTTCCTCGGTGATTAGTAACATGTCCAGCAAAATATGTGAGACTTAGAATACTAGAAAACAATATAGATGCATATATTCTTTTATTCTTTTACTTGTTTCATTCAGTTGACTGCAGCCATACTGAGGGGATTTAGTCAAACAAAAAACCCCAGAATTTATTTTTTAAGCTTAGTACTTATTGTGTCGGTCCCTTTTGATGAACCACTAAGTTACAGGGATGTAAATACACCAGCATCAGTTGTCAAGCGGTGATGGGGGGGGACAAACAAAAGCACACACATACACACACAACAAGCCTCTTTCAGTTTCTGTCTACCAAATCCACTCACAAGGATTTGGTCAGCCCAAGGTGCCACACAATAGGACTGAGCCTAGAACCATGTGGCTGGGAAGCAAGCTTCTTACCACACAGTCATGCTTTCACCTGTATATATATATATATATATATATATATATATATATATATGTATGTATATATATATCATCATCATCATCATCATCATTATCATTTAGTGTCCATTGTCTATGCTGGCATGGGTTGGACAGTTTGACCAGGGCTGGTAAGCTGAGGGGCTGCACCAGACTCTAGTCTGATTTGGCATGGTTTCTATGGCTGGATGCCCTTCCTAAAGCCAACAACTCCAAGAGTGTAATGGGTGCTTTTATGTGTCACTGGCACAGGTTGCAATTTGCATGACACCAATATCTGCCATGACTATGATTTCACTTGGCTTGACAGGTCTTCTCAAGCATGTCATTTGTCATTGCCTCTCTGAGGCCCAGTGCTCGGAAGGTGCTTTTTACGTGCCACTGGCATGGGTGCTTTTTATATGCTTCAGGCATTGGTGCTAGTTATGTGGAACCAGCATCAGCCACATTGCCTCCGTGAGACCCAACATTTGAAGATCATGCTTCACCACCTCATCCCATGTCTTCTGGGTTTCCCTGTTCCACTGTGTCCTTCCACTGGAAGAGATTAGCACTTCTTCACACAACTGTCCACATGCATATGCATCACATGACTGGACCAATACAGTCATTTCTCTTGTACACCACATCTGATGTCTCTCAAGACACTTACACTCTGTCGTGCATGCACACTGACATTACACATCCAGTGAAGCACATATATGTATGTATACATGTATATATACATATATATAGAGAGAGAGAGACACAGACAGACAGAGATATCTGTTTACTTTTGGCAAAGGCCTTGTAATGCACTCTTAAAAGCCCCTTATACTTCTTGATGGCTACCACATTTTAATTTCATCTCCCGTGGTAATCCAATGGTATGGGTATACATGTGGAACTCCTTTCAGCTTAGGATAAATAACTGATGGTTCTGGCTCTTGTTTGTAACTTTTGGTGAGCCATGGTGCAACCAACAACATGGTAAAAATCCCTGCCATTAATTTGGTGTGGATGGGTAATATCAAACAATTCAATCACAACATATATTTAAATGAAACATGAAAAAAATTGAAATATTATCATCACTTACATGGAAAAATTTAAATATTATCTTTCAGTATTTTATAAGGTAAAATCTTAAATTATTAATTGACACATTATTATCTTATAACAGCAATGCCTGGAAAAATCATGGACTACATGGAAAAATGCGAGCATGAAAAGTAATATTTTTAAGATTATAAACCTGGAAAAGTACAGGACAGGTTATTACACCTGTAAAAGTATAGGACAAGCTATTACTTCTAGTAAAGTAGAGCATAAGAAACTTTTTATTTAATATATTGCTGCTAAAATTAAAATTTGAATATTATAACTTATTTTATTATAGTTCTTTGTTCATAAAATATAGTCCTTCCTTCACTTTCAGACATTGGCAAGCTTCATTTGCCAAACACAAAGTCTTGCTTTCTGAAATGTCTTGAACATCCCAGGCTCTCAGAGCCACCTTCAGCATACAGATATATCTGCAAAATCTGAGATGGTACCATCAGTATCTGCTGCCTGCCCACTGTCATTGTCTTCCACGAGAATGTGAACAAAGTGTTCATACCTTACTGAAAGAAACATTAAGTTACCATGATGTAAGAAGGACACATACATTCCAGATAGTTTTAGAAATTTACCCTAGAAAAGAGTCACAATGGTGTATGCAAGAAAATGTCAGGCAAGACCAGAGTTGGGCAGTTGGATAAACATCCTCTGGCACCCAATGAATAAGAATGATTTTTAAAAAATCTTTGACTTCCAACCAAAGTTGTATCTGTTACAAGAATAGGCTGACTGTGATGGAGTGATGCTACAGCTGTGAAATCTTACATGTATTTCATATCTACTTATTAATATCTGCATTGTTTCTTTCTAGATAAACTGACATCTGACTGTTCAAAGAAGACTTTGAAAGTAACTAGTAGTGACTTCTCTTGAAAATTAACAAAATTTGGCATTGTGATGTTATCTATACCTGCAGGAAAAGGGTTTAGCTCCCAAGGACATTCAAGCTGGCATACTTGTTACATTAGGGGATGATACTCCAGCTTTATCAACAGTGCAAAATCAGGCAACTGAATTTTAGGAGGGAAGGGAGTGTGTTGAAGACAACCCAAGGTCTGGGCATCCTACAACTGCCACCACAGAGGAAAACATTGATCATGTTCACCACATGGTGATGAGTGACAGGCGATTGACCATAAATCAAATAGCCATTGCTATTAACATATCCTGTGAGGGAGTTGAGAATTTTCTCCCCAATGAATTCAGCTCGACAAAGGTTTCTGCTCAGTGGCTGCCACATCTTCTGACACATGATCAAAAGTGCACCAGGCTGATTGTAGCACAGGAAAATCTGCCATTGTTGAGGCAGATCCAGCTGGTTTCTTTGAACATTTCCTAATTCAGGATGAGTGGTGGGTTCATCACTTTGGGTCAGACAAAGAGACAATCCAATGAAAACCAGAGTAGTTTCATCTGTATGGAAGGTGATGGGCTCAGTTTTTTTATGATAAAAAAGGCATTGTTTATTGACTATCTTCAAAAGAGCCACACCATCAATGCAAAATAATATGCCAGCTTCCTGAGGCAGTTACGAAAGGCTATCAATACCAAATCCACAGGAAAGCTGACAAAAAGAATCTTGATTCACAAGGACAATGCTCCAGCTGACAAGTTCCTGCTTTCAATGGCTGTTGTGCAAGACTGTGGCTTTGAACTGGTTGATCATCCTCCCTATTTTCTTGATTTGGCCACATCTGACTATCATCTGCTCCCAACTTGAAAAAACACTTGACAGTGATGATGATATCATATCTGCTGTTGATGACTTTTTTGACAGCAGGACAAAAGTTTCTTAACCAATCAGATCAAAGTGCTGCAACATCAATGGAAGAAGTGTATGGACTACAAAGCGGACTATGCTGAAGAAGAAAACTTTGGTCACATTCCATGAGAGTATCTTAGTCTACTTATCAGCTTTTCAGCTGACCCTGATACATCAAGGCAATCTGTAATGTTTATTTGCCCCAACATCTTCATGCAAAATTAGTCACAAGAAGGTGGATACTTGAGTTGTGTTTCATTGACTGCATTCATTGGAGTATAAAGAAAAGACTATTCATGTGCACATTGTAGACCCAGTGTTGTAATCCTGGTAACCATAATCTGATCTGGTTTTCAATCTTTGGCTGACATGTTGGTTGCCTTTAGAATGGGTAAGAATGACAGGTTTTATGACATCAGCACTATTTGTAGAAACCTTGAGAGAGGAGCTATGATCTTGAGTATGACAATGTGTTTCATGCATGTTCAGGCTGCAACAAGTCTGCTTTTAACAACAGGGTCAAGATGCCACTTTGACAGGTCTAACCTATGAAGACATCAGAGACATTTGCGTATCAGAGTAACCCTATGTTTCAGCAGTGAGATGTCAACAAAGACACTTTGAAGAAGCTTGAAAGACTAATTGTTAACTGGCACTTTGTCAGCTCCGATGATGAAGGTTCCAGTTAATCTGATCAATGGGACAGCCTGCTCATAGAATTAATGTGCAAGTGGCTGAGCACTCCATAGACATTTGTACCCTTAACATAGTTCTCAGGGATGTTCAGCATGACACAATGTGATAAGGCTGGCCCTTTGAAATACAAGTACTACTCATTTTTGCCAGATGAATGGACTGAAGCAGTGTAACATAAAGTGTCTTGCTCAAGGACACAACATGCTGCCAAATATTGAACTTACAATCATGAGCCGAATACCCTAACCACTTAGTCATGCACTCTCACTCAGAGTGATTAACATGTATGGAAATACCACTCTGTTGAACCCTGTAAATAAGACAAGGAAAAAATTCTTTCATCAAATGGATTAAGCAATGGATAAACTGCCAACCACTAGTGAGGTATTATTTGACCATGTCTGGAGAACAGTTTATCAGTAAGCTTCTGGACAGCTAGTGGGCTGTTCTCTATTGAATTTTGCTTGAACCAAAGTATTAGTCATGGAACCACTCAGGTTCACAATTCCAGATTTTTTCTGAGCATACTGGGAATTAATTAAGTGTTTCTGCAATGCAACTGTTCACCACTTTGAAAGTGCAATTGTTCTCCAGTATTTTAGATGTCGCAAAACACTGTCACATACTTGGTTAGAAACTTTAGTTATTAATACACAATTTTTTTTCACTTAGAAATAAAATACTGCCTGTAAAATATAAATTATTTTCTTTATTCAAATAAATACACTTGACACTTGCATTTCAGAGGCTCCTTAAGTTAAAATAATAATTATTAATTAATATAACTTTGAATGTATATATTTGGAAATATATCATCCTACATCAAAGAGAAAGGCATGCATATTGTCAATATTCATAATTAATATAACTGATTAAAAATATTCTAATTAACATAACATTGTGCAAAATATACAGCTGTTCTATCTTGAGCAGTGCTAGTTCTCTCATATACACAATACATATTTTTACCTTTTACTTGTTTCAGTTATTGGACTGTGGCTTTGTGGAGCATTGCTTGAAGGTTTCAATCAGACAAATCAACCCCATTACTTATTTTTTTAAACCACTAGTTTACAGAGATGTAAACAAACTAACAGTGGTTGTCAAGCTGTGGTGGGAGACAAATAAACACATATGTATATGGTGGGCTTCTTTTAGTTTCTGCCTACCAAATTTTCTCACAAGGTTTTGATTGGCCCAGGATTATAGTAGAAAACATCTGTTGTCCACTGTGTCACACAATGGGGCTGAACCAGGAACCATGTGGTTGGGAAGCAAACTTTTTACCACTCAGTCACACCTAATACCATAAACATTGCAGATGTGTGGTGTTATGTGCCCTGGGGAGGGTATGTCAAATGCAGGGAGTGGTTTTTGATGAGAGTGATGAAGTTTGAAGGCACATTATTTCCATTGTGATTATATTGGACTTCGGTGATGAGATTCCATTTGAGTGAAATTTAGAAGTTACATTGAGCAAGTCCTCAGTTACACAGATGTACTTTGGGTAACAATATAAATAGGATGTAGCCTCACTACCACCTTGCAAAAGACTATATAACCATACAAACACATTTGAAAAACTGGAGTTTAACCCTTTAGAGACCAACACACTTGTGACCACCACTAGTCCTAGGATATTAATATACTGTTTTATAGTCATCTAAATGAAAACCTTCCTTCAAAATTTTGTGTCACTTTATGTTTCAAACACCAGCTTAATAATAGCAGTTATTTTACTAAAAGTATTTTTTTTATTTTCAAAATAAATTGAAACAAAAACAGTGTATTTTTAACAGGAATATAGTAATAAAACAGTTAACATTTCAGAAATGCAAAACTTGTAGCTTGTTTCCAACCAATCAGTTGTCCAGCTATGCTGGAAATCTGATGGAACAGATTTGACCAGACCTTTTCAACATCAGCAAATAACAATTTGAGAGTTAATATGTCAATAAGAATTAATATGTAAATATTAAAATATACTAATTCTACCCTCTGGATGTTTTATCAATGAATATCATTTAGATATTATGAATGTTAGTTAAATCATTGACTATGAGGAAAAGAAATTTGCTTTCTAGTCACTCACATCAAAAGTTCAGAAATAACAGAAAAGCCAGGAATAAAAGAACATTTGAAATGAGTGAAAACAACAAAAGAAATATTTCAGAACCATACCACAGTTGGATTTGACTATTCCTGAGATTAATATGCATTATACACCTGACATAATCTGATTAGTAGAACCACTGTTTTACAGCTGGTGTACAATGTAATTTCAAGTGTTGGCAATTGTGAGCTGTGATGCCTTCAGATTGCTAATATTTATAGCATTAAACTCTTGGTAAATTCTGAAAACTTTGATAAACATCTTGGATGACTTCAAGAAAAGTACCTTAATGTAGTGCAGATTAAGTTATATAACACTTAGTGATGCCATCACTGAAATATGAAGTACCAACCACTATAATAATTTTGACAAATTTGTCTGCCTGTAACAAACTTCCAGTATGGTTTTCAACTGCCTCCTTCTCTCTTGCTGTCCTTGTGTATGTATAATGTGTGTGTGTGTGTGTGTACATACGTGATCTCAACACAAAGAAGCTGCTACTTCTTTTTAAAAAAGTAAGTCTTATTGCAAAATAAAAAGTAGCTGATAAATCTCCATTCTTTGAATTTCTCCATATCTGTAGTTCTCAGTAGGTTGTCCAATGAGAACTTCTAGTTGTCAGCATCATCATCATCATCCTTTAACGTCTGTTTTCAATGCTGGCATGGATTGGATGGTTTGAACAGAGCTGGCAAGCCAGTGCATTACACCAGGTTCCTGTCTGATTTGGCTTGGTTTCTGCAGATGGATGCCCTTCCTAATGCCAACCACTTTACAGTGTGTGCTGGGTACTTTTAATGTGGAACAAGCATGAGTGCTTTTTATGTGGCACTGGCACATATGCTTTTTACATGGCACCAGCATGTGTGCTTTCTACATGGCACCAGCACAGAACTCTTGCAGGCCAATCCTCTTCACCAGGGGATGCGACCTTAAAATTTCTGCTGTGAAGAAGAGGTCTTCTTGAGTACAGCAAGGCACCAGGTATCTCAGTCCTTTGTCATATTGTCTGAAAGGTTCAGTATCTTGAGGTTCTTTCAGTACTTCATCCCAAGTCTTCTTGAGTTTCCCTCTTCCATGAGTTCCATCAACTCTGAGAGAACAGCACTTCTTTAAGAGCTATCAGCATCCATCTGCATCACATGACCAAACCAGCATAGTCTTCTCTCTTGCACATTGCATCTAATTCCCCCTATGCCTAACTTCTCTCTCAATACACTAGCACTCTGTCACACATGTACACTTACATTAGACATCCAATGGAGCATACTAGCCTCATTCCTCCCTAACCTTCACACGTCCCCTACATTCATAGTCCACATCTCACTACCATGCATCATACAATCTTCCTTTCTCTCTGAGAGAGAAACTTTTGCTTACCAGCAGAGGTAAAAGCTCTTTGAATTTTTTTCATCCTTTTCTCATTCTAGTTATTACACTATCCATACATCCACCCCACTACTAATTTGGTCTCCTAATTAACAGAAATTATCCACTACCTCTAAAAAGCATCTGGGTCATTTGAGAAAATCAATTTCCTGAGTATCTGTAGTTTTTATGGATCCTGTGCATCTTCCACATATGAATACTACTTTCTCTGGTAACCTCCCTATTATTCCACTGCACCTCTTGTGTGTCCATAGCTTGCACTGGATACACAGTATAGAATTTCTGCCTACAATTCTCAGTCCCCTCCTCTTTATCATTGTCCTGTATGCCAAAACAGAGGAATTCAAGACTGGCAGCCCCTGGAAACTACTATATGCCAACCATCTTATCTTCATAGCAGATTCCTCTATGTCTGTGGACTATATCTCTTCCTCTTTCTGTATAATTCATATGAGTATGTTTGTGTGTGTGTGTGTGTGTGTGTGTGTGTGTGTGTAAAGGATAAGGTACAAGAAGAGAAATAATTGTTGTGATCTACATAAGAGTTATAAAAATTTTGCTTTATTTCTCTTTAAACTTGATATTTTTATTGTTTGGGTCTTTTGCAGTCCTGATTTGGTGATTTCCTTAAAATTTCATTGATCTCCTAACTAACTTTTAATCCTTGTTTATAAAAACACCACTAAATATTTCAAAACTTTGGAAAAATTCATTTGTTTTGCATAGCTGCAACAGTTTTACTTGGAATTAACTTATCAAAACACTATGAGAATAACATATGCTGCAATATAAAAATATTTATATGAGAAATTATGTTTTACTTCTTTTGGAGAATTAATAGATCTTGTAAACACATTCAAGTATTCGCTTTAATAATCATCTGACCTGAATGCTATAAAGAATTATTTGTTACTACTTTAGTAATCGACTTGCAAAAAAAGAAAAAAGCAAATTGAAAACTTGATCATATTCTTTCTTTGTTAACCATTCTAATTTTAAGTGTTTATATTGGTTTAGTAATATTTTATCACATTACTGAATAAATGACCATTCTATAATGAGTTAATTAAAAGTTAATTTAGATTTAAGTAGTAATAAGTGTAATTGATATCAACCAAATAAATTATATTCTCAATTTTGCTCAGAATTGGAACAACAGTCTTTCTGTTGCTAATAATTATTTTTTAATAAGCCTTCTGGCTATATGTAACACCAGTGCCTGTTTAGACTCTGTGATTCTATGTTTATCACCAGCCAAGATATCACTGTTGTCTCTAGCCCCAAATGTCTACCATTGATAGAACCAAGGAACTACACCCCCACCCTCCCTGATGCTGGTGTGAAGGACTGCTAAATTTCCTCTGGACTAGTAAACCTGTTAATTAATATGAGAGTGCCTCCAAAAGTATAATGGTTCCAAATACTGAGAACCTTTGCCACACTACTGTTCTAAATACAATATTAGATTAAAATTTTGGCACAAGGCCAGCAATTTTCGGGGAAGATTAAGTTCGTTATATCAACCTCAATCTGCTATGAATCTGGCCATGATATGTATGTATGTTTCTGTATTATTGATATACAAATGAAATTTTAAGAAATAAAAATCATACTGTTATCTTTGTATATAAACAATGTGTTTGAAGTAATATATGGCACAGAAATGATTCTCATCCAACAAATTAGTTGCCAACTTACTGATTCATTTCTTAGACAATGCTAGATGTATTATAGTATATTCTAACAATTCATCATCATCATCATTGTTTAATGTCCGTTTTCCATGCTAGCATGGGTTGGACGGTTTGACTGAGGACTGGCGAGCTAGGAAGCTGCTCCAAACTCCAATCTGATCTGGCAAGGTTTCTGCAGTTGGATGCCCTTCCTAACACCAACCACTCCAAGAGTGTAGTGGGTGCGTTTTATGTGCCACTGGCACAAGAGCCAGTCAGGCAGCACTGGCATCAGCCACATTTGGATGGTGCTTTTTACATGCCACTGGCACAGGAGCCAGTCGGGGTGGGGATGGATGGATGGCTGGCATCAACTATGTGCCTCCGGCACAGAAAGCTAGTCAGGCAGCACTGATATCGACCCACATTTGGATAGTGCTTATTGCATGCCACCAGCACAGGTGTCAGTAAGGCAATACTGGCATCAGCCACAGCTATAACTTCCATTTTGATTTCGATTTGATTGAGATTCTGATTTTGATTTTACTTGACTCAATAGGTCTTCTCAAGCGCAGTGTGTCGCCTGATGATTCAAAGGTACTTTTTAAATGGACTGGTTATGCGACACTGGTATAAGTCAATCGTTTCATTAATCACCAAGATTCCTATAGCCCTTGTTCAATTCTAGTGTCCATGGCATTCAGCAAATGAGAGATAAATCTCACTTTGAACAGATGGTTAGCTTATCATAGGTAATTTTTCCAGAAAAGCCCCAAAACTTTATTTTGCTACTGATTATTTTTATTATTCAAATTTTGTAAAAATACAGGGATTCCCCTAAGATTATTAAGTAAACAAGCAGAATATTCTGAAAGAAAAGTGAAGGTAGAAAAATAAAATTGATTTCTTCTATTAGTGTATGTTCACTAATTTGAAGATAGAAATTAATTCAGTTAATTGCTATTCTTTATTTTATCAGTTATAAGGATGGAATCTCTAACAGGATGTGACCTCAAAGTTGAAAGAAACATAATCAAAACACTCGAGTCAGACACTTACTCTTGCCATTCCTCTTAATAACATGATTTAAAAGGAAAAACCCAGCTAAATAATAACTGTCCTGTTTTTTTTTTTTTGTTTTTTTCCCAATTAAATGAGGTAATGAATTTCAGAAAAATATCACAAAAACAATCCCTGAAAGGAATTATTTACCTTTCTTTACCAAATAGGCACAGGAGTGGCTGTGTGGTAAGTAGCTTGCTTACCAACTACATGGTTCTGGGTTCAGTCCCACTTTGTGGCACCTTGGGCAAATGTCTTCTACTATAGCTTCGGGCCGACCAAAGTTTTGTGAGTGGATTTGGTAGACAGAAACCGAAAGAAGCCCATCGTATATATGTATATGTATGTGTGTTTGTGTTTGTCCCCCAACATTGCTTGACAACCGATGCTGGTGTGTTTACGTCCCCGACATTTAGCGGTTTGGCAAAAGAGACCGATAGAATAAGTACTAAGCTTACAAAGAATAAGTCCTGGGGTTGATTTCTTCGACTAAAGGCGGTGCTCCAGCATAGCCACAGTCAAATGACTGAAACAAGTAAAAGAGTAAAAGAGTAACTAATTCGTTGTTTATGTGATGCAGTACCTTGAAGGTAGCATATGCCATTTGTCTAATGGTATTTGTAGTTATTTAATTTTTGCATTTTTATTAGGAATGTTAAACTTTAAAGAATGGTAAGGTAATAGGAATCTAAGCTACTCAACAAAAGGTTGTTATTTCACAGCTTGTCACTCAGATTGCTTTGTGTTTGTGGTAACATTCAACAACATCTATGATCTAGATGCAAGCAAGTTCTAGAGAATAATTCAAAAGTTTTCTATTATGGTCTAAAGAAAAATGAGTTTCCTAAACTTCATTTCTTTAACAGTTTTGATATTAACTTGCTTAACTGTGGTTCTATCTTAAAGTGTCCATTCATACCTAATTCAAAACTTTACATCATAATTTTTTTAGAAACTTTTGTTGTGTTCAAAGCACCATCTTGATGTAAATATTATTGTAAAAGTGAATGTTGTGTTAGAACACAAAATACTGCAAGAGTGCTTATATGCACCAAAAACAAATATGAGAGTTTCTCTCATGGTAATTATTACAGTATTTTGTGTTCTAACACAATATCCACTTTTAAGGAGGGATAAATATTACCTTCTGGTATTAATACTGCTTCTGTTGCTAATAATTATTTTTTTATAAGCACACCGGCTATTCGTGTCACCAGTGCCTATTTAGACTCTGTGATTCTATGTTTATCACCAGCCGAGACATCACTGTTGTCTCTAGCCCCAAGTATCTACCATTGATAGAGCCAAGGAAGGCTGAAATCACATGATCTGGCAGTCACAGTGGTGATGATGGTGGATGATTTATTTCCCAGCTATTAATGTATACAAGAATGCTTATATGCACCAAAAGCCAATATGAGAGTTACTCTCATGGTAACTACAGCAGTATTTTCTGTTCTAACACAACATCCACTTTTAAGTGGGGATAAATATAACTAGAACCATGTTTTGCTTGCTGCATCTTGTACCCTTCTGATCATCTGTTCCACTACCATTGACCCCCTTCAAGAACGAAAAGAAATAGAATATGTTGGTGCTGAGCAATATCACTGTTTAGCTGACACAGTTTAGATCTTGAAGATTCAGAGAATTCATATGATACAAGAAAATGTGTTGGTTAGGCTTTCATATCTATTGTTTGAATCTCATATATGCTTCAATTTTATTTACATTGTATTTGAAACAGATCAAAAATCTATCAGAAGGAAGAAAAACTTGCAAATCCAAGATTTCACTATTCCAGTTTTGCTTGAGCATTCTCCAGTCATTTATTACTTCTCTGTGTTTAGCCCATTGAAATTAAGCTTCTATTCCATTATATTCAGCTATGACCCTGAAGCATGCATGAGTGTATGAATCTGTTTTTTTTTTGTTTTTTTAATTATGACTGGTTAAATGAAGCAGTAAGTAACAAGTAAGGCTTGTTAGTCCCTCATTATGGTCCCAGCAGACAAAATGAAAAAGGCACTGCCCTGGAGGATGGTATGGGAGATGTGCTGGAACAACCACTCTGACTCACAGGCCTTGCACTTGCAGATAGCCATCTCCACCCTAATAATGGTGAGCGGGGATGTGGTCCAGGGGCTGAGAATGCCAGAGGTCTCCACTACCACAGGCTCAACCACAAATCTATCAGAGAGTGCCTTTACTTGGACAGTTTCCCTTTCTTATGCTGACAAGCAGTGAAGCCTGCCCTGACAGCTAAACATACCATGTTGCCACTGGAGGGGGTGTCACAGCATGTGGCATCCCAGATGAGGGGGCCTTCCATTGTGGAATGAGAAAATTGTCATGCTATCTGGCTTTTTACCATCCCCTTGATCTAGAATAAACAAAATCCAACTTCAAACTTGAATGATGGACACTCAGCCTGCTAGAAATAGCAACCAAATCTCTCTCAAATCACACCCTGCACTTTTCAGATACATTGGACAATGTAATTTATACATCTTGTACCTGGAAAAAGTTTGGACTACCATAGCTAGAAACCTTTGATCATGTGTCTAATCAATCAAGATTAATCAGGAGCTAAACAGTAATCATTCAAACATTCCAGTTCAAAATAATACACTATTGTTTATTTTTATGTAGTATTTGACGATCTACTTTTAATCAAGTAACCCATCCAAAGTTAATGTCTGATAAAATTATATTTCTATGAAACGTAGTTACCCTGCTGTGTAGAGTCCCATTGGATTTTACTTACTTTTTCTTCTCAAACCAGATATGCCATTTATGTTGTGCTTACTCATTTCCTAGTCCTTAATGACATCAAGGGATCAAAAAAATGCATTGTTCATTATTGTTTTAATTTCATTTTCACTGCAATTAGATAGTTAACAATTCACATAGTATTACAGCTGAAGTATTTAACCCCATCCTATTTTCCTCAAGTCATTGTCAGCTATAAGTATAATCCAAATAACAAATGTCATTGGCACTTAGCTATCTAAAGTATCCCTAAACTACAATTATGATTGGCTTCAGATAATAGTACAAGCATCCCTATGGTAAATAACTTTAGAAAACAAGTTACCACTCTATTTAACAATGTATTTTATCTTTTATTTGTTTTATTCATTGAACCCCAGTCATGGTGGGGCACTGCCTTTGAAAGATTTGCTCAAAGAAATCCACCCCACTCCTAGTACTTATTTTTTTTTTTTATTAAAGTCTGGTACTTATTCAATCAAGCTCTTTTGCCAAATTGCTAAGCTACAGGGACATAAACAAACCAACACAGTTTGTCAAGTGGTAGTGAGTGACAAACAAAAATGCATTACTCACAGTCATACACACACAAACACAGCAAAGCTACTCACACACACACATACAGAAAGGTTACATAAGAAAAAGTAAACTAATTCTGCTCAGGAATAGTTGTGGAACAGATTTTTGGTTCCACATTTGAACCTTTAAACATCAATATGAATTTTTATTTTCTAAATTTTCCTTAAGTTTTCTTAAAGTAAAGGTTGTATAGTTTTACTTCAGTTTCTTTTATTTTTTTTACTTGTTTCACTTGTTAGACTGCAACCATGCTGGAGTACTGTCTTGAGGAATTTTTGTCAAACTAATTGACCCACAGTAATTTTTTTAAGCTTGCTACTTATTCTATTGTTATCTTTTGCTGAGCTACTATGGGGATGTAAACACACCAACACCAGTTGTCAAACAGTAGTAAAGGACAAACACAGACACAAAGTCACACACAAACACACAGGAGCCAGTCAGGTGGGCCTGGCATTGATCACGTTCAGATAGTGCTTTTTATGTGTCACCGGCACGGGGGCCAGTCAGGGGGTACTGGCATCGGCCACATTCAGATGGTGCTTTTTATGTGCCACCAGTAAGGGAGCCAGTCAAGCAGTCCTGGCATCAATCACATTCGGATGGTGCTTTTTACGTGCCACCAGTACAGGAGCCAGTCAGGGGGTGCTGGCATCAGCCACATTTGGATAGTGCTTTTTACGTGCCTCTGCCACAGGAGCCAGTCAAGGGGTGCTGGCATTGGCCATGTTCAGATGGTGCTTTTTACGTTCCACTGGCATGGGAGCCAGTCAGAGGGCACTGGCTACAGCTACAATATTGGTTTTACTTAACTCAACAGGTCTTCTCAAGCATACCATATCACCCAATGCATCAGGGTTACTCTTAACTGGGCCAGATAGGCATGGCTGCAATCTCACTTTCGTTGCTGGGTCTTCTCAATCACAGCATATCTCCAAAGGTCTCGGTCTCCTGTCATTGCCTCTGTGAGGCCCAATGTTCAAAGGTCATACTTCACCACCCCATCTCATGTCTTCTTGGGTCTAACTCTTCCACAGTTAGGGAGTGGCACTTCCACACACATCTGTCTTCATCCATATATAACACATGACCATACCAGCACAGTTGTCTCTCTTGCACACCACATGTGATACTTCTTATGCACAAATTTTCCCTCAGAGCGCTTACACTCTGTTGTGTATGCACACTGACATTACACATTTCTTTCAAGCCTACACATGTTCTCAGTAGTCATGGCCCATGTTTCACTGCAGTGTAGCATGGCTGTTCACACACATGCATCATACAGTCTACTGTTCATCCTGAGCGAGAGGCCCTTAGTTGCCAGCTGAGGTAGGAGCTCCCTGAACTTTGCCCAAGCTATTCTTATTGTAGCCGCTACACTCTCAGAGCAACCATCCCCACTACAGATTTGGTCACCTAGGTAATGGAAGCTATTAACTACTTCTAGTTTCTCCCCCCGGCATGTGATGGAATCTGTTTTCTGTACATCTTCAGTATTTATTGCCCCTGTACATCTGCCACACACAAAAGCTATCTTCCCTGTTAACCTTCCTTTGATATTGCTGCACCTTTTATGTGTCCATAGCTTACATCAGGTACATCGTATGGAGTTTCTACCCACGCCTTTTCTACAGATTGAGCAGGGCATTCTACCTGGAGGGGTTTATGATTTGACAGCCTTCCTACTTACTAAGACTTTGGTTTTAGCTAGGTTAACCCTAAGGCCCTTTAATTCTAGACCTTGCTTTCACACCCTAAACTTCATCTCTAGTTCTGGCAGTGACTCGGCTATTAGAGCAAGGTCATCAGCATAGAACAATTATCTTGAATTCCTCTGTTATTGCCTGGAGAACTATAGTGAATAAGTGGGGGCTGAGGACTGATCCTTGGTGAACCCCTACTTCTATTTAGAATTCTTCACTATACTTGTTTCCAACCCTCACCTTACTGACAGCATCCCTGTACAGGGCTTGTACAGCTCTTACCAACCACTCATTTATCCCCAGTTTCCACATTGACCACCAGATAAGTGATTGGGGGACCCTGTCAAAGGCTTTCTTCAAGTCGACAAAAGCCAGCACAGAGGTTTATCTTTGGCTAGATATTTCTCTTGCTGTTGCCTTACAGAAATATAGCATCAGTGGTGCTTCTTCCTGGCACAAAACCAAACTACATCTCATCTAGGCTAACTCTCTCCCTAATTAGTTGGGCTATGACCCTCTCTGTATCTTTCATCACCTGATCCAATAATTTGATATCCTTGTAGTTGTTTCTATCTAAAGCATCACCTTTACCCTTGCAGCAGTTGACTATGGTGCTGCTACATCAGTCATTGGGTATGACTCCTTCATGAACTACCTGATTTACGATGCAGGTGACAAGACCATAACCCGCCCCGCCTGATATTTTAAGCATCTCAGTGATGATTCCTGATGGGCCAGGTGCTTTCCTTGTCTTCATATCCTTAGTCGCTTTATTTACCAGGGTACTGTCAATTTAGGTAGCTGGTCCCTCAATTGGGTTAGGCTTTGGCAGACTCTCCTTCTCCACATTCAGCAATCCTTCATAATGGCATCTCCAAGCCTCTTTTTTTGCAGAGTCATTAAACGCAAGGGCACCGTCATCCATGCAGATGCATTTCTCACCTATGACATCATGGTTATCTCTCACACACTGTCTTGTGAGTCCAAAACAAGACAGTGTTTTGGACTCTGTCTTGTCTTGCAGGGTCACCTTATTGATAGGTTAACATATATATATATATATATATATATATATATATATATATATATATATATATATATATATATATATATATATATATATATATATATATATATATATATGTCTGTGCACATGTTTGAATGTAGTGTATGCCAGAAGGTTTGCAAATCCAATGAGGGTCTTAAAAGACATGTAAAGATCCACAATGAGCAGAACTTATCTGCAGGTATTGGTAGTTCAAATCAGAGGTGCAATCTGTGTGGGTGTTTTTTCAGAACATTGTCTGGTTTAAAAAGCCACATCAGACGCCTTGAAGGGGCTAAGGTGTAGGTGCAGGAGGTGGTCAAACTCCGTGTAAGGAGTAGACAACCACCATATATATATATACATATACATATATTATTTACATTATCTACATTTGACGGATATTCGTCCTCATCTTGTTTGTTGTTAACACAACGTTTCGGCTGATATACCCTCCAGCCTTCGTCAGAAACTACCTACTTCAGTATGGACACTGATATATATCGACAAGAAGATGGTTTAGCTATGGGTTCACCATTATCACCGATAATAGCCAATATATACATGGAATACTTCGAGAATTTGGCTTTAGGATCAACACCACTAAAACCAACCCTATGGCTGCGATACGTTGATGACACCTTTATTCTCTGGCCCCACCAGCAAGATGTCCAAATGCTGCTAGATCATGTGAACTCAATAAATCCATCCATACAGTTCACCATAGAAAAGGAACAGAACAATCAGCTGGCATTCCTGGACGTATTAATAACACGCACCGAGTATGGATTCAGGACATCCGTATATCGCAAGCCAACCTTCACTGGACGATACCTTAACTTCAATTCCCACCATCCATACAGTGTAAAGAGAGGAATTGCTCAGTGCCTAAAACACCGAGCAAAGAATATAAGTAGCGATCGTGATACCCACCACGAGGAAATGATCAAGCTCAGTAACAATCTATTAAGAAACAACTACCCAAAGAACATACTATCTACTCCAATTATAAAGAAAAGAGAGGATGAAACCAATAAACTGTCTACAGTCTGTCTACCCTATGTGAAAGGCATCTCCGAAAAGATACAAAAGATATGCGGCCCATATGACATCAGGGCAGTATTCAAGAGCAATACAACACTTCGCAAATATCTCCTTCGGGTAAAACCACCAACAGAAGAGAATATGACCAAAAACTGCGTGTACTCCATCCCATGCAGCTGTGGTAGGTTATACAAAGGCGAAACATGTCGCCCCCTCAAAATAAGGGTAGAAGAACATCGCAAAGCTGTGACACGAGGAGATATCGATAAATCGGGTATAGCTGATCCCTGTGGGATGAAGTTAAAATAATAGACAGGGAACAACACTGGAAAATACGAAAACTAAAAGAAGCAGCACATATGCTAGGACACAACAACCTCCTAAGCAGACCGAGTGCAGATATGAATAGCATATGGGAACCGGTATTGAGGAAGGATAGAAAAATAATAGATTTATAAGCCTTAAAATTCACCCCATAATTGCCCACGGGCATATAGCGTAGTGGTTAAGAGCACGGGCTACTAACCCCAAGGTTCCGAGTTCGATTCACGGCAGCGACCTGATTAATAATAATAATAATAATATAATAATAATAATAATAATAATAGTAACATCGATAGGAATGAGAACCCAGGTTCGAAATTTCCCCAAGACACCTGACGAAGGCTGGAGGGTATATCAGCCGAAACGTTGTGTTAACAACAAACAAGATGAGGACGAATATCCGTCAAATGTAGATAATGTAAATAATGTAAATAATTCCTCATCTCTTAAATATAGAACTATATACATATATATATATATATATATATATATGCACATACAGACACACACAAATATATACCTATATATATATATATATATATATATAGTTGTGGAGCATTCGGGCAGTGGTATAGTTTCACTGTGGCTGGCTCACACTGTTCTAAATCAGATGTTGATGCATCATTCATATCGACTGTGACATTCTCTGGGCATGGGCATGAACAAGGTCCGCAAGGCCCACAAGGCGAACACTCCTTGGGCGCTACTTCAATTGAGTAAGTTTCACATGGTTTTGGTATCAGTTGTGATAACATGGTGGCCACCTTTGTTTGTTCCGCTGCTACCACATGGAAAACAAACTTCAACCAGCTATTCTGATTATATGTCTGTGCACACGTTTGAATGTGGTGTGTGCCAGAGGGCTTGCAAATCCAATGGGGGTGTTAAAAGACATGTTAGGATCCACAATGAGCAGAACTTACCTGCAGGTATTGGTAGTACAAATCAGAGGTGCAATCTGTGTGGGTGTTTTTTCAAAACATTGTCTGGTTTAAAAAGCCACATCAGACGCCATGAAAGGGCTAAGGTGTAGGTGCAGGAAGTGGTCAAACTCTGTGTAAGGAGTAGACAACCACCACATATATATATATATATATATATATATATATATATATAATTTAGTCATTTTTCCTAAGCCAAGACAAATACAATTGTAGTCTTGGAAGCTGTAGAGTCACTCAAGGATACAAGATGAGCGTTATTTGTAATTCAATGGTACAACAGTGTAAGAGTTTGCTTTGAGATATACTTAGATTGTGATTTCTGCAATGTGGTGCATAAATTATCAAGTAAAGGAGAGGATTCAGTTGCAAAGTGTTATTTTGAGTAAAGTTATTTGGTTGCTGACCTCCTTTGAGTCTTTTTATTATCACTGGGTCAGAGATAGTCTCCAGATGGTGACATTGATTTCAAAGCCTTTCCAGATAAGTAATTGGTCATTCAAAGAGATTTATAGATTGCAAATTTATTCTGTCCAGTTAACTATTGGCATAGTGATCATTGGCAAACTCCAGAGCTGACACTTTCATTTCCCCTTAGCCCTCATGTCACACAATTGTTAATGTTTATTTGAGTTGGGTCACGTCTTCCAATTGCTATAGATCCATAATGCATCTTGCGGCTGTGCCCATCACCTATATGGTGAGGAATCCTACATTGGGGAGTGGTATCGACTAGGGTAGGGTAGTAGACTGCTTATTGTGATCATTCATATTTTGGTTTCCTGTAGCTTTGCTCTCTTTTAGAAACCCAGTGAACATTCATATGTTTCCGATTTCAAAGAAATTTGAACAATAGATATAAGACCCAAGTTAAAAAAGATTCTCAACAATTCAACTTCTCTGGTTGAATTTAAGACCCCCACCAAACCCCTAATAGGGGCCTTAACTCACACATTTTAGAGCTCCATTTTTCAGAAGCAAAAAAACTTTTGATAGGGTTTTATAAGATTTGGATTTTGAAATCTGGGCATAAAGATGAGTAGTATGGGATAAATATGTCATGATTAGAATTTTTGTTAGGGTGTGTAAAGAGAGAAAGAACCCTCATTAAAATTCTTAACCTGCAAATTTGATGAAATTTGAATCAGGTATTCCAGTTCATTAGAGAAAATATCAAAGAAAAGTTTAATTCTTCAATTCAATGTGACACAGGTAAAGCCGAGTATCTCTGTTAGTATATATATATATATATATATATATATATATATATATATATATATATATATATATATATATATGTACATGTATTAAATGCACACTTTTCTATGCTTGCATGGATTGAACAGAGTTTATTGAGACAGATTTTCTATGTTCTTCTGTCACCAACTCTCAGCTGTTTTCAAGGTAATATTTCTCCATAGCCAAACATTTCTCACATAATATTGGAAATGAATGACACTGCTTGTATGGCAGTGACAATTATTTACAACTATCTGCCCGATAGCGAGGCAAAGCAACACACACACATGTATATATGTACAGACTTCTTTCAGTAACTGTTCACTAGATTTGCTCTGAAGGCTTTGGTCAGCCGAGAGCTATAGTAGAAGACACTTACCCAAGGTGCCACTCAGTAGAACTAATCCATGTGATTGGGAAGCAAGCTTCTTACCACACAGCCATATTGGTGCCTGTGTGGGACAGGATGTAGAATGTGTGTTTTTAGTGTTTATGAGAAACTGAAGCAGGATTTGCAATCATGATCTCTAGAAATTTTTCACAAAATTTTTCTTTGTCTCTTTTTCCCTCTTTGAATGCCTTATGGGTGAAATATAAAAAAATTATTTATTTAAAGTAAAAACTTACGCAGAACGGTTTCAGCTTGCTTACCAACCACATGGTTCTGGGTTCAGTACCACTGTGTGGCACCTTGGGCAAGTGTCTTCTACTATGGCCTCAGGCCGACCAAAGCCTTGTGAGTGGATTTGGTAGATGGAAACTGAAAGAAGTCCATCGTATATATATATGTATGTGTGTGTGTTTGTCCCCGCAATATTGCTTGACAACCAATGCTGGTATGTTTATGTCCCTGTAACTTAGCGGTTTGGCAAAAGAGACTGATAGAATAAGTACTAAGCTGACAAAGAATAAGTCCTGGGGTCGATTTGCTCAACTAAAGATGGTGCTCCAGCATGGCCACAGTCAAATGACTGAAGCAAATAAAAGAATAAAAGAATATTAGTAAACTTTTTACATTAGTTATGCTATCTGAGATTTTGTGTTATTAATCTGGTCATTTATTGATATTTATCAATAAGTAGCCAAGAAATTTTGTTTATATTAAAGGATATATATATATATATATATATTGGATTGTATATTGGATCTAATTATTTCAGAATAAGGAATGACATCAGAAATGTAGTTATTGATCTTCTGTTTAGCAAGTTCAATGAATTTAATGTAAAAACTTTGAAAATCTGTTGATAAATGAATATATTTTGTAAGTTGATCATTAAAGAATGTGTGTGTTATGAAAAATTTAGATATATTTGTGGGTGATAAGTATAAAATGAAGAATGAATTAATCTGACTCAAATTAGTTTCATAGACTGTCACCCATTAATTGAGTCAATCTTTATCTGATATATATATATATATATATATATATATATATACTGATGGCATAACATAATACTTGGGGGACTTCTTTTGTCTTTGCCCCTTCCTCTCATTACTCTACTGTACTTCACATCACAAATACTTGCCTCTTCAGATGTGCCATCTCTGAAGCTCCCTTCCAATTCATTAACCTACAGAAGTTAAAGGTAAATATCAACCTTATCAACTTTTGACTGTTCAGTCTGCTAGAAATAGCAACCAAATGTCCATCAAATTACAGCATTCCATCTTTAAAATGACACATTGGATTTTATCTAGAAAATAAGGAAACAAAATGATCATGGCTGGAATATCTTGATGATACAAGCCTGGGTCTGATCTAGGGCTAAACAACATCTTAAAAATCTAGTGCAATTTCTGAATGATTGTATATATGTATTATGCTTGTATTTCTTAACAATTGCATGTATATATGTATGTGAACTTTTGGATGATTGATTTGATTATCTGGAGGATTTCTCTCTGCTTTTTGATTTGTTTGGGGGATTTTAAGGTTTCTAGACATGTTCACCTATTCTTAGTATCAATTCCCTGTTTGTTATCATTTTCAGATTTATTTTCATTAGGCACTTACTCAGTTTTCTCTGAAATTCTATTCATGATTTTTTTTTCTGTCTGAGGCCTACAAGAGTCCAAACTAAGCACAACTATATCAATTTCATGAATTTGAGACAGCCTACAAAAATAATGGTGGGCAATGCATTCTGATTAATTAATATAATAAAAAAAAATTCAGAGAAATTAAAACATTACGGTTTTATTCTCTCATTAAAATACATTATTGTTTGGTTTATGATAAAAGAAGTCTCTTATAAGTGGACTAGTTACTGGCCTTCACATTCATTACTTTATTGATGTCACATTGTCAAATAACACTTATAGCTTTTGAAAAACATTTTCTGAAAATATTAATGGTGATGTTTGTGATGATAAAATACCTGAGATAACAAAATAATAATAATAATAATAATAATAACAATAATAATAATAATAATAATAATGATAACCCTTTAACATTTAAACCAACCATATCTGGCCAAAATATTCTACCTGTTTTTTGTTCAAACTAGTCAGACCTGGTTAAAGAAGTAAAAGCAAATATTCTTTGTATCATGAAATTAATAACAGGATACAAAACTATCCTTAAGTAACAAACCAGACAGTGAGTGCTTTGTTTTGTTGTTCCTGTATTATTTGTTTATTGTATCCTGTATTATTTGTCATAAGACCGAGTTTAGTAAGTTTGTATATTGTTGTAACAGTTTTGTACTTTTACTGACAAAAATAAAATGAGAGTATAGGTTTCTTATTAACAGAAGCAGTATTAAATCAAAATAGCCATCTGTGTATCATACTTAATGTAAATACATCATTGAAAGGCAAATTTACTGTAATATTTGTCCAGAGATAATACCTTTTATGGATGTGCTGTGTTAAAAGGACATATATTGGAGGCAGGTTGAAATCATCCCAGCAGCAGCTAAAGAGAACACCAGATGCATTTTGGCCTTGTCAATGGCATGTACTCACAGCTAGCCATTTGCTTGGATGAGATTTGCCACCCTTAATATATAGAAAAACAGTGGAAAACATTCACTGGTATTGAGAAGTCTGTCAGTTTAATAAAAATCTATTATATACAATAGAAATAGTATTAACACAAAATAGCCATCTATGTGTCATATTTAATGTAAATACACTGTTGAAAGGCAAATTTACTGTAGTATTCATCTTATAGAAGTGCTATATTTATTGACACAATATGTATCAGAAGGAAACAAGTTGTTCCAGCAGTGGCTAGTAAGAATGCTAGATGCATTTCAATCTCATTGAGCCTTGATAGTAGTATACATTCACAGTCAGTTACTTGTTAAGATGAGCACATCCATAAGAGGTATTATCTCTGGATGAATACTGCAGTAAATTTGCCTTTCAATGATGTATTTACATTAAGTATGATACATAGATGGCTCTTTTGATTTAATACTGCTTCTGTTGATAATAAACCTATACTCTCATTTTATTTTTGTCAGTAAAAGTACAAAACTGTTACAACAATATACAAACTTGCTAAACTCTTCTTCCTGTTCTTCTTTGTAGATGGCAAATAATGGGTTCCAACCTGAAGCAATGTGCCATCTTAGAGTTCTTTAAGAAGCAAAGGTGCAAGTTGTCCAACATCCTCAAAAAGTTGCATGTTGTTTTTAGAGATGACTCATTTGACAAGAGTATTGTATGCTGAAGGAGGAGAAATCAGCATTGAAAACAAACCACACAGGGGCAAATCATCAACTGCAACCACTGACACAGACCACCAGCAAGTGGACAAATTGATTAGCATGGACAGATGAGCTATAACCCATGAGCTTGCTGCACAACTGGACTATGGGCACAATGAATTACTGAAGATGGTGGTAAATGTTGTGTATTGAAAAGTGTTGACACCTGATTCGAAGGAGAGAAGTGTGGAAGTCTGCTGTGATTTGCAGGAAGCTTTTGAAGCTAATGAAGATAGTTTTTTTCTGATCTGGTGCCAGGGGATGAAATGTGGCCATATCTTTCTGATCTGGAAATATAAGCTCAGTCCATGGAATGAATGCCATCTCTTCTCCAATACCTAAGAAGTTCAAGAGCCAGCAATTGGCATAGAAAGTCATGGTAACCATTTTGAGATATGACAAGAGCATCAGTCATCTGAATTTTCTGGAATATGGTTGCACCATGAACAGTGAGATACTCAAGACAGCTTTAAAAAGCCATTAGGAGAAAGAGACTGAATTGGAATTTGAGAATTATCCATATTCACTACAACAGAGTGAGACCAAATCAAGTACTCAGCAAATTGGATGGATCACTGGTACCACATCCATCACACACTCTGGATCCAGTGCCCTCCAACTTCCACCTGTTCAATCCAATCAATGGCAGTCTCCAGGGACAACAATTTGTTGACACAAAGTGAAAGTGATTTGATAGCACAAGCAAAGTGAAAGTGGCTGAGAAAAAGTGTACACCTAAATTTTTTCTAAGGGTATTCAAGAGTTACGTTCAACAATGTTACTAATACATTGCTTGTGAAGGAAGCTATGTATGAAGAAAGAGTTATTCTACTAACACATATAATTTGAACAAACTATGTCAGTTACTCAAAAAGTTGTGCCTACTTTTGCATTACTTTCAGTAAAACTCTTAGGTGTTAAAATATGTTTCTTTTGCCTTAGTTATACTTCATTTTATGGCTTACAAGGTGCTTGACTTTATAAGATACTCTTGAATTTTGAAATAAATTTTAAATGTTTTTGTATGACCTTCCCCCAACTTAATTCTCCCAATTGTAGGGTCATTCGAAAGTTTGATGCATTCAGATCATTATAAAATCTTACTATTTTCTTTTTAAAAACTTCAAAGCTTTCATCATAATATTTCCAAAGTTTGCTTTGTTACTACATGGTCTTGAATTTTATCTCATTGCATAGTTCAGGGCACCACACAGATAAAACTTGGGTCTTTTACTGTAGCCTCAGGCCAGCTAATACCTTGTGAATGAAAGAAAATAATAAACAGAAACTGTACAGAAACTTGTAGTGTGTGTGTATATGGGTTGTGACAGTTGAAAACATGCGTAGGCTTTAAAGAAATGAGCCAGTATGGGCATAGGAGGCATCAGATGTGGTGTGCAAGAGACACGACTGTGCTGGTATGGTCATGTGATGTGTTTGGACAATGACAGCTGTGTAAAGAAGTGCCATTCTCTAACTGTGGAGGGAATCTGTGGTAGAGGTAGACTCAGGAAGACATGGGATGAGGTGATGAAGCATGATCTTCAAACTTTGGGCCTCATAGAGGCAACCCTTGGTGATATGCTGTGCTTGAGAAGACCTGTCAAGCCAAGTGAAATCATAGTCATGGATGATGCTGGTGTCCCGTAACTAGCACCCATGCCAGTGGCACGTAAAAAAACATCTTTCAAGTGTTGGGCTCCACAGAGGCAAAATGGTCGATGCCGGTGGCATGCGAAAAGCTCCTTTCGAGTGTTGGGCTTCACGGAGGCAATGACGAATGATCAAGGCCTTTGGTATTATGTCACGCTTGAGAAGAAGACCCATCAAGCCAAGTAAGAAATGAAATTACATTAAAATCTCAGATCAGTCAGAGTATACTTGAATATCCACTTAAACCGCAGTCTTAGATCAACCAATGATTATTTCAATAATCACAGATGTTGCAGTTTCAGATCAACCTTTCTCTAATGTTCTTTGATTCTGAAAGGTGAAAAGTAAAGTTAACTACTGCAGGATTTGAACTCGGAATCTAAAGAATAATAGCTAAATACCACCAGGGATTTTATCCAGAATTCTGCTAATTCTGACAGTCTATCACATTTACCATATGATATTGCTGAAAAAAAAAACAGTGTAGCGATAAATATTCTCTACCTTATCTTAAAGCATTTCTTGAAGAACCATAAATTTCTCTGGCTGTTCTACAAAAGTAAAGATGATATCTAGTGTTATCAAGAGTTAACAATGCAAAAGAATTACAGACTGAAAATGTGGAGCTCCAACTTCTGAAAGAGAAATTACTGTAAGGATGCTATATTATAATAATATGCTGATGTCTCCTCAAAAATCTCTTAAATCAGTTGTATCAAACTCACACTACAATCATTGATAATAAAAAAAATTTAAAAACTCACACCAAACAACAGATCATTTCATCACTGCCAAACTTTGAAATATTTGAAATTCAAGGCCTGAAGGTTAAAAAATAATAATAATAAAATTTTAGAAAAAGGTAAAAAAAAAAATATGAAGGGATTTCTGAAGGAGCAACAACATATAGGAAGTGAAAATCTTATCGTTCCCCACAAAATCTTATCGTTCATTTTAAACAAACATAAGGGAATGGAGTGAACCAACAAATTTCAACCTTATGCCACAAGCTCAAATGAACTTTAAAAAAGGCCCCACTTAATATATATGTGATAAAAGGTAATTGACGTAATGAGCTGTGCAGACAGTCTTATGATGATAGCTACTGTTTAACAATTTCAGGCATAGTCCATTATTTCATTCAATGCAGTGGATCAAATTAAGTTGATTATTTGAAATCCTTAGATTTGATTTTGTAATCCTGGTTACCATATGCAAGCATTCATGTGTATACACTTGTAATACTTGTACTCATGAGTGTGTACGTATATACATAGAAATTCTACACGCATTCAATACTGTACCCCTACGATAAAATATAAAACAATAAAGTGTGCGTATATGTGTGAACATAGAGAGTGTGTGGGGTAGTAAGAAAGACTACGTTTGTAGGTTTATTGGGGAGAACTGCAAGGCTCAGTGCCCCTCAGTGATCGCGGTTTCGTCTTGAACCAACAACCTTTAAATTACCCGACACTACGTTCCTTTCTCTCTCCCTCACACACGTATGCGCACACACTGCATCAAATTTATTACATGAATTCTCACAAAAACAGGCTCTTAATCATCTCGATTTTACCTTGATAAAGGCATGGGACGTCGCGTTATCCATCGCCTTCACCTCACCACCATCACCACCACACACGTAAACATTTGCTTAACAAAACCGATCACTTGTTAGTGAATGTCACCGATCATAAAAGGTCAAGCAGTTGACTATCATAGTTAATTTATTTCATGCATGTGTATATGTGCGTTTATGTGTGTTCGTGCATTATCTAGCGAATAGCGATTGTATGAAGAGGGGTTGAATAGAACATGAATGAGTTGGAGAGGAATAGAGGGAGGGTAAGTGAAAGAGAGAAAGAGGGAGAGGAGTTGTAGATTGTGAGGTGTGTGTGTATATATATATATATGTATATATATATATGAACCAATATTGCCTACTGCTCGCCAGATTCCGCGCAGTTCTCCTTCTGAAAACAACGTACAAACTTCCAGTGCGCATTAAAAGTAAGTTATGTATGACAGTCCGGTTTTCTTATCGCTTTTTCCATTCAACTTACATAATATTTTCTATTTCTGATTTTGTGTGTATGTATTATTTTTTTTTTTTCTTTTTAACTTCTGAGTATATTTAACATTGACGCCAGCTCGTTGTCTAATTTTTTAAATCTCTCTCTCTCTCTCTCTCCTGTCTTTCTCTTTTATTCTCGTTTCTATGGAATCCAAATGTTGTTGAAGAGATGCATCAAATGTACGTGATTATTGGCACGATTTAATTCTAGATTCTCCTGAAGAATCTCTTTTTCTCTCTCCTGCAATCGGTCAGATGAAGAATTTTGCGAAATGTTTAAACATCTACCAAAAATAACCTTTCGTTTGCTCTTTTTCTTTCGACAGAATGAACCGCATTTTCTCCTGCTATTATATATATGTATATATATATATAAATTTTTATCTTTATTTTTTACTATCCAAGAAGGAAAAGTAGTAATTTATATTAAACGCATCTAGTTATTTCATGTCTTTAAAAAAAAAAAGAAAAGAAAAGAAGTAGTAATGATTCTCTTAATTATATTATTTAGCAGTTCTGAAATTCAGAATTAAAATAGATAAAGATCGAAGAAATTTTGAATCTATTTTCTATTTATATCTAAAGACCTCATTGACATTCTAAGCTTTACGTATCCCATAACAACTTTCCAGCATAGTTATTTTTCTTTAGTGTGGAGGTTGTTAAGCCGTGCTTAAATATGCATAGAAGAAAATGATGCCTACCACACACACGTACATCACTGAGTGATAATCCGATAGAAGTAAATACAGAAAAATAGCACTGAGAAAGTTGGCGCTATGCAAGTTATTTAAAGTATGGTAGTTGTGTTTTTAGCTCGATCATATATTAAAAGGAAATGAACAAGGTTTATGTCATAAAGGTTAGCACATCTTATGTAATCATGATGGGAAAATTAACGTCTTAACTGTAACAAAACTTTACACAGTAATGTCATAAAATTGATAATTAGCTACACTACATTTTTTTTTTAAAGTTTTATAATGATCTGGTTAGTGTAATGATATAAGCTTGTCATGAATATATTAACGGCTTATTCTTTTCCTATTGTGCTATGGAAATGTGTATGAAAACCAAGTTCCCGACTCCGCAATTTGATTGTATACAACCACCCACACATCTATTTAATGTTTTGTTGTTGACTTTTTTTTTTCTTCCTTCATTCACTTATACTCATTAGCTGGGCGAAATTTTGCACGATCCAACAAATGTGCATTCTGTGAATGCTCGATCTATTAGAAATAGTAGCTAAATCTCCCTCAAAATACCCTTTCTGTCTTAAGAAAAAAATGGTACAATAAAAAAAATGTGTTTTAAACAACGGGATGGTCGTAGCTGAAGCGCCTTTGCTCAGCTCTACTTAATCAGGTTTGAGTAGGAGCTAGACATTAACGAAACTCAGCTCTTGCAGACCAACACTGTGTGCCTATGTACATGTGTCTATGTAAGATCCTAACACTATCTTTTATTTCACTGGTTTATTCTAATTACCTATTAGAAACTGCTGCAATCTTTCTTTACCAAATGTCAATTAGAAACATATGGGACGTTTATTATCCCAAAATTTAAAACGTGCTGTGAATAGACAGAATATTGCAGACCTTTGGGGGTTTCTGAATGAAGCTAGTTACTAAACAATTTACTGTACACAGTGTCAGAATATCTCGCTGTGTTGAAACCACTCTTACAGCAGTAGCTTCACACTAAATGTTTATCTCATCATCGTCAGCTACCACAGGTTTGTATTTAAGAAACCTAAGTAACTTTAATTCAATGTTGTTCCAGATGGAGTATAAGGAACCATCTTGTATCAGCACCTTCCAACCAAGGCCCTCTTAGAGGAATTTTATCAAGGGGTCCTTTTGAGCCACTTTTTTTTTTTTTTTGAGGTCCCAGGAATTTCTCAGGTACAGTGCCCCTCCCCCACCTCCCAACAGTAAAACTTCATTGAAAGAGAAATTGTTCAGGTCAATAAAGTGAGTCTACTTAATCTCTGTAAAAGTTGCGACCAAATTTCTCTCAGATCACCCTAGCATCTTCAAAAAGAAAAAGAAAATAAAAGACAGACATGTTGAATAAAGAAATCCCAACTACACTTTACCTAAAAATAACATGGAGATGGTCATAGCTGGAATGCTTTTGATTGTAAGTCTGCTTAATCAAAGTAGACCTGGGGTTAAACAACAGTTGTATGTATTTCTATGAAAGGCCATCCATTTATGCTGTTAGAGCTTTTCTTCTAGCATTCCTGCAAGCATTTGTTCTTTTTACAACAATGATAGAATGACTTGGATAGTTTTCATGAAAAACTACCCAAATTAAAAGTGGATCACTGGCATCTATAAGGACTATACATAGAGGGAAACTCCTGGGGATGATTCAAGTAGTGTTGCTGTAACTTGCCCTGAAAAATCCTGGTACCTGTTTATTCACAGCTTCATGTAGAATTAAATATTGTATATAGAAATACAAAAAAAACACTCAGTAGATTTTAAATCATTACTCTTGAACCAGCAGTCCTACACATCATTTCTATTTGGGTTTTGGGTATTTCTTGATGCCTTGAATTTTTTCTTCACTTCAGAACTGTGAATAACAACCAGGATGTCCTGACACTGCGTTAGTTTTTCTTCTGGTGTTTGTAAATTTTCTTTATAAGGAGTTAAACAAGGGTGTTGTATACCTAAGGCATTCACAAACCTTGGGAGTCAGTGCTTTACATTCAAGCAGTGTGAATGTAATTAATAGCTAAGTAATATAGTACATATTGCTAGATTCTTTGATCAAAATTTCTATAACCCAGATATGAATAACTGAGATGATAACATGATCAATGAAATGGCATTTGGCAAATATAGTAAGAGATTATTCTCCCGTGATCATGTAGATTCATTCATTTACTGTTGCTATTTTTGTTTAACCCTTTTGTTACCATATTTTTGTTGAAATACATCGTTTTTGTTTCAAATGATTTTAAAAATTAAAAATTTAATAAAATAACTTTATTGATATTAAGCTGTTATATGAATCATAAATTAACACGAAATTTTGATGGAAGGTTTTTATTTAGATCACTTTAAAAAGGAAATTAATCTCATAAAACCAAGTGCTGTCTCAGGCAGGTTGTTATTAGAAACGGCAAGAGATTTCAGCCACCACTAGCACTATCTACATCAAAGAGTGTAATGAGTGAGATCAATAAAGAAATAATTCTCCTGTAGGAGAAATGGTTGAGTGCTTTTTCTTTAATTTCATATCTACTCATTATAGTTTTTATTTAACGCCAGATTGTGTGGAAACTACAAAAGTTCAAAGCAATCAACAAGAGTCCGTGGCTTTGTGGGGCCAAACTGGCCTAGTGGTTTTTAGTGATTCTATGAGCTTAATTTTGTTAAGTTTTGAGGAATGATATAGGGCAGCATGTTGCTGAAAAATACAGTTGTTGGAATGGTGATATGAGCAGAAGGCTTTGTGTAGAGAGGTTTTGGAAACAAGGTTTTATACATATTACTGGAGAGGGATAAATGTAATGGATATGTTAGAATGAGGGTAAAAATAAGTGAAATATAATCATAAAATGATTGTAATATAAAATAAATTGTGAACAAGTTACATGTATGTATCTATATTTGAATTGTTTCATTTGATCTTGCATGCTTGTCACTTCCCTTTGCATTATTACTAATTAAGAAACTACCTTCTTTCCTTTCCTTATCTCATCCTTCACCTCAGAAGCTTTTTCTCCTTATTACTTACTGACATATTTTATTTTATCGAACCCTCTGGAGGTGAAATAAAGCTAGAAGAAATGTCATTGAGAAGAAATACGGGGTAAAATACAGTATGCATTTCACTCTAATATAAGATTTTGGTAAAAGCCATTCGTAATCCTGAACATTTTATATCACTAACTGATTTCTAAGTAAACTTTCTTCCTCTCTATTTTCTTTAATATCTGAAACTCTGTGTGTGTTGTTTGTTTTTCTTTCTTTGTTTCTTTTTTTGAGGGGTGGGGGAGTTACAGGTGTTATTACATTTTAGAACAAGTAATCTATTTCAATGAAATTGACAGGAATCAAGGTTATTTCATTACTGAAAATCTTATTTTATCCTTTTTTTTCCCTGATTTTTTTTCTTTAGCTTAGTTCATTAAGTTTCTCATAAACTTTTGAAATACAGGATATTCCACTGGTGTTATGGAAAATAATATTAAGTAAACATTATATATTGTATCTGTTGATAAATATTTGTATGATATATCTTTTCTATTTGCATTCATAGTTGAATAAAACATTTTTCTGTGTACAACCCTAGGTGCATCATCCAAAAATATAATTTCAGGAATCAGTATAGATAATAGGGGGTGAAAATTTTTCGTCAATTTCTGAGATGTTTGTCTATTTTCAAAGTTCTAATGTAAATGGAACAAGAGAGAAAACATGACACTTTTGAGATGGGAAGATGGGGGTGGGGATAATGAGAATTGATGAGGCAGGAAAACTTGAGAGGAAAAGACAATGCCCCAGAATAAAGAAAATTAGAAATAGGAGAATGTAAGCAAGTATGCGGGGTTATGATATTGGAAAATAAAGTTACATATTGTAAGTTTGTCTTACATGTAATATACATATGTGTGTGTCTGTAAAAAGGTACAGACATACTCCAGTTACATGCATCCTAATGGTCTTAGCAAGATACTTTTCACTAAAATGCTCAACAAGTTTTCAATAATTGAAAATTATTTGGGGCTATGATATAAAATTTATGCAATGAAAGAATAAAGAGGAATTAACTTTTGATACACAGTATTAAAGGAAATATATAAAATTAATAAATACAGGGGCCTACCAGCCGCTACCAGTTTGTGCCAGTCACAGTTGAGATGTCAGGTGTTCTCAGACCCTGTACCACTGCAAACTTTCTGGGAAATGAGCCCCACAAGGTAGAGTGGACGCTGCAGCGAGTGTTGCTGACCATTCTCCACAGTCATTATCATGGGGCATGGCTGAGCACACCATTTGTTCTGGGATATGTGGCCTATCATCTCCTCCCTGTCCATCTGCTACTTTACCCCCCACCGCACCCTTTTTTCTTCTCTTTCTTTTCCTTTCTTATCTCACATTTTTCCTGTTTCTTGGTTTTTAGATGTTATAATTAAAATAAATTACTTAATGTTTATATATATATATATATATATATATATATATATATATATATATATATATATATATATATATATAAAGGAAATAGATGTGACTTCACCTTATAGTAAAATAAAATCACATATATATATATATAAAAAAAATGTAATTGGATCTGTGTTAGTGTCAATGATGAGTAATCAGTTGTTTAATCAACTTAACTACCTACTTACTGTAAGGAGCTGAATATTTCACTGATATGTCTACCCCAAGCCTACTATTCAAGCAGAATCAGCATGACAGAGTGTGTAACATGACTGGACTTTTGAATTAATGGAACAATAATCCATACAACAGTCTTCCTAGCTATTCTCATCGACTTAGTTTCACTCACAAAGTAAAAGACGCCATACATTGTGAATGAATCCAGCACCATGTCATTTCAAAATGAACTTCTAAACTTTTTGGTCATGCTGCATTCATAGCAAGTCTATATATATATATATATATATATATATATTTATATTTATATACACACACACACACACAAACAAACAATGTATACACTCACATATATATATACATATCTGGATTGTTTCATTTGATCTTACATAATTGTCACTTTCCTTCTCATTATTACTAACTAATGAAGAAACTGCCTTTTCTTGCCTGTTACTTACTGACATAGTTTATTTTATCGACCCCCTCCCTCTGAATGTTGATAAAATAGAAGTGGAGCTATTAGGCTAGTAAACTAAAATATAGGAAGTATGTTTAGTCAGTTTCAACTCGTCTCACTGAAAATAGGTTCTAATTTTATTTGACAGTTGAATGATTATGATCTATAAGAGCTTTGAGCTATTAAAATTAATTACTCCATGAATATTTATAAGAATAAAGAGATGCTAGTTTAGAAGTTATATAAATTCATTATGCAACAAAAATAGTTTAGTAATTAGAAGAAAGCACTGAAATGTGTATAAGATTAAAGTTTTAATCAAAATCTTCAAAAAGCCTCTAGGATGTTGTTCCGTGTAGGGTAATGTTTTAAATACTAGTTATATAAAAAGTACAATCAACAATATTATTAAGTGCTATTCTTGGTGAACTGATATTGACCTACACTGAGAACACTGAACTGTTAAAAGGATATTCAGTCTAATTATAAAATTGGTGAAGCAAACAAATAAATCATTAAAAATAGTGTCTGCTTGTATAAATTGGGAATATAGGATTCTGTTAAGTTTGATATTTAAGCAAACTAATCAATGCAAAATATTGGGAATTTTGTAATAAACCTCTAATGGAAAGAGAATAATTGGATATTTTACAATTCTACTAAGGATGTCCTATCAAGCTTTTATTCCCCAGGTTCAATAAATTAAGTTGTTTACTTCATATCACACTATTACAATAACTCAATGTATAAAGTAACAAAGAAAGTATTACACTCTGCATTGCTATCCTACAAATTCAGTCCCCAAGTCCCCTTAGAATTATGAAATTGAAATCAACCAAATCATGTATGCAGTTTTATTAAGATGTCAACTATCCTTCTTATAAACTCTTTCTTCTACATATTCTCCTTTTACACACACACACGCACGCTCGCGCGCGCGCACACACACACACACACACACACACCTCTTATATTATTTCACATTACTCTAGAATTCCAACTGATTTCATGGAATCAATCATCTCGTCACATGTGTCACTTTGAATCTAAAATTTGAGATATTCAAACATTTCTGCCCTCAAATTAGCTCCTATAAGGTAGAATTAATATCAGAAGTGATCCACCCTTGACCATTCTGTCTTTTTTTAATACAGTATCTAGAACCACTTTATCCAATATGTCCTTCCATTTTTCAAAATGCTATGGTGTGATTTGAAGTCAATTTATTTGCTATTTCTAGCAGATGAAGGGACCATTTAATGGCCTAAAAAAAATATTTCAATATGTCGCATGTTATTAGATAAGTTATGGAAACATTTTTCTTCCATGTTTTCTGCTATTTTGAGAATTACTACATTTTAAAATAGTTTGATCCTAGCTTGTCATTAGTTCCCATATTTGTTATGTTTATAATGTACATGTGTTCAGGCTTTTAAAGCACAAACCTTTATTTCATTTGGAGTTCCAACACTTCTTTCTACTAGGCCTAGTATTTGTACATAAATATGACATCAACAAATCAGTCAATACAAAATATGATGTTTTATTCATTCAGAAAGGCCACCAAGTTTGACGAGTGGGGTAAGTTGATTATATCGACTCCAGTATTCAACTTCATTAAGAAGACAAGATTTAAGAGTGAACACATTTCCAATAAATAATATATAGTTCATCATCATCATTGTACTTTTCCTTGCTTGCATGGGTTGGATGGAGTTTATTGAAGCAGATTTTCTATGATCTGATGCCATTCTTTTCACCCACACTTCTTGTTTCCAGATAATATTTTCCCATGGCCAGATATTTACCCAGAATATTAGAAGTGAATGACACTGCCTGTATGATAGTGATACTCAGAATTATCCCACAATGTGAAGGCAAAGAGGCACAAGCACACACACACACACATGATGGGCTTCTTTCAGTTTCCATCTACCAAATTCATGCTTAGAACAAAGAGACAGAAGAAATGTTGCATGGTGTTTTGTCAGGCACTCTAACGATTTGCTAATCCACAATCCTGGTGGTAACAATAATAATAATGATTTCAAATTTTAGTTCAAGGCCAGCAACTTTTGGGGAGGATGTAAGTTTATTACATGAACCCCATTAATTGACTGGTACTTATTTTATGAACCCCAAAAGGATGAATTGGCAGAATTTGAACCCAGAACGGAAAGATAGACAAATTGCCACTAAGCATTTTGTCTGGCATGCTATCAATTCTGCCAGCTCACCACCCTAGTAACAATAGTAATAATAAAAGAAGAGCATTCAATAAGTTTGGTTGCTATGAGAAGTAGAAAAAATGACCACACCCTCTAGTTGAAATCAATAAAAGAATTTCAAACTACAGGCCTTTTTCTTTAAACTACTGAGGTGACTATAACCCAGATTATCAATTTCTTTCTCTCCTAAAAGCACCCTAAGTTACTGATACCAACTAATTCTCATTTGGAAATTTAAAAAAGAGTTCTTTGAAGCAGGCAAGAACTCTCCGTGATTGATAAGTATTTCATTAGCTGGCAATTAAGAAAGGTGGGTGGCTTCTACTAAACTGATTTTGGTGGGGAAAGTGTTTATATTTGCCTTTTTTTTAATAAGAGGAAAGTCTTTAGATTTGTAGCTCATCACAATGGATATTGGACTACTCTTCACTATAACATATCTTGAAACTAAAAATCACATTTACTATTAAACCAAAAACAGGCATAACATTTATTTACTGTTGAATAATCCTGCATACACTTTGTTGTTCTTTATTTCTTTTACATCTTCATTTATTTTAATCTGAATTGTTGATTTCTCAAAGTCAGCCCTGATTTAGCACAACTGTGGTATTTAGAAGACATTGGACTACATCATCCATGTGTCCTTCCTTCTCTTTCAAAACAATAGGATAGTATTTGAGGGAGATTTGATTGCTGTTTCTAGCAGGTGCTCTGACTCCATGAGGCTTCATTTTGAAGCAAATAGTTGTGTGTGCAAAAATCTCATGTTTTGCAAAATGTTTCCTGTAACACAAGTATATGCTCATAAATATTAATTACTACATTATTTTAAGTAGCTAACCTCTTATGGGTGCATTAATTTCTTTTGTGTGTTGGTTGCAAAGTATGTATACGCATGTACACAGAGTGGAAGCAACAACCATGACACAATAATGTAATGGCTTTCATAGTTTTATCGGTCTGTCTATATATAACCACTGAAAATTTTGATAGCCAACTATATTTTTAAAAAAACGTTTTTTTATAAGCCTTGATATATGTTAAGTGCTCTTAAGCATATTAAGATATGATTTTGTTAAGAGTAGTTTTTAGCTTATCTTTTTTGAGGTTTGATCAACTTCTTTGGATAGCTGTTTTCAAGTTATTAGCCATTTATCAATCACAACCATCTGTGTGAGTCAGCCATGATATTTCTGACCTCTCATCTAATGCTGTTGTCATTTCCTCTTGTGAAAATAGATATGAAGAGGTAGCATATTGTCCAGTGACAGTTCTCTATGTAGTTGCTGCACCTCCAAGCCAAATTCTCTCAGTGTACGTGCTACTGTCTTGCATATACAAAAATGATGAAGTGGTCATGGATGAAATGCCTTTGAATCATGTGTTTACTTAGTCAGGACAGATTTGTTGTTAAACAACAACATGGTCAAACTGTTGGGTATTAATTCATGATACCACCTATATTTTAGTTTTTAATCTTAAAAAGCTCCTCTGCTCAAGACTAATGGGAAAATGAATGGCAATTAAATACTTTCTTTATATATTCAGGTTATTATGTTACTGTTTAAAAGAATTTTGTATTTAAAATTATGAGTAGTTGCTAAATATTGTTGGTTATTAAGTAAGGAATACCTGAAGAAGTGAAATAGCTCTCAAGTGAGAAGAGACTCTTAAAAAAATGAACAAGTAATCAATTACATATGTTGTAAATTTTGTTTTGAACAGCCAAAGCAATAGATGCCATTTCTGATTTGCATTTTATTTGTAGCAGTATCATCATGATTGTCATCATTATTACAATTATCTGATTTCTCTATACGGTTAAACAATTACAATATGCAATGTAAATGTCTCTGAAGTAAAGCAGGCTTGTAAGATTGATGCTTAGTTCTGGATCTGTAGTGTCAAATGAATGATAGGTGCTTGTTGTACAGCTTTAACTCATGTCTTCTCAAGCATATTCTGAAGCAACTAATCACATGTTTTGGAGACATCCTGGACATATTGAACATCAGTCTGTTTTGATAACCACTTCTGCACCTCCCTGTCATGCAGTGCTTGGTAATATGATATACAGTAGGGAAAAAAACCTAGTTCTTATCACATCTAATTTGTTTCTTAGCTTTCTCAGAATTATTATTGTTGTCTCTCAATCCTTGGTGACTTTTTGTGGTAATTACACCATCATCATTTTAATGTCTTCTTTTCCATGCTTGCGTGGGTTGGATGGAGTTTATTATTGAGGCAGATTTTCTATGGACAAATTGACCTTCTTGTCACCAACCCTCACCTGTTTCCAAGCAAGGTAACAATTACCCATGGACAGATATATTTTCACATAATATTGAAAATAAATGATACTACTTGTATGACTGACAATTATCACTTGATGTCAAGACAAGGTGAGAGAGAGAGAGAGACACACACACACACTATACATAAATATGACAGGCTTCTTTCAGTTTCCATCTATCGAATCCACTCTCAAGGTTTTAGTCAGCTCTGGGCTATAGTAGAAGACACTTACCCAAAGTGCCACACAGTGGGATTGAATCCGTAACCATGTGGTTCAGAAGCAACTACAGCTGCACTTGTGCCTAACAGCCATTCAAACAACAGTGTGCCAAAGATTAGGTTTTCTCTTCGAGTGCCAGAAGACATTCCAGTCTTGATATCTAGCTGACCCTCAACAAAGCAAAGAAATTACATTAAAGTCTACTCACATATCTGTGAGTACACTGCTACTAAACATGCAAATATCCTACACTACACCCAAAAGAAAACCATCAAACTAATTACCAAAGATTCATTCACCAGCATGTTTTAACCTCTGGCCTACAAATGTAATATTTCTTCTTTGCATTTATTTATTTAACAGTGATTACTAAATCTTCTCTGAAATTACACTTTGTGTATCATCTCAACTTAAGCTTACCTACTGCACATGTCTTTGCTCCAGTTGTCATCCTTATTGTTTTACTCCTTCCCAAAATTCATATTCAAGACTTTCCTACTCAGAACACACCCTGTTATTAACTTGCAGTAGTTCAGTCAGACATCAGCTACATAGACTCCACTTGTCTGGAAAGACCTGCAAACATAACTGGCTATCACTCCTACTAAATAAAAAATAAAATTGATGTTTATCATCAGTAAAAGAAAAGAAATTGCCTTCATGTAAAGATTTGTGTGTATTCATATAATTTTTTTTTATTCAGTTTTGACAATTATTCTATTGACTCTATCAATGTGTTACCATAACACCATCAATAAAATCCATTTTGTTTCTTATGTAAGTCACTGGATAATATAGAACCATCACACACATATGCACATTGGCAAGATGAAAGGTGAATAGTAACTAATCAGTCACTTATCTTCTCATCAATAGTAGCTTCTTTTTTTCTTTCTCTTTCCCCGTTGTTATTGTTTCATGGCTGTTGCCAGTGATACACTAATAACTGAGATTTCTTTTGTTTCTAGCTTTTTTTTTTTTTCATCAAAATCTTAATGATTCTGCAATAAAATGTTATTGGAATTTTATATTAGACTATCTCAGAATTATAAAGATGTGGGGTAAAAGATTGTGTGACCTCCAACCTTTCTTCAAGAGCATTAGTGACATAAGTAAAGTGAAATCAAACCCAATGCTCTAATAGATTTAGCTTACTGAGAAACTTGTTTGTTACTATAAGAACATTCACCATCCAGTTTCTATGATAACTGAATCCCATGATTTATTCACTACTGTGGTAGTCAATATAGTTATAATAACATTACCGCCGTTCTCCAGCATCAGCAGCAACCTTTACTGTTGTTAGGCACGTTATGTCTTACTGTCTTCTTTTGCCAATTTGTCAGATTCTTTACAACCTTCTGTATAGTTATAATTAACAAATGACCTTGTGGCAAGCTGTGTTAAGTAGAAGATAAGCTTTCAGAAAACCAAGTCCATAAACTGGCTTTTCTCTAACAATTGAAATAAATTCACTTATTTATACTGCTTATGAAGTAGAGATGAATTGGTCACAAGTTCAAATCTACTGCTATCCTAACATAATTTCATTATGTTTCTGGATAGAATATTTTATTGTACTTACCGTAGGTCACCTAGTTTTCTAGGTGATATAAGATGGAAATAGACTGGCATCCTAAACAAGGAGAGATTATTTGCTTCACACTTGGCTCTCAAAGGACTTCACAAAGTTTAGGAGACATATATAATACATACACTTTCTTTTTCTCATATTTTACATCTACCACTTCCTTTATAATCTTGTTTCTTCTTTAATGCTTCTATTTTCCCCTAAGTATATCTCTTTGTCTTATCTGAACCTCCATCCATTCATTATACATGTTTCTCTTTGCCTACATCATTCTCTATGTATTTGTTCAAACAGCAATACATTTATTAATGAGCCTGCACTAATTAATTAACCATCATTGTCATTTTATGTCAATTATTTTCTAGTGCTGGCATGAGTAGGTCAAGCCTCAAAGCATTTTGCCATGGTCCATCATCTGTTTCACCTGCAGCAACAAATAAAACCAGCCAACCTTATTGTTCTGTATGTCTTACTTGGGTACTCCAGGCACTAGATTGGTTTCTATGTCCCCTCTAATCTGTCAGTTCTTATTCAGAGTTACTGCCCTTCTAGATGGGTGGCCTGTTATGTGGCATGCAAAGTCTATATTTCATTTGCACATTCTGTTTTAAGCACAGTTTCTATGATTTGGTGTTTTACCTATCAACAACTACATTTGCAATATATATTGGGTGCACTTAGCATGCTGCAGAGTGATACAATAAAGTCTACTTAATGCACATTCGGTATAATAGAATGGTTTCCAGATGTCCTGGCTTTTATTTCTAATAGTTAGGTGAACTGGAGTATATTGAAATAACTGTTCTTTTATGCATGTAGTGGCTTGGAAGTCAAGACTGTTGCTTCAGTAGTCAAACATCAGGAAAGATAACATAGTATCTAAGCAGAAAATAACGCTACAGAAGCCCAGAGTCACCATTGCATTGGCATCTGTCAAATGTGTAACAAAACATTTAGAGACAATGTGTAGCAATAAGGATGATTTTATGGTCATCATACATATCGACAGACAAACAAGAAAACATCTACTTACATCAGAAGCTTGCTGTATTCAATTGCATGTAGGGGAACTGGGGCAGAGAGCAGCACTGGTGATAAGGTACAAGATATTGACCTGAACTGGCGCTCTAACATCTTCATAACTGATTCTTTCCTTCTCTCAATTATTAAGGTACTAGACTGCTAAGCAAATTAGTAAGAATTTGTGGAGTTGGACCACTAACCCAATAATAATGTTTAGACATTACTACAGCTATTGTGAGGACAGCTTATAGGAAGGGGTAGGGCATAACAGATCAGTTTTTCCAAAATTTTGAAAACAATGTCAACTAAAAATCAACATGTAACAGTTAACATGGATTTACAATATCAAATGAACAAAATGATTCTGATAAGCGCTTCCAATGAATTGGGAGGCTATTTTGAATGCTCATTTCATATATACATAATCATATTTGAACTACTGTAAAAATTTGAAACTTCAACATATGGGTTATCCACAAATGGAGTGAAACACAGAGTATTGTTTGGATGAAAATATGACAAATTGTGGGCAAATGTTGAAAACAATCAATGAAAAACGTCCAATGAAAAACTGCCTTGGTAGTGCAGTAGGCAGCGCGTCAGTCTCATAATCTTGATCTAACAGCCGAGTAATCTGAAGGTCATGAGTTCGATCCTCACCTGGGGCAGACTTTAGGCGCAGGAGTGGCTGTGTGGTAAGTAGCTTGCTTACCAACCACATGGTTCAGGGCTTGTTCCTACTGCGTGGCACCTTGGGCAAGTGTCTTCTACTATAGCCTCGGGCCGTCCAAAGCCTTGTGAGTGGATTTGGTAGACGGAAACTGAAAGAAGCCCGTCGTATATATGTATATATATATATGTATGTGTGTGTATATGTTTGTGTGTCTGTGTTTGCCCCCCCCCCCCAGCATCCATTGACAACCGATGCTGGTGTGTTTACGTCCCCGTAACTTAGCAGTTCAGCATAAGAGACCGATAGAATAAGTACTAGGCTTCCAAAGAATAAGTTCTGGGGTCGATTTGGTCGACTAAAGGCGGTGCTCCAGCATGGCCACTGTCAAATGACTGAAACAAGTAAAAGAGTAAAGAGGTAAATAAACTCAATCTTAATGAAAAAAAAAAAAACACAACAACCATGTTTGCAGAACAACTGTCTCTTTGAAGCTTGAATCAGTCACAATAAAGCCCTCCATTCGGCACAAGGAGTCCAGATTAAGCTGTACACATCTTGTAGAAGAACACTTGGTTGACATCTATTTCCCTTGAAATACACGAAGGGCAAATATAATCATCACAAAGACCACACAGCAACCAAACTTCATTCTTCCTGCCTTTGTATCTGCTCCAGAATCTCTTGCAAATGGAGCACTCAGTCTCTTCTTCCTCTGAATCATCTGCACTATCATAGTTTTCACACTCTGCATTACCTGTTTTCTGCCATTTTGGAGCAAGTTATCCTCTTTCCTTTCCACTCTTAGACTTTTGTTGCTTCTTTGGTGTATTTTTACTTCTCTTTTCCTCCTGGAATAATGATGCAATCACCTTCTTCCTCCTTGATTCTGTGTAAATATCAGTAATTACATGAAACAATGCTATTAAATCACTTTCAGATATTGGCACATATTCATAGGGTGTGGAAGACTTCTTTAGTTCTTCTTCTCTTCTATTTATAAAAGTCTCTGTGCTATGTCTTAAGTGACCCATTATACGTCACTTTCGAATTTCATTGACTGTCAGAATTTTCAAGGATATATTGGTTAATCTAGTGACTGAAATCTGTGATCCAGAACAACGAACTTGAAAAGTAGTCATCAGGAAAAATACAATATTTATATTCACAGGAAGGATGATGCTATAATGTCATACTTCCTGTTCTGGAGTTGAGAGAAACTGATAAATATCTGGCAAATGACCCAATATGCCTCTCCTTCCCTATTGTTTGTGTTGTGGCTCCTTCACAGTTGAATGGCTCGTGATTGGTAGGAAGGGCACGCTGAAACTTGTTCCAACAACCTGTAATTGTCCAAATTTTTACAAAACAAACTTCAGCTTACCTACTTTAACATAGGCAAAATGTGTAAACAATAAAAAGAAAGATAAAAGGTAATTGTTAATTGTGTTGAATTTTCAGCCTATCCTAGGATAGAAAAAACTCTAGAAAACAAACACAAAATCTTTCAACTTGCTTTTCTCCTGTACAAAGAAATACAATTTTGTTAGTTGACATAGCACTAGCAGATTTTATTCCTTCTTTTTATCTCAGTGCTGTTTCCATGACTTCCCAATATATAGCTTACGTTTATTAAATCTTTACAATGTGTACTTACAAAACATGTTGTTTTCATTGACCATCAACATTCAATTACTTTCCCCAGTCCTGTTATGACCATCCTATGTATGATAGCATTTAAAATACATTTGTCCTCATGTTGAAGCTTATAGGGGGAAGCTTTTATATGAGAGCACAGCAACTAAATCACCTTCTTTTTGCTTGTAGAGTAAGCATTTTATGGCTTGATGTTTCTTCCTGCCAGATTTTTTTTTTAACCAGATAGAGTGAAATGTGCTGAGGGTTGCCCAATGTGCTCTCTCTTTATAGCCTTAAAAAGAGGACATATTGAATAATGTAAACCAAGGTGCACTATTTCTTTAAAAAAAATAGATGGAACAGTCCTGTCTTGAATGCCTTTGTTCATAGTTGGTTTACTCAGTCGGAACTTAGAGATAATCAAACACAACTAAAGTGTAGTTTGCTTTGAACATATGCCTTTGAGATTTTAAATTTAAGAGCCAACTTATTTTAACTGATATTATATGTAATAGTTGTGTTTAAGGTGGGTTGTACTGTTAATAATGGTAATATATCCTTTTTTTTTTCTTCTACTCATTTCAGTAATTGGACAGTGGCCATGCTGGGACACTGTCAAAGAATTTTAGTCAATCATATCAATCCCCAGAACTTATTTCAGTCTGTTACTTATTTGTCAGATAACAAAGATAGGAAACTTATAGGGATACAACATACTTAACACCAGTTTTTAGAGTAGTGTAGACATAAACACACATGCATACATACAATAGGCTTCTGCACAGTTTCTTATTTCTTTATTGCCCACAAGGGGCTAAACATAAAGGGGACAAACAAGGACAGACAAAGGGATTAAGTCGATTACATCGACCCCAGTGCGTAACTGGTACTTAATTTATTGACCCTGAAAGGATGAACGGCAAGGTCGACTTTGGCGGAATTTGAACTCAGAACGTAACGGCAGACAAAATACTGCTAAGCATTTCACCCGGCGTGCTAACATTTCTGCCAGCTCACCATCTTAGGCTTCTGCACAGTTTCTGCCTACCAAAATCCACTTAAAAGGTATAGCTACCCCAAGGCTATACTTGCCAAAAATGTCATGTGCTGGGATCAAATTTAAAACCTTGTAGTTACTAAATGAACTTCTGAAATGCAACAAGCATTTCTGCTCATATATATATGTATATATGTGTATATATATATATATGTGTATATATATATATATATATATATATATATATATATATATATATATATATATATATACGCGCACACACACACATACGCACGCACACACACACAATGCTTTAGTTGGCCTAGAGCTCAGGGTACTATGCAGTGGGACTAAACCTGGAACCATATGGTTGAGAAGCAATCTTACTACTCATGCATGCCTGATACATTTATATATATATATATATATATATATATATATATATATATATAAATATGTATATATATATATATATAAGAACCTTTTTTTTTCTTGACTTTTGTTGTGTTTGGCTTTTATTTCTTTTCTAAATTGTTTTTTTGGTGTATAACTTATTTTCTATGTGCAAAAACACTTTTTAAAGCTTTTGTTGCTTCTGCTTTCTCTTGTTTCAACAGACATTCTAACAAAATGAAAGCTGCTTTGACGTGTCCATTTTTGACCAAGTTCTCAGTTAGTTACATCCGCCAGCATGCACCACAGGTGCTAAGCAATATCAACCATTGCCCTTATGCTAGCAATATTTCTCATTACTCTTCAAGTCTGCAGCAGCAACTTGAGAGTGTTACTCTTGGAGGTAAGTCACATCTAAATCATTGTGCACATACTCACACACTGGGATGAAACTTTTTGCATAATAATAACTGGTTGATAACATTAAACAATAAAGAGCTTTGGACCTACTAATTTTGATAACAATAATCAGTCAATAAGATTATCCCTTATAACAATAACTGGCTTCCAAATTTCCAGTAAAATCGCTTTCCTCACACATACTGCCATCTTAATAAAGAACATTGGAAAATGGAAAAAAATAAAATAGCTATGACTGGGATGCTGTTGATCATAGTTCTGCTTAATCAAAAGTTACCTAAGACAGGCTACTTTATTGACTTGCAGTGCCAAAGATGAGATTAGTCAAGTTCTGTGGGCCAATACAAAATATGGAGTTAATAAGTTGCTTATATTATTTTGCAAACAAAATAATATAAACTAAGTACTGGCTAAGATATATGTACAATGCCAACTTTCAATATAGGTTGGCTGCAAATAAACTAAATAAATAATTGTACATCACATCTTGATAGATATATGTATTGTTTTGTGGCAGCTCCTCTGATTTTTGGATGTCATTCAAATGGTTGATCCTTGTTGAGTGAAATAAAGCTATGAGTAGGTCAGGGAATTAGTGTTCAATTAACCAATTTTTATCCTATTATTGATGAAAGTGCATAGCCTGGAGGTCAGGATGTTGCAATCACGATTTTGCTATCATAGTTTCAATTCCTGAACCTAGTGGTGCATTGTGTTCTTGAGCAAAACTCTTTATCTCATGATGCTCTACAATCACTTCAACACCTGACATGTAGTACGCCATGCATCTGTTCAGGTAATGTTGATTTGATGGAGGGAGTGAGCTTATGTACAGCACAAATATTTTATCACTATAAGAAAATTATTTGTGCAAGTTGTTTAGCAAGAAATTGATGAACCATTTTTCTCAGACTACAAGAGACTGCCATCATCATCATCATCATCATCATCATCATCCTGTTCCTATTATTGGCTCTATTCATAACCAAAACTCTTACCTTTCAACAATCCAGATTTTCTAACTGTAAAAATATCGCAATTGGAATGGTTTACAGCAATAAGTTGCAACTTCAAATTAATAAGCACTTTAGTGCTGAGTTGAGATCACCCCATGGGTTTGGGCCATGATAGAAGCACTTACATCATGGTCACATTCATATTTATTGCTTTTATTCATACATAGCAACAATTGTGTTGATAACATGCAATGAGGGTGGGGTTAAGAGATACAATTAATAAGATCAAAGATCTATGATGTAAGATCAATAATCTAAGAAAGATCATCATCATTTCCTAATACCAACCACCTAAATATTACTGAGCAGCAAAGTTGAAAAATAAATGCTCAAGAATATTTTAAAACATGTTGTTCTCATACTTTCTATCAATAAAAAGTTTTCTTTGACATAGGATTTCCTTCTTTTGCAATAAAACCTTAACAAAAAAAAACCTTTTGCAATAAAAAAAATATATTTTAAGATATATTGTTCTCATACTTTCTATCAGTAAAAAGTTTTCTTTGACAGAGGATTTCCTTCTTTTGCAATAAAGCCTAGTAGATTTTGAAGGCTTAATAAATTTCTTCGCTTTTGTTCAAATTTATACAGTTTTCGTCTTCAGTTCTAAGTTCTTTCTTGTGAACTCTTCACCAGCTAGATACTTTTCAGGAAAAGAGGAATGTTTATTTATTAAAATGTCATTCTATATTCATTATTTACATTCGATAGATATTTGTCCTCATCTTGTTTGTTGTTAACACATTTCGGCTGATATACCCTCCAGCCTTCTTCAGGTATCTTGGGGAAATTTCGAACCTGGGTTTTCATTCCTAAGGTATTTTTCGATGTTATTATTATTATTGTTATTGTTCAGGTCACTGCTTGGAATCAAACTCGGAATCTTGGGGTTAGTAGCCTGCACTCTTAACCACTACGCCATATGCCCATGGCATATGGAGTGAATTTTAGGGCTTACAAATCTAATATTTTCCTATCCTTCCTTAATACCAGTTCCCATATGCTGCTCATATCTGCACTCGGTCTGCTTAGGAAGTTGTTGTGTCCTAGCATATGTGCTGCTTCTTTTAGTTTTCGTATTTTCCAGTGGTGTTCTCTGTCTATTATTTTAACTTCATCCCACACGGGAAGGCGGTCTCCATTTTTCCATACATGATCAGCTATACCTGATTTATCAATATCTCCTCATGTCACTGCTCTGCGATGTTCGTCTACCCTTATTTTGAGGGAGTGGCATGTTTCGCCTTTGTATAACCTACCACCGCTGCATGGGATGGAGTACACACAGTCTTTAGTCATATTCTCTTCTATTGGTGGTTTTATTCAAAGAAGATATTTGTGAAGTGTTGTATTACTCTTGAATACTGTCCTGATGTCATATGGGCCACATATCTTTTGTATCTTTTTGGAGAGGCCTTTCACATAGGGTAGACAGACTGTGGACAGTTTATAGGCCTCATCCTCTCTCTTCTTCATAATTGGAGTGGATAGTATACTTTTGGGGTAGTTGTTGCTTAGCAGATCGTTATTGAGCTTGATCATTTCTTCATGGTGTGTACCACGATCGCTACTTATATTCTTTGCATGATGTTTTAGGCACTGAGCAATCTCTCTCTTTACACTGTATGGATGGTGGGAATTGAAGTTGAGATATCATCCAGTAAAGGTCGGCTTGCGGCATACGGATGTCCTGAATCCATACTTGGTGCATGTTATTAATACGTCCAGCTGATTGTCTTTTTCCTTTTCCATTGTGAACTGTATAGATGACTTTATTGAGTTCACATGATCTAACAGCACTTGGACATCTTGGAGGGGCCAGAGTATGAAGGTGTCATTAACATATCGCAGCCATAGGGTTGGTTTTGGTGGTGTTGATCCTAAAGCCAAATTCTCAAAGTATTCCATGTATATATTGGCTATTATCGGTGATAATGGCGAACCCGTAGCTAAACCCTCTTCTTGTCGATATATATCAGTGTCCATACTGAAGAAGGTAGTTTCTACACAGAAGATCAACATTTCCATCAAGTTTCTTATTGGTATACTAGTGCATTCTTTTAGATTGGTGTGTCACTAGTTTTTCTTGTATCACCGATAGTGCTTCACCAGTTAGGACTTTGGTGAACAGGCTTATCACATCTAGACTCACCATCTGATTGGATTCAATGGGGGTATCCTTGATCAATTCTGTGAAGTGGGTGGAATTCTTCACGTACGATGTTGACTTTCCTGCTAATGGACTGATTAATATCCACAAGGAAGTGGCTCAGTGGATGACATGCTGAACCTCTACGGCTCAGTAAAGGTCTTAATGGAATACCATCCTTGTGAATCTTAGGAAGACCGTACATGTGTGGTAGTTTACTGTAGTGTTGAGTCAGTTGTCTGTACTTCATTGGTGTGAAGTGATCCTTGTTCTTGATCAGGATCTGTGACAACTTCCTCTCTGTTTTCAGAGTTGGGTTTTTCTTTTCTTTGCTGTAGCTACCATCACTTATAAGACTTGCCAACTTTTCAGGATAGTCAGACTTGTTCATCACTACTGTAGCATTTCCTTTGTCCGCTGGAAGTATTATGATGGAATTGTCACTCTGTAGTCTTTTGATAGCGAACTTTTCTTCCTTAGCGATGTTTGGTTTAGGAGGTTTTGCTTTTTTCTAGTACCTGTCTCACTTTCCACCTTAGTTCATCTCCCTGAGCTTTTGGTATCTTTATGGCTATCTCTTCAATAAGGGCTATTATGTCCAAGTATGGAATACGCTTGATGATTGTCGCAAAGTTGAGATCTTTGTTCAGTACTGCTTCTTCAGAGCTTTCTAGGTGTCGGCTACTTACATTAATTACTGCTTTCACAGGTGAGTGACGGACTCTAGTCTTCATTCTCTGACCTTTGAGTTTCATAAACTTCTTAATCTAGCATGTCTTCACCATTTCAAATTCTTTCATGTATGACTTTTCCAGATCTTGTTGGATTCTCATTCTATCATCATCTCTGGTTATTTTCCTGCGTAATGAAGATGACCTCTCTTTGATTTCGTTATTTAATTGATGTTTTTTTCCAATTGTTGTAATGGATCCTCTCACGGACGAGAGCATGTCCTGCCCTTTCCGCTACTCTTCTAGCTTTATGTGAATTGACTGGTGTCATTATATTCAAGCGAGGTGGTATTAGCTTTGCGTCTCTACATCTACATAAGAAAGTTAGATGGTTTGAAAGATGAGCTAGTTTTTGATGCAGTTTCTCTATATGTCTCCATTGAAATCTAATGTCAGTTCCGTACCTATTAGATAATACAGTTCTATATTTAATAGATGTAAATAATGTAAATAATTCCTCGTCTCTTAAATATGGAACTGTCATTCTATATTGTTGTTGTTTTAAATTTTTCAGAACAGATTAAACACAACGGTAAGCCAACTGAGTCTTCAATAAAAGCATGCATTCCTATTTAAGCTCTGTTGTAGGTCCTCTTTTTATTGTCAATTTTTCATTTTCTAGGATCTAGCATAATTGCTGTATAGTATCACAATAAATTCATCACTATAAAATTCTTACAAATATTTTTTCCAAAAAGATTTTACTGCATAATGGCTGTAGACAACAGAAAAATTACAAATGAAGCTAACCATAAGCCCTATGGCACAGGCCATCAGCAAATCACCATAAATTATTTCAAAATAATTATCTAGAGTTCATATCACAGACTGACAAGACACTCAAAATGATAAGAATAGAACCAAGTAATTTGTATCCAGCCAGCAAGTTATGGGCTTGAAGTTCTTGTCTAAAGATTAGCATACATGTTCTTAATTTAGTCCTCAATTTTCCAACAATCCTTATCCATCATAATAAAAAAATTTTTAATGACAATATTATTTGTTTATTTTTTGTTTGTTTGGATTTTTTTGTGAGGAGGGTGGGTGAAAGAAAACGATGCATGACTAAAAAAATCTTAGCTTGAAGTGAAAATTAATTATTAAAGTATTATTAAGTTAAGCAATAGTTCTGCCTCAGAAATAATTATACTCTGTTTTTAGATTAGAAAAAATATCTAATTAAAACACAACAAAAATGAATTTAAAATAAATAAGATATGATGTGAAAATTAATCATTATAATCCTTGTCAAAAACAAAATAAATCCAATGGAATACTTATCTGTAGAAGAAGCCATAAATGAAATCTTTATTGGCCCAACACCTGCCAGACATTGATTTTGCACCTGAAAAATAATTCACTTGTTTTGTTGAGTTTTTTATCTTTTAGTTGGGAGGGAAGGCAGTGTCATGATTCTGACAGAGCCTCTATTGCTGGTGGGAGAAAATCTAGGTCTTAACCCAAATACATATAACAGAGTGGATTCTGCTAAAGGCATCCAAGGTACCAGGTAGTTGTGTTAAACTGGGTAATGAATTAAGTCTACCACAAAAATGGGTATGCTAAGATTTGAACTCAGAATGCAAAGAACTGGAACAAATACTGCAAGAAGTGACAATTTTTAGTTTCACCAATCCACTACCCAAGGATTCGTACTTTTTTTATCATCACTGAAAGACTGAAGGCCAAGTTAATATTTTTTTTAAATCATCACAGCATCCACAAGCCATTTAAAATTGGTTAAAGAGTAGCATGTTCCAGAAAAACAGGTTCCTTGCCCTGCACAAAACACCTCTCAGTCTTTGCCTCTCAAATAACATTCCCAGATAGGTTGATAGCTGTTCGTCTCAACTATGTCAGCTGCAGTATATAGAATCGGTTTTGCTATTCAAATACACAATTAAACACTTGCAATAGATTTTAAAATAAAATGTATTCCAAATAGGCCTTACGTGTGCTGTAAAATAGAAGCTAGTCTTATAATTCAAGAAAATTTATTTACTTTTCTTAGTGGCACAAACATAATATCAAAAGTCTAACAACTTCACCATGTCAGTGAAGTGCCAACACTTGATAGGGGACTTGACACAACAAGAATTTCCATTTATAATGCTTTCCATTGATGTAGCACTATGAAGTTGTCATGATGTTTGCCTTTTGTTAAAGCCTAATTTGAGAGATTTTTTTAGCAGTTAATTAACCAATGTTTCATGAATAAATTATATCTGGGTGGAAATGTCATAAATTTCTCCAGTTGGAATGTTTCCTTTGTGTAAATCTAATTTGTTGTGAATGCTAAGAAATATAATGATGTCTATTCAAACACAATTCAGTTCACTGCTGTAAATCATAACAATAACCAATGCAGCTTATTTGTGTTATTTTTTTAAAAGCCAATTATTTCATTTTAAACTCAAAAAATTTTACATCCTCTTTGCTTTACAAATTTCTCTTTCATAAATCTTTTCACATTCTCTCTCTCTCTCTCTCTCTCTCTCTCTCTCTCTCTCTCTCCTCCCTCTCACACACACACACACATTTTCTAGTACTCTCTCTCTCTCTCCTTCCTTTTGTACTCACTCTCCATTTTATCTCACTGTTTTCTTTTGCCTTTCCTCTTCCCTCAACTCTCCCTCACAGTTTTTGCATTTTACAAAAAAGTCTTAATGCATTGTTAGTGTTAACACTGTCATTGTTAATATTAATATAACTGAGTGGAGTTAGTTTTACAAATTTAGACATCCACATACCATTGATGCATATATATATATATATATATATATATATATATATATATATATATATATATATGTAGCATTTGCATAAATTATTTATGTAATTATGGGTTAAATGATGATGATGATATTTAGTCAGGTTATGAAATTAGGCCCCTTAGTTTAGTGTTTGGGCTGCAACAGGATATGAACAATCAACCTCTTTGTTCAATGTTTAGTAGCCTAACAATGTAGCAATACATTGTCATCATTGTTGTTGTCATCATCGCATAATCGTCATCATTTTAATGTCCACTTTTTCATGCTTGCATGGGTCAGCTGGAATTTGTTGAGGCAGATTTGCTATGGCCAGATGACCTTTCTATTGCTAAGCAAGATAATATATGCCCATGGCTGGATATCTTTATATGAAAAATTGAAAATGAACAACACTGCTTGAATGAAGGTGATGGTTGTTTACAATTATCATATGTTGGCAACATAAGGAAACACAGACACATACACATAAATCAGAACTCTGAATTTTGAAACATTTTAGAGAAAAATAAGAAGAAAAACAGTTTTAAAAGATATTATTTTATAGTATCAAAAGGGAGTTTGAGAAACATATTAAAATGTATTTACTTTAAAAGTACATATATTACAGGGATACAATATGGAAGTCATATTTGAAAACTGAAATACTATAATGAGTTACAAATTTTACAATATTCTGATAACTTATTTGCTTTATTTGTCAAGTTACGACAAAAGCAGCCTAGCATTCAAAGTAGAGGCCATCATGTTGACCTGTCTGAAGCTTAAATTCATTTATTTGATAAAATGTATGATAATGTGATTGAATGACACTCTAAAATTTTCAAGTATTTTGACTAAGGTCACAGTTCAATGTCCATAGAAACTAAATCTGATTTGACTTGAATGAAAGGAAGAATTGAGCTTTAAGAAATTTTAATAAACCTAAGTGACTGGTCTGTTCACTAAGTTTTGCCAGCAATATTCAGGGGAGTAAAATGTGAGGTACATTTTTTACTATGTATTATATGAAGCTAGAATACATCAAATGAAATCTGGTTAGGAAACCATTCCTGCTCTTGAGTGGTAGACTATAATCTATTGCCTAGTTTATCACCACTGGGCCTTTGTGCTTAGTTGTCTTTTACTGAAATTTACTTTCTTGCATTCCCAAATTGCGAATAACTTCTATCCTCATTCCTCCAATCTTTGGTTGCTACCCTTCCCACGCTAACTAAACCATTACTACATATGCGTATGTGTGTGAAACTGTAAAGATATCATTCTCTCTCTCTCTCTCTCTCTCTCTCTCTCTCTCTCTCTCTCTCAAATGAACTTTTGTGAGTTACTTCAATTAACTGTAAACACCCTAGTTAGTAACAGATGAGACAAATCATCATTGTTTGAAATAGTTGAATTACTTAAGATAACAACTTACTTGCTAGCTAACCTTCATGGCAAGTAAATTTTATAATAAACATAGCTAAATAAATTAAGCAAGTAAATTCCATATTTTAATTAATGTTGTAGCTGCTCAAGCTGAAACTTTTGTTGCTTCAAAATGTCCTTTTGGGACCAAGGAAAATCCACCAAGCAGCCAAAACGTGAAGGAAAATCTCCAACAAAATACAAAAGCTGCAGCATCTAAAGGTTTGTGTTTGTTGCTCTTTTTTTTTTCTTTTAATATTGATTCCCTTCCCCAATTATATAAAAATGCATGACTACTGTTAGAAGAATGCATCGCAATGCAATAAGTTAAAACATTACTGTTCCATTCCCTGGAGAACACATCTCACTTTTTGTGTGTAGAATTTCTATCAATCCCTATTGTAATGGTTAGTATGAAGAGCATTTGAATGCTCCCTTCAAATTCTCATCTGAACAGTTACTATTCCAAAGCACATTTGGACTTAATTTTCACATACATATAGACACAGTCATGGCTGTGTGGTAAGAAGTTTGCTTCTCAACCACATGGTTCCAGGTTCAGTCCCACTGTTTGGCACCTTATTTTCTACTGTAGCCTTGGGCTGACCAAAGCATTGTGAGTGGATTTGGTAGATGGAAACTGAAAGAAGACAATCATATATATATCCATGTGTGTGTGTCTTTGTGTCTCTCCCACCACTGCTTGAAAACTGGTGTTCGTGTGATTACATCTCCATAACTTAGCAGTTTGGCAAAAGAGACTGAAAGAATAAGTACCAGCATTTACAAAAAAATGTACTGGGGTTAATTCATTTGTCTAAAATTCTTCAATGTGGTGCCCCAACATGGCCACAGTCTAATGACCGAAACAAGTGAAAGATAAAGATATTTTTTCAAAACTTAGGCAGCATAAAATATGAAAGTTAAATTTGATATATAATAGCATGCTTAGTCTTGATATTAAAGAATTTTAAGTAAAAAATGTTATGAAGTAATATAATTCCATTCTTACTTCATGGTTGATTGATTAGTAATATGAGAAATTATTCCATATCAGAGAGCTTGTGTAGGCTATAGGTAGAACTCCAGCAAATAAACCATATTAAATCTATAGAGATAGAAAAATGAATGCAAAACAATAAGACAATTATTAGAGATATAACTTTTCCTGAGTCCTTATTAAGAAGATCTCCTTTGGTCATGAACAAACATGGGATTGCACCTAGAAAGTTCCCCTCTGAGGCACAAGTCCACACAAGGTTGTTTATGGAAGACCAACAGTCACCCATGCATTCCAGCCTCCCTTCCCCATGCCACCGATGTTATCCAAGGGAAAGGCAAAAGCTGATACAGCTTGGCACCACACTCCAACAGCTGAGTGAACTTGAGCAATGTGAAATAAAGTGTCTTGCTCAAGAACACAACACAGAGCCCGGTCCGGGAATCAAACTCACTACCTCATGATTGTGAGCCCAATGCTCAAACCACTGAGCCATGCATCTTCACTCTGTGTTACATTTAATATAAACATGGTAATTTAGGTAAGAGACATGCTTACTCATTAAATTTGAAATTTAGTAATGTTAAATGTATTTTTATGATAGTAACTGGTTCATTTATGAGGGATTCACTACATGATCGCTCTATCTCCTAAAAATAGTAGCCAAATTTTGCTTAAACTGCACTATGCTATTTTTCTTAAAAGTAAAAGAAAGGAATATATTGGATAAAACAGTCTTCTATACATTATCTGAAAATCTGGGATTATCATGGCCAGAATACTTTGATGATAGATTTGCTTCATCAGCTGACAAAAGTTCAAACTAAAAAACAACAGAAATTTCATTCTTCAACTGCTTATCCATGTTGTAACATTGAAAATAGAATAATAGGTCATTCATTCAATTACCATTCTCCTTTATTAATTACTTTGTTATGTCAGCTTTAAGTTAATGACTTTTGTTTTATCTTGTACAAGTGTGATAAACAGAATCATTATGAGCTTATTTGTGGTCACTCAATCTACTAGAAATAGTAATCAAATCTTCCTCATATTCTGTTTTACAAACAGAAAGGATTACTGTGATAATGAAACAATGGATTTAGTTCTTACCGCTAAAATTAATTTCCCTTGCATTTTCTCTCTTTTGCTATATTGAATTAAAAGAGAGAATATGTTCATTCGGATAAGCTGTAGAAATCGTTGTGCACGCACACACACAAACACTGAAATTCTCCAGACATTTAGCTGTTATTTTTAGCATATCGAGTTTCATGGTGAGGGCTTCACATGTTGTGATCCTTTTGCTGTTTCACTATAAATCTACGCATGTGGAAACGGACAAAACAGTCGTTCATTTTCACTTTTAGACAGTGGGGTGGGGTGAATCAATTTTGGAGTTTTTCATAAAAAATTTGAAATTAATTTTTTTTTTTTACTCCCATATACGAAAACATAAGAATCCAGTGAAAAAAAAAAATCAGAAAGGTTGGTTTTGGTGGGGGTAACTGTGTGCCAGTCTGCCTATATATATATTCTTTCAGTTTCTATCTTCCAAATCCACTCACAAGGTTTTGCCCAAGGTGCTAATCAGTAGGACTGAACCTGGAACCATGAGGTTGGGAAGCAAGCTTCTTAGTACACAGCCACTCCTACACCTATTAAATATTTTTTTCATCTTGAATTTATATCTAAGCAAGAATATACTGCAAATGAATTTTATATTTGGCGATGGTTAATATTTATGTATATTCAGAATGGATTTCTTGGTTGTTGATCTTCACTCTATAAATATTTGTTTCAATTTTGGCTGAGGGTGTAAATTGATTACATCGACACCAGTGTTCAACTGGTACTGATTTTATCAACCCCGAAAGGATGAAAGGCAAAGTCAACTTTGGCAGAATTTGAACTGGGAATGTAAAGACAGACAAAATTCCTCTGAGCATTTTTTGTAGCATGCTAATGATTCTGCCAGCTTGGCACCTTCTTTATTCTTTAAATTTTGATTTACATCATCATTTCACATAAAAGAAATATATTTTTATAAAACTTCTTTTTCTCTTTAAATAATTCTGTATTTACCTTTCTGTGCTAGATCTGCAGATTTTAAAATTTAGAGGAATTTTTGTAGCATAAGTTGTTTATTGTAGTAAAAGTATGAAGTTGTGTGTTTGTTTACCATGAGAATAAAATATAGCTAATATTTATACAGAGAAGGAAGGAATCTGCCTAAAATGTTAAATATTTTCTCTCTTTATCGCAATGTAACCTACTTTCCTTATTTACTTTTATTATATTGACTCTTGCCAAAGCAGACTTTTTTTATACAGTTACGTACTCTTCCAAACAAGAAACTGCTGTTTCAACATACACTGCCTCCTTTCTTAGTAGCTTGGAGACTGTAGAGTATTGAGCCACCGCTTTAGACACAGTAATCCCTGTTGCAGGTTTTTGGTACAAGAAACATGAATTATTGATTAGGATAGAAGAAAAAAGATATTTAACCTTTTCAATAACAAGCCACATTGGGCAACCTCTTCTATAATACAAAACTCTTTTTTTCAAGTGTTTCTGTTTAAATTAAGACCTTTCATAAAATTGTAACTTTATGCATTACAAAACTGTCCTTTTTCAAGTGTTCCTGTTTAAATTAGAACATTTCATAAAATTATAATTTTATGCAAGAATCCTATGTTAGCTTCTGGTCACTAACTTAATAATGTCAAGTTTATTTTACTAAATTACTGCAATTTTTTTAATTTTCAAAATTAACTGAAGCACATAGACTGTGTTTCATTGGGTTGCTAAAGGTTGAATTTATAGAAGAAACATAACTCTGTCACTTTTTAAAGATGTTTTACAGTTTTAAACTGTTGTATTATTTGGTTTCATCAATATTTGATGGCATTTTGAGCCAGTTTGTCTTTGTTTAATAAGCTTTAATTAACCATGATGTGACCTATTATGTTTTGGTAAGCTTCCCATATAAAATTTATCACCTTCCCTACCATATTCTAGGTTCAGTCCCACTGCATGGCACCTTGGGCACGTGTCATCAACTATAGCTTCAGGCCAACCAAGGCCTTGTGAGTGGATTTGGTTGACAGAAACTGAAAGAAGCCAATCATATGTGTGTGTGTTACCACTGTTTGACATCTGGTGTTGGTGTGTTTGCGTCCTCTGTAATCTAGCAGTTCAGCAAAAGAGTCACATTACTTTATGGTGAAGTGGACTTAGACAGTCACTATGTAGAACTTGATAAAACAAATGCCAGTCTGAAATATGTACTGGAGTTGATATAATCAACTAAAACCTTTGAAAGCAGTGACCCAACATTGCAGCTCTTTAATAACAACACAGTGAACATATATATATATATATATATATATATATATATATATATATATATATATATTTGTATTCATTTAATGTCCATATTTTTTTCCTGCTAGCAGGAGTTAAACAGGTTATTTAAGGCAGGATTTTACAGCAAGATTATTTTCCTATCTCCAACACTTGTCTATTTCTCAAGTAAAAGATTTTTTATTCCAACATGCACACACCACACACACACACATTCAAGCCTGTATTTGTTATGGTTTATGTGTGTAAAATACAATATGCTCTATTTATCATTGCATGGAAATACATGGAGTCTATTTCTTTATTGCCCACAAGGGGCTAAACATAGAGGGGACAAACAAGGGCAGACAAAGGGATTAAGTCGATTACATCAACCCCAATGCATAACAGGTACTTAATTTATCGACCCTGAAAGGATGAAAGGCAAAGTCGACCTCAGCGGAATTTGAACTCAGAACGTAACGGCAGACGAAATACTGCTAAGCATTTCGCCCAGCAGGGTAATGTTTCTGCCAGCTCACCGCCTTCATGGAGTCTATTGTTTAAAGGAATATATACACAGCACACATACACATCATTAAATTCACACTTACATACAAGTCTCTGACTGGACACAAATGCATCTCTTTTACTTCCCTTGGTAATTACTGGTATCTATGCAGTAACCTCTATGAAAACCTTGTATAAATTACTACTACTTCCACTACCACCACCATCACCTCCACACATATACACATACACATAAATTCTCATAATTTTATTGTAAATTTGTTTGATATAATGAATTTCTTTTCATTCATTATTGTTGCTTTTGATTTTCAGTTTCTTCTGAGAAAAGTGCTATTGCAGAGCCACCTAAAGCTGGAACCTTGCAGTATTCAAATGCTGCAGTCCTTAGGAAGGATGCACTTTCTAATTCTGGACTGATTAACAAGACTGTGTTAAGCCCTCCAATGTTATCTGCTGCACCTCTTCAACCAGTGAGTAAGTTCTGTCTTAGTACAGTAGCTGGAGTGAAAATCCAAGAAAGGGATCAACCTAATGGAAATGATGGATCATCACTTGGTAAGAATTACATATTTTCATTAAAAAATTTTGTATTGGAATTCTAGAACTACAAGCATTTGGATACCTTATTACTATGTGTCTGTTTCTTTGATTGATAACATCAACACATTGTAATGTGTCCATAGCTGAGAGGTTTAACTGTCAATGATTCAATTTGTTTTCTCATAGATAGGTACCAAAGACTAACACAGCTCTCTCTCTCTCTCTCTCTCTCTCTCTCTCTCTCTCTCGTAATGTGTTCATATCTGATAGGTTTGACTGTCAATGACTCTGTTTAGTCATAGATAAGTACAAAAGAGAGTACTACAGCGAGATCTCTCTCATAAGCAATTGAAGCATTGTAATATTGTCAAATGTTTAATTCATTTTCAGTTCTTAGGGGGACTTCTGTAGATATAACATAGAGAGGGGCAACTCCTGGAAACAGATAGAAATACACTGATAGTTTATTGTTCTGTTGTTTTAACGCTCTCTCACTTTACTGAATTTTAAACTTCATTCTTAATGGGTTAATAAAATATATATTCGTGTTACTGATTATCAGCAGTTGGGTAAAAACTGCTGAACTGGTGGAATGATTTGATCTGGCAGTCAGGTACATTGCAGCTTTTCTCTCAAATAGAACAAGTCAATGCAAGAGCTTCTTTACTGAAGCAATGAGGTATCTATGTCAGTGTGTTAATGAAGGTATTTGCCCCTTTTATTTTCTGTGGATGTGAGGCAGATGGTCTCATAGCTTTCCTAATAAATAAGGATGATGTTAATCCTGTTAATGTTCAATTGTTTAGCTATTATAATAGACAATTTGGACAATGGGGATGCTCTACATCGTAGATTTCTTCAATTATTTGACAAGGGAGATATAGCAATAGTGTTAAGAAGAGAAATAGAAGTTACTTTAAATGAGTTTTGTTTACAGATTGTAACTTGGGGAGAAAGGCAATTGCAGTAGCAGTAAGAGAGCAAGAGAGAGAAAGGCTGAACAAGCTTGAAAAGTAGCAGATTAGTGTTTGAATATTATTACTAAGAAAAGGCTTGCAGTCAGTACAAGATGTGGGAGTTAGTGGGGCATTGATATTCTTGACCCCATGCTGGTGGCACGTAAAAAGCACTACCCGAATGTGATCGATGCCAAGCCTGGCTCCTGTGACAGTGGCATGTAAAACGCACCCACTACACTCTTGGAGTGGTTGGTGTTAGGAAGGGCATCCAGCTGTAGAAACATTTCCAAATCAGACTGGAGCCTGGTGCAGCTGCTGGTTCTCCAGACCTCAGTCAAACCGTCCAACCCATCCCAGCATGGAAAATGAACGTTAAACGATGATGATGAAATCCTTATTTGTTACTTTCAGGAAAATCTCAATTTTTTGATTATGAGAAGTTTTTTGAGCAGCAAATTGAGAAGAAGAAACAAAACCACTCCTATCGAGTTTTTAAAAAGGTCTTAAGAAAAGGAGAAGATTTTCCATTTGCTGAAGAACATCATGATCTGAAGCAGAAGAAGGATATCACAGTATGGTGTAGTAATGATTATGTTGGAATGAGCTGGCACCCTGTTGTAAAGAAAGCAGTTCGGTCAGTATACGTTGAATATTAACTTTCTAAATGTTGGTTAAATTAATTTTCTTTCTTTTTTTTTTTTCCTTTTTAATTATTTGACAGCTTAGTAGTCTACATCAATATATTGACATTACACAAAAACGAAACAAAAACATTAAATTACTAACAGTGTCACACATTGAAGTTGCTTTAAAAATATCAATTATTCTATCTTAGAATTAAGTGAGTGGAACTGTGGTGGGGGTGCATGTGCACTGCAGTGGCAGCTGGCTGGCTTGATAAAAAGTTGATCTACTGTACAACAGGTTAGGTTAAAACTTTATCCTATTAGTGGTGTTGTGCTTTATTTTTGACCAAGGTACCTAACTTTCAAATGACTTTATCCATGTCACTATCAGTTAGTGCCATAGGCAGCTACATGAAGAAAAAGTCTGGAATTTAACACATATACATATTAATGTGTGTATGTGATTCTTAGAAGCTAACTACCACTGATAGGTTTTTCATAGTATTTATACCATTTTATTTACGTCCTGGATTAGATTGATCTAGAAATGTAGAAGAAACCTTTTTTTATGCTAATAAAATGTGGTTTGCTTGAAGCATTGTATATGATATGTGACACTGAAAGAGTTAGAAGGCCAAACAATGCAAAACGGACTGTTATTGTTGGTCTTTTATGTGTCCAGTATTTCGGGACCTAAAAGTCCCTTCATCAGGGTTTAAGGTTTATGTTATTTTTTTATCACCTAGATTCTGTTTTTGACCCTACCTATTTCTTCATGAAAACTTGACATGTACCTGTGCCTTTGCTTGGTGGACTGAATTTTGTAGATCATTATATTTTGACCAAAGACATAATATATTATTTGTGGTTGAGTTTGGAACATGTGATCAGCTTCTCCACTCAATCCTTACCAATTTATCTTATTAAGGTATATGAAAAAATTGTTTATGAAATGCAATAAATATTTTTTTTTATATTTAATCTAATTCAATTACTTCATTGTACCCATGACTGCTTCAGCAAGCTGTTATTCGATATCATAAACATATTGGGAGTTGAACCCAGCAATATAGAGTAATAAAACACCTGTTTACAGATAAGAGCTATACCTCTTGATGAGATTTATCAAAAGCTAGCTGGATTAAGCTAGCAAGAATTATGACACATCACAACACAGCTCAGCAAAGAGAAATGAGATATAAATTTCCAATCTTTTGGTTAGTATTTCAACATTCCTAATGAGTCACCCGTCTGCAGTTGTTGCTCAGCGTAGAAGTCAGTATGTGTTTCACTACACAGCAATCATTATTAACTTTGTTGATAGCACAACTTTATCTTAAACCCTGTATATAACCAGTCAGAAAGTTACCAACAATTTCACATCTACTGTTGGCAATATTGGTGACTCTTCAGACATGCTGGCCAGAAGTTGTATACTTTCAGCCTGCATGTCTAAAAAATCATCAATATTACCAAGTGCAAAAGTCGCTAACTTTCTGACCAGCTATATGCAATGGTCAGGAATATATTGCTCATCAATATAAATGTGTGCGTGTGTGAGATTTTGTGTTTGTTTCCCACCACCATCACTTTTGATTAACAACCAGTGTTGGTTTCTTTCCCCTTGTTACTTAGAGATTTGGCAAAAAAAAACAGTAGAATAAGTACTGGGGTTGATTTGTTCAACCAAAGCCTGTCATAGCTACACTCCATTGACTGAAAAAAATAAAAGATAAAATGTGTGTGCACATATATGTAATGTTACTACTTACTAACTACTGTCAAAGGTGCTCTGATGATTTCATTTTGTATCTAATTTTGTATCTTTCAGAGAAGCTTTGGAAAAACATGGTGCTGGAGCAGGTGGTACTCGTAATATCTCTGGTAATTCTCCATTGCATGAGTTACTAGAGAAAGAGATTGCTTCTCTCCATAATAAAGAAGCTGCCTTACTGTTTACATCCTGTTATGTAGCAAATGACTCAACACTTTGTACCTTAGGCAAGCATTTACCAGGTAAGTTTGTGACACCTTTTTTTTTGTATACTTTACTGTAATTTCTTGTATAGTAAATAAATTAGAGGTAGTCAATGTAGATTGAAAATTAAACCTTTTCTGAATATTCATACTCAGTTTTCATAACCTTAAACAGATGAGATACATCTATCTATAGGGAGGGTACTGGTCTATCACAAGTAACTTTTCTTATGCAACACATTTAATTCAGTACTGAAAGCCAGCAAAATAGTAAACTCCATTGGACTACTGCCAACACTTGTGAATTATACCATCCTGTGGTACTCATTTAGGACACTGTTGATTTAGATGTGATCTTAATGTATTTGCCATGGACACAACACAGTACTGGTGACACAATCTCAAAGTGTTATGCCATTGGTTAGTTTTCTAGTTTCCTATTGACTTGGCTAACTTTTTATAGAAACTCAAATGAATAAAACACAATATCCAAAGATATGGTTTTTGAGGTTGTGTATACTTTCTAAATTAATGTTGAAATTGTAAAATTATCATCATCATGACCATCACAAATTTCATATGACCATCTTTGCATCTTATCCTGTAAGCAAGTATCTAACAATCAAAATTATGTGTTCCTGCAAAGAAACTGCTGTTCTTATTCAAATAGCGATAGATCTCACTATCTCTATATTCTAGAAGTTTGGGATAAATTGCAGCATATATTGCCTGTCATGCAGGGTATGTTTCAGGTGCAGGTGATGTTGATGTTAGACCAAACTCTGTACTTTTTCCACTCAATCAATGTCTTAAAAATTATTCTTGGAAAAGTTTTATGTTTATTTGATGCCAAGAAATGAGTAAATGCCTTTGTATTATAAAAAATTTCAAAAATGCAAGTGGCAGTTTTAATTAGAAATTACTTCACTTGCATTTGACAAAGGCAGGTGCAATATTTACACGTTATTTTAGTTATCAATAGTTGCGATAATATATATTAGGTATGGTCAAGGTGCAAGCATGGCTGTGTGCTAAGGTTTGCTTCCTCATCACATAGTCCTGGGTTGAGTCCCACTGCATGGCACCTTAGGCAAGTGACATCTACTATAGCTCCAGACCAACCAAATTCTTGTTGGTGGATTTGATAGACAGAAGCTGAAAGAAGCCTGTCGTGTGTGTGCTTATATCTTCTTGTCTTGACATTGCATGAGAGATGTAAATAGTTATCTTTGTCATACAAGAAGTATCATTCATTTTCATTATTCTGCCGGAACATGCCCGGCTATGGAAAAATATATTACTTTGCTTGGAATCAGGTGAGGATTGGTGACTGGAAATGATATCTAGCCATAAAAATTCTGCCTTAATAAACACCATCTAACCCATGCAAACATGAAAGAATGGATGTTAAGATGATGGTAATGTTTATATATATATATATATATATATATATATATATATATACACACGCATGCACACACACACACACATATAAACACAAAGTTACTTTTAGCTGTTGGTAGTTGTAGGTATGGTGTTTGTGATTGATTTTTGAGTGATAATAATGCAGGTGATATATATATATATATATATATATATATATATATATATATATATAGTTGAAATTTGCAGAAAAACAAAAGTCGAAGACAGGTGTATAAAAAACAAGTAGGTGTATTAGTTTGATGCTCGGGAAGGTGAGAAAGTCTTTTATGTTTCGAGCCTATGCTCTTCAACAGAAAGGAACACGAGGAAATAAACAGAGAGAGAATAAAAAAAAACTTGTGGATTTAGCGGTCAATCAATATATTTCACTTATTGATAGATGTGAGATATTTAAAAATTGTTTTAAATATCGAGAAGAAACCTCAGAAGGTGAGGAATCTGATTGTTGGTCTGCATCAGCAAGACATATTCAGAGAAAACATATGGTAAAGAAATTATCAAAATTGCTATTAAGTCATGTCAGAAAGAGGAATCAATGTTTCAAGCAAAGCTCATTATCAAGATTGAAACGACAAAATCGTGGGAATTTAAGTGTAGTAGTTAAAAATTCAAATCAATTATTGATAGATACATACAATTATCAGTTAGTTCAGCTATTAGTCAATGTCAGCATGCTACTTATAATTTATTTTAGCTATAGGTATGATAATGCAGGTGGGATATTTACAAATTACCCCAGTTATTGACCCATGTGAATATGTAGTTGTGGTATTTACAAATGAGTTTAGCTACCAATAAATAATTGGCTACTAACTATCATTATGTTAACAATATCAAATAGACTCTAAGATGTTGATTTCATGCTTCAATGAGGACATGCTGGTTTGTGTTTAGCTATTGATATTTGACTTTATTGGCTACTATATGTCTGAACAATGTGAGTTGTGCTTCAAGTTCAGGTATAAAAATCTCTAATTTGTACACTCTTTTCCACAACAAAATAAAAAATAATAATAACCCATGTCACTATATAATATTAATTGGTGAAAATCAATTACCTCGGCCCAGAAGCTTGCAATGACATTCAGAATTACAGAATTGTCTAACCTTTATTGGAATGAAAAAACAAAATAAATGGAGGAATTTTGCTGAAATTTGAGTGTGTTATGTTTCTTATTTGCTTAATACAATTGAACCTAGAGCTTAACAACTATTTTAGGAACTTCTGTGAATCCTGGAGACACTATTTTTAGCATCATAAGTAGTTAAATAGCCAATAAATATCAGATGGAAGCTTGAAAGATAAGATTGTATATGCATATTCAAAGCAAAGGTATGAAATAAAAATTATATTTATTGCTAGAAAAGGAAAAGTCTTCTACTAAAAGCTTATGAGTTCTTAAGGCAGTGTAGCTAATGAAACATTGCTGGAGAGAAGACATTGAACAGTTACAACTTAGATATTTCTAATATATGCTTGATATTAAATTGATAATGATAATCATGGTGTGTGTGTACACAAGTGAAGGCACATGGCCCAATGGTTAGGATATTCAGCTCCCAATCATAAGATAAGGAGTTCAATTTCTGACTATAGATATATTCACATGATGTTCAACCCATGCTAATATGGAAAACATGTGGCTGTGTGGTAAGAAGCTTGTTCTGGGTTCACTCTCACTGCATGGCATCTTGGGCAAGTGCCTTTTACATCATGTGAATGGATTTGGTAAACAGAAACTGAAAGAATCCCTTGTGTGTGTGTTTGTCCCTTACCACCGTTTGACAACCAGTGTTGGTTTATATCTCTGTAACTTAGCAGTTCTGTAAAACAGACTGATAGAATAAGTACCAGGTTTAAAAGAAAATAGGTACTGGGGTCGATTCATTCAGTTACAAATTCTTCAAAGCAGTGCCCCAACATGGCTGTAATCTAATGACTGAAACAAGTAAAAGATGAAAGATAAAGTTGTTTTACTCAGCTAAATGTACCTTGTGTCTAAGCATGCTCTTGTGCTTGAGCTTGTCTCATTTCCCATAGTGATGAGCAGATGAAAAACACACTTTCTCAGGTAGATTTGGAGTTAGATGACAAAGCTCCTGTCATGTAGTAGATCTTTTATTCCCCACAGAGAAATAGTTTTGATAGAATTCAAGCTTCACAGTATAAACAAGCCAACTTCTTGAGGAGCAAACACCCAAATATTCAGATTTAGCACACCTATGTTAATTGATACTGGATATACAGTGAAATTGTTATTTAATGCTATCAATTTGTAATGTCTGCATGAATAGACAACTTAGTCAATTAACAAAAGATTTTTTTTCTATATGTATTCTCTAAATTTTGGTTTAAAATCAGTTTTATGTGTTTGACTAGTGAAAGCCTCAATTATCTACAAATCTTTTTAATGTTATCCTAATGATTTTGACTGGCAATTAGTCCACACTAAGTTTACAAATATAAAGTTGACTGGCTAGGATATATTTAAGTATGAATGGGTTAAATTTGCCTGATCTTACAAACCTTAGATATTTTGGCTACAGTCATGGTCTGGTAAATAACCTATACAAAAGAAGTTTTGATTTAATTGAGTATAGATATGCAGGAGAGATTGAGCATGTTTATGTAACCCATTGTATAAAATTCTAAAGCCAATTCTTACATGAAAACTTCATGGTGGTATAAGTAGCAACAAGGAGAGAAGTAAAAAAATTTTTTTAATCTTTTATCATTTGAATAAACTGTTAAATAAATCTATGGAACAGCATATCTCTTTGTGTGTGGTGCATATATATATATATATATATATATATATATATATTTACATATGTGTGTAGGTGTGGCATGAAGTGTGTCTCTAATGTGAATATGCATTATGTAATATATATATATTATCTATCTGTGTGTATGTGTATATAAATATGTTTGTGTGTGTACATCTTTGGTATGTATATATATATACACACACACACACACACACACACACACATATATAAAAAAGGTAAAGACCCCCTTTGTTCATGAATAACCATGGGATTGCACCTAGAAAGTTCTCAGAGGCACAAGTCTGGGCAAGGTTGCCACTGGGCACAAGTCTGGCAAGGGAAAGGTAAAGGCCAATACAGATTGGCATCAGTGACATCGCCACTCATTTCTACAGCTGAGTGAACTGGAGCAATATGAAATAAAGTGTCTTGCTCAAGAATACAACACACAGCCTGGTCTGGGAATCAAACTCACTACTTCATGATTGTGAGCCCTATACTATAACTCATGAGCCATGTGCCTTTGCTATATATATACACACACACACACACACATATTTTTATATATATATATATATGTGTGTGTGTGTGTGTGTGTGTGTATATATGTGTGTGTGTATGTATATATATATATAACATTCAGTATATATATATATAAATATATATATATATATATATATATATATATATATATATATATATATATATATATATATATATATATATATATATACTGAATGTCCAGTCTTTTAGTTTTAACTTTGATGTGCTTTGCAATTTTTAAGTTAGTTAAACTAAAGCTGTTCTTTTTTTTTCTTTTGTAGTATTTTTAGATTTCCAGTTTATTACTTTCATATTCTTAACTCTTTAGATAGAAATCTGTATTTCTAAGTTCTATTTTTTGCTTAATTGTTAGTAACTTTAATACATAATATTAACAAGTTACAATTATAGTGCTTATAGCATTTAACCCTTTAGCATTCAGGTATTCTGTCAACTGTAATGCTTATTTATCCACATTTTTTTAATTACTCCTGGATTATCTCATAGCTTTAAGATTTCTATTGTATTATTATCTATTTTTGGCATGACTTTGTAGGATAGGTGGGAAAGGCCAGATCTAGTCTATTTGAATATAAAACAGCTAGAATATCTGAGCTTGATATGGTCGTTTTAAACATCAAAGGGTTAAATCAAAACTTAAATACATTAGGGTGCTAAAAATAGCCCAATGATTCACTGGCTAAATAACTGTATGCTTTCAGTCAAATATAAGAAATGTATTATTTATTAGTCTAATTACAAATAGGAGTTGAGGTGCCATAAACTGAGAAGTTTCAGCTGAAGGTTTTATGTATTGACTCTGCAGCTCTGCACTGCAAAGGATGGTGCGGGGAAAAAAATATGAGGACCTAATATATTAAATTTTTGCCACCTTTCCATATATTATATATATAGCTTGACATTTTGCACTCCCCTTTTTTATGTCATATTCTATATTGTAACTTTTGGGAATAATTAACAATTTTTTTCTAGTAGTGTTACCAAGGAGGGTTTTAGCTTTCATTTTATCTATGAAACTGGGTCCTAATCTCTGAAATTCTAAGTGGACTTTCATATCATTATTGACCATGATGTTTAAATGCTCTGGGATTTTGAAGACATTTTACATTGTTATTTTGTGTAATTTTAATGCTCAGACATTTCCTTAACAACTTTCTTATACTCAGACTTTCCTGCAAAATCTCATTGCTGCACACCATACAATTCAATCCTCTCTAGACACTTTACATATCTTCTTCACAACCAAAAAACTACTCACAAAGAGAGCATGTCTGATCATGTCTATGTTACCTATATAAGGAGTATTTATTTAACTAATTGATTGTGCTTACCCTATAACATATTTTCACACACTCACACACATTCATAGACAGATATGAAGGAATGCTGCAAAGTTCATGGCTTTAAGAGTATTGTGAAAGGCCTGGTTGGAGGTCCAACCTTTTGAGTCCTTTTATGGGGCTTAGAAAAACTGAAGGACCACTGCAGTAAGTGTGTGAATCAGAAAGGGAATATGTTCAATAAAATAGTAATTAACTGATCCTCCTGTATTTTCTTTTATCCAAAGCCATGGTTTCAATTCACAGACCAGGCATTGTGTTGTTCTTGAGCAAAGCACTTCATTTCACATTGTTCTGCAATCATTTCGTCATCTGACATGTGGCACACAGTGCACCTGTACAGGTAATATTGATTTGATGGAGGGAGTGAGCTTATGAGAAGACAAAAGTTTGATCAATATAAACAAATCATCTGTGTGGTTGTTCAGCAAGAAATTGCCAAACCTTCATACGTTGTCTAACAACAAGAGAGTCCATGATATATATATATATATATGAGTAAAAGAGTCAAAAGGAAGAGTATGTATATATGACTTGTTTTTTTCTTTCTGTTTTAGGCGTCCAACTTTTCTCTGATGCTGGTAATCATGCTTCTATGATACAGGGTATCCTCAATAGTAGAGCACCAAAGCATATTTTCAACCATAATGATCCTCTCCATCTTGAACAATTACTCAGGAAGGCTGATCCAGGCATTCCCAAAATTGTGGCCTTCGAGACTGTACATTCAATGAGTGGTATGCTTTTCTTGTTTCCCTTTTTTTTCTCATTACTCTTTATTAAGAAACAGTTATTGTGAACTTACATTATTTCAGAACTGATCACATGAACTTACTCTTCATCTACCCATGTTTTTCTCACAGTCCCTGATCTGCAATTGTTCAAACCCTAGTATCAATGAATCAATCTGACCAGTCATCAAGGTCATAGTCTAAGGTTAAGGCCACTTCCTTTGACTTATATATCAAAAATTTCTTCTTATTTTATAAAAACTTTCCATAACTAAGCAATGATTGAGCTCCTACAAATTAGAAACAGCAGCCAAATCTCAGTTGCATCTCATCATCTTAAAAGGAAACAGACACATTAGAAAAGATAATTCTAGATACCATCTCCCAAAAATGGGATGGTTTAACTGCTGGAATGCTTTTAATCATAGGTTTGCTCAACCAACTACTACTTTGTCTTTTTTTTATGCTACCTTCTGACCCCCTGGGTGCGTTTAGTAGAGTATACTCTGTTGTAAGCTTGCTAAAAAATATTTATTAGCAACAGAATCAATATTAGTACCGAGAAGTAATATTTATCCACACTTAAACATGGATGTTCTGTTAGAACAAACTATACTGTGGGAGATAAAACTCCCCACTAGCAATTTAAACAAGAGTGCATTTTGCACCAAAAGGCTGAGATGAGAGTTTCTTTCATGGTAACTGCTACTGTATACTTTGTCCTTAATGGACTGTTTCCTACTGCAAGACATGAGTTCCATTTTATTCCTGTTTTCAACTACCAATCTTGATGGAATAGGTTAACTGAGTACAGGCGTTTTGGCATCATAGACTGACACATACAGAGAAACAGACAGGCAAGCAGACAGGCAATCAGAACTATTAAAATTTATTGAAATGATAAATGAAAGAGATAAAATATGGAGTTAGCTCATTTTTACATGTCATGCATACATAGAAAAGATTATTATTATTATTATTATTAACAAAAGATTTATTTTAAATATCGCAAAATGAAGCCTTCAACTTTTCAGTCAGTAATTATGAACGTCTCAGTTTTGTTTTTTGGTTGTTTTTTTTTTGCTCATTTAGTTCTTATGTAGAAGAAAAACTAAATATTTTCTGTGCAAAAGTGTTTCATACAAAATGGGTTTTGTGCAGAATTAACAGTGCCTTGCTCATTTGAAACAATACTGCCCTGTGTCAAAAGTCAAATTGCTGACTTTAGAGAGTGTAACTAGGATTAAAACTTTCTCATTTATACCAACAATGTAATGAATTATGTCTACATGTTCAGAATGAGAAAAGAGCAGCCATCCAATACAATATAAAAACTAAATTGCATTAAGAATGAACTTTATATTTTCTTTTATACAATGTTGTCTTATTTTATTTCTACATCAGGTGCTGTGTGTCCTCTTGAGGAACTCTGTGATATTGCCCATAGATATGGAGCATTGACATTTGTGGATGAAGTTCATGCAGTTGGTCTGTATGGAGAGAATGGAGCTGGCATTGGTGAAAGAGATGGCGTCATGCATAAAATGGATTTAATCACTGGGACTTTAGGTAATTCTTCAAAACAAAATAGTTTTACCACTAGTGTGCATTCATCAGGTTGTTGTCTTCTGGTTTTGTGCTTTTATTCATGCATTGTTGAGCTTAGGTTAAATAATTCCGTAGTAGATAATAATGTGTGGCTGTGTAGTAAGAAGTTTGCTTCCCAGCCACACAGTTATGGATTCAGTTCCACTGTGTGGCACATTGGGTAAGTTTCTTCTACTATAGCCCCAGGCCAACCAAAGTTTTGTAACTTGATTTTGTAGATGAAAACTAAAAGAAGCCCATTGTGTATATGTGTGTGGCAACTGGTATTGACTTATTTGTCTGTAACTTAGCAGTACAGCAAAAGAGCCCAATAGAATAAGTACTAGACTTTAATACTTAAGTACTGGATGCTGGTTTGTTTGACCAAAACCTTTTGTGATAGTGCTCCAGTATGGCCACAGTCCAATGATTGAAACAAAAGATAAAAGATTGTCAACACAACAATCAGTAAACTCAATGTAAAACTCTTAAAATTCTTAAAAGCACAGCCATGACTTTAAAGCTAAGAAGTTTACTCCACAACCAAGTATTTCTAGGTTCCTTCTCACTGCATGATACTTTATGCAAAAGTTTATTACCTTACCTTCAAGTCAACAAAGTCTTAGAAAATTGGTAGAAGATAACTGCAGAAACTCCTCCGAATATATATACAGGCACAGGCGTGGCTGTGTGGTAAGAAGCTTGCTTCCAAACCACATGGTTCCAGATTCAGCCCCTCTGTGTGGCACCTTGGGCCAGTGTCTTCTTTAATAGCCTCAGGCCAACCAAAGCCTTGTGAGTGAATTTGGTAGATAGAAACTGAAAGGACCCTGTTGTATATATATATGTGTGTGTGTGTGTGTTTGCCCCCACCCCACACCATCAATAGACAACCGATATTGGTGTTTATATGTCCCCATAACTTGGCAGTTCAGCAAAAGAAACCAATGGAATAAGTACTAGGCTTACAAAGAATAAGTGCTTGAGTCAATTTCTTCGACTAAAAAACCCTTAAAGGCAGTGATCCAGCATGGCCACAGTCAAATGACTGAAACAGGTAAAAGAAATAATAAAAAAATAGATGGTGGGGTTGTATATTGGTGGAGGATAACAGAATCAATGTGCCAAGCAAAAAAACCTCTTGATATAGGATTCTAATATTTTATGTCCAAATAGAGGCCCTTTTTTTTTTCCTTGGTAAATTAAGTACCAATGTATTGAATTTAATATAACCGATTAAATTCTTTGAAAATAAAAGTCCATCATAGCTGCTATCCAGTGACTGAAACCAGTAAAAGAATATTGACAAAGAAACACTTAAAGTATTAAACAACATTTTATCTTATTTAATAAGTAAAATAGAATTAAACAGTATACTATTTCATCTTTGGCTGTTGCTAAAATGGATGATGAAATTTTGTCTGGTTTGCTAATGGTTTTGCCAGCTCACTGCCCTAACAAGTAATGTAATAATAGTTAAACAAGGCAGCAAGCTGGCAGAAACGTTAGCATGCCGGGTGAAATGCTTAGCGGTATTTCGTCTGTCTTTACATTCTGAGTTCAAATTCCGCCGAGGTCGACTTTGCCATTCATCCTTTCGGGGTCGATAAACTAAGTAAGAGTTGTGTACTGGGAATCGATCTAATCGACTAGCCTCCTCCCACAAAATTTCGGACCTTGTGCCTTGAGTAGAAAAGAATAAAGTTAAAACTTGAGTCAAATTCCATGTCTAACAAAGTTGCTTCCCTTAAACTCTGCTTCCATCTAGGAAGTGACTTTGTGCAATGCAGAACGTTAAGTGCAGGTAAAATGTCCTTACTGTATATCCAATGTTAAATGATGACGGTACATGGGATGCAGTGATGTCAAAAGCAGGTTGTCAGAGAAGGATTTCATATTTAGCAGATATACAGGATGCTGTTAGGAGTAACAGTGCCCATGTAATTAGTTTGCTTTTTTTTCAACTACCTGGAAGGCACCCTAGAACACCAAAATGAGATCAACACTGGTTACCAATTGTGGAGGTGATCAAAAAACAGAGTAGCCATCATCATCATTTAGCATTTACTTTCCATGTTGGCATGTGTTAGACGGTTTGACTGAAACTGGTAAGTTGGAGAGCTGCACCAGGTTCCAATCTGATTTGGCCTGGTCTCTACAGTTGGATGCTCTTTCTAATGTCAACCACTCCAAGAGTGTAATGGGTGCTTTTCACATGCCACTGGTGCCAGTTACACAACACAGGCATTGGCCACAACTATGATTTCACTTGGGTCAACAAGTCTTCTCAAGCACAGTATATCGCTAAAGATCTTGGTCACTTATGGCTTCCATGAGGCTTGATTGAAAGGTGCTTCTTACTCACCACTGGCACGGGTGACAACCATGACAGAGTTAAAGAAAGAAAATGAATAGCATAATACCTCTTTGCTGGCGACAAATGAAGGAAAAATCGTCTGATACTTGTGTATGAAGTGCAATATTGCATGGTTGCCAAAGGAGGGCATGTATTGCCATGCATGACAGTACACAGTTGAGCTGTAAGAAAATCTGAGTATAAATAGAATCAGCTTTGAAAGAATGTGATGTATAAGAAAGATCACTGAGTAAAGTAGTAGCAAACTATCCAATGGGTAGAGTAACAAGGGACTGCAAAAAGGAGAACAATTATGTAACTTTTAGGCTACAATTAATTTTTCGACCTTTATTTAGAGAAAGAAGATACCCATGGGTACGTACCTGAAACAGAAAGAGAACCATAATTTGTTTTGTTTCAATGTCAATCCAAATTGAGAGGGGAAAAAAAAAAAGTGATTAATCCCGCCAATAAAAGCAGGGGAGATAACCACGAAACTTAAAAAAAGGTTGCATTTTAGTCTGGCGACATTATTTCTCAATGAACATCTATTACAGTTGTCATTATGCTGTCAATGATCAGATTTACTCCACATTGCATCCTACTTTTCATTAATTGTATATTAAAAATTTCTTGGGTGTCAACATTTGTTATCTCCAACTTTACTATTTTTAATAATTTAGTTCTACATTGATGAACTCAGATGTAGCTCATTATCTGTCATTCATTAACACTTGATAATTTAGTATCTCTGCAATTAGATGAACTAAAACAATGTAGAATAAAGTATCCTGCTCAGAAATATAAACCACCTAAGAAAGATATGAACTTTAAACCTGAGCAGTCAGTCTCACTACATGGCAATTTGCAGAGAAGTGCTCAACGAAGCAAAGGCTAGCTATGTCTGGAATAATAAATCTAGGATATACATGCTTACCTGTATTGGCTATTTCAAGGCTGACCTGAGACTAATTACTTTAAAGCTCTGAGAAGGTAATTTGATCATCATTTTAATGCTTGAACATGTCAGGTGAGATTACATTGGATTGGAGTTTCCTACAGCTGTAGGACCTTTCTCATACCAACCCTTACTTGCTCCCAAGCAAGGTAATAATCTCTCCCATTTCCGAGAGAATGGGAAACAGACAACACTGAATGACCTTTTGTTTACAAAGATGGTGCAACATACCACAAAACCCAGACACGCTTTCATGGTTGAGTGCAAGCAAAGGCCACCATCTGTATGAAAGTGAGACTTATTTACAATCAATGAATGTGCAATTAACTCACAGTAACTACTGAAATTTTTAGGGGGGTGGGGGTGGGATAGTAGATTACATCGACCCCAAAAAGATGTAAGGCAAGTCAACCTCAGCAGAATTTGAACTCAGAATGTAAAGACAGGCAAAATACCATTAAGCATTTTGCTTGGCATGCTAACAATTCAGCCAGCTCACTGCCTTGAAGATAACTAAAGTCTTGAGATTATTTTCCTAAGCTATTTCTAAATGAGAATTTTAACCATCAACATAAATTAATGTTCCATAATTCATTGTTTGTTGAGTTTTCTAGTGTACATTTAAAAAGTTAGAGAGCCCAAATTAATGTAACAAAAATCAATTTAAGGGAATAAACTCATCATGGAAAAAAATAAATTCCATTTTAATATTTCCTGTTTCTCATGGTATGTATTTCTGAAAGTATTCTAGTCCAAGACAAAGCAGTGTCAGGGTGAGATATAAACTGTTGATGTAAATATGCTGGCATTGTATCAATGCAGCCATCTGTGAGTCTCAAATAACTACTTCAATGAACAGTAATTTCAACACAATACTGAAGACAATCTGCTGTTGGTGGTGTTGGCTACATTTCATTAACTATGGTAGAGAAGTAATTACATTGCAGTTAAAACTAATACAACAGCTGGTTGGACTGGATTGACCAGCTTTGTATAACTAGCTGAAATGAGGTGCTAAATATAGCTGATCTAACCTATATTAAGACTGAAAAACAAAAATCTTTAAAATAAAAGCTTTCACTGATGTCATATTCAGTGGGTTTACATGAATTAATGAATGGGAGCAATGGGAAAACAAAAGTAACTAATGATCTTATGAACCGCCTGTTTTTCTCTCTCGAATCAAGGTTATAAAAATCTTAAGGAACTGCCCAGCTAAGGAAACTCCAGTTTACTAGAGAAGAGAGGGGGGTCCTGAATTGATTTTTTTTTTTTTTTTAATGACTAATCTCTAAACCCAAACTAATTAGCTCTCTATATATTTCCATCTTATTACAAGCTAATTTCCTGATTTCAAACAGATTTGTATACTTCTTATAAAGACCCCCAAGCTGTATGAATTTGAATTTAACTTCTATGCCCGAACCCAGAGAAAGTTTATCTCCAACTTGTCCAGAGTTCAAATACTTTTAGGAGATTATTTAATCTCTTATACCCAACCACCAAAATTTGGCATCGTGCCTAATGTTATATATATAAAAAAAAACTTTTTGAGTTTTTTTTTTTTTTTTTTGCTTTCCTCATGTCAGTATTCTGATCTAAAAGAAATATTTCATATGTAAAGTCAAAATTCTTTCTATTCTATCACACAGGAAAAGCTTTTGGTAACATTGGTGGTTATGTTGCTAGTACTGCACAAGCTATTGATATGATTCGAAGCTACGCATCAGGTTTTATCTTCACCACATCTTTACCACCAACAATACTTGCTGGTGCCACTGCAGCTATTCGCATTCTCAGGAATGATGAAGGAAGAATGCTAAGATCAAAACACCAAGCTAATGTCAAATATCTCAGAGATAGATTATTGGAAATTGGTATCCCAGCAGTGCAGTGTCCCAGTCATATTATTCCCATACATGTAAGCAAAGTATTTATGATTTTTTTTTTTTTTTTTTTAAACAAGCTTATTGTATAGGTATAAAAACAAAATTTAGAATCCAGTCAAGCAATAAAATGCTTGGTATCTAATATTTAAAGCAAAACATCTGTAAAAATCCTTTCAATTTTCTAAGATTTACACTTACAAAGGATATAGTGAATGTGGGAACAGGGGGGATTAGACTCTAGCGTTTATGCTTTTCCCACTATCACAGGTTCAGAGAGGAATTCAATTATGTTTTATATATTGTCTAGGAACACTGATCAATTTATTCAGCTTACTCTGAGCCTGCATCCACATACCATGGAAAGACGATAGGTTAATGTGTGTAACAAGATTGCAGTACAATGAGAAGAATATATAACCTTGAATGCAAAAATAAAAATATCTTGTTTCACAACATTCAAACTAAATATTTCAGGAAACCAATTTTAAAATGAAAGGCGAGGGGAGAAAGAAAAAAAGGATCCAGATAAGCAGTTGCTGAATACCATGGTATAAGTGATGTCTGATTCTGAATGAAAATTGAGTTATTACTCAAGATTTTTAAAATCTTTTAAATAGGTTGACTATAGCTGAAAGATCAAGGTGCCTAATCATAATATATAATAGTCTTGAAATTTAAGTTTCACTCTGACCAAAAAGCTGGTAACAGAAAAAACACCTATTAATGAAAAGTCTTTCAAACACTTTGAGTTAATGTAAAACTAAGTTATTGGTAGATTAATTTTCTCTCTAAATCTAATTTTAATAATGCACTTTAATAACTCTACTTGGTGGATTTCTTTATTTCATATACAGATAGGAGATCCAAAAATGGCAACTACCATTTGCAATGAACTGATGTCCAAACACAACATCTATGTACAAGCAATTAACTATCCTACAGTTCCTCAAGGAGAAGAAAAGCTGCGAGTGGCCCCAACTCCTCATCACAGCAGAGATATGATGGATAATTTTGTTGATTCTTTAATCAATGTTTGGCTCAGTCACGACCTTCCTCTGAATCCCCAGAAGTAGTCTATGTCAGATCAGAAATGGTAATTACATGCTCAACTCAAGGGCACAAAATATCATTTCAACACAAAAAACTTCAGAACTAGATTCAGTTTAGTTCTGAAGAAATTTTGTTAACCACTATACTAACAGTAAGTTTTAAAAAAAGTCAAATACGAAAGTATTTCATAATCTGCAAAATAAAAGCATAAAATATAATAGTTTTATTTTGTTTTTTTATTCTATATTGAATTCAGTATTTGTATGTTGTCATTTGAGAGATTCTATTTTTCACAGCTTTGTCTGAACATACTGAACTCTGAACAATTTAAAACAGATAACACATGCTTTTTAAGAAAATACAGGCTAAAATTTCTCCCTTTTTCGTTCTCTTAAAGAACAAGATTTTCTATGACAAATCACATCCTGTACAGTAAAAACCGAAACAAGATCAAAAATTAGTAAAAAGACGACTTTTAAGTGGCATTCAATTGACTGTGTAAGAAATTATTCACTTATCAAACAGAATAATGAAATTTATATGCACACAAAGCTAACAAATAATATCATTAAAAAAAAAGTTGTTTTTTTCCAACTACATTGAAGGTTGTAGAAGCTTAAATTAAAAACTCAATGTTAAACAAAGTTGGATTCAGTTTTAATATTTCATCAAAGCTGTTTAACAAACAAATGAAAAGTTTCTTACAGAAGCAGAGGTAACACGAGATGGGTTTGATGATGGATTTAATTTAAAGAATCAGCTTTTGCCAGTTAATAAGCCATCTTCAAACAGAATAAAACTAACAAAGTTGCATCATTTGTTAATTTTTTTTCTTTTTTTTTTTTTTCTTTGTGAACACCAAAATTCAAATTATATACTGGTTTAATCAGCTGGATGGAACAAAATATCTCACCTTGTTTAAATCATCAGAATTGAAGAAACCTACATTGACTATTACAGTACAGCTTCATGTTGATAAGAACAATTAGCAGCTCACCTCTCCACAAATTTTTTTCAGTCACAAATATTAAAAAGTAGGGCCAAGGGGGTTATTCCTAAATACTTAAATATATAGAAATACAATTTAACCAAGAATGGATTATATGATGATGACTAGAGAATATTTGCTTTTAAATATATATATATATATATAAAATTAGAGCAATAGCTACAAGAGTGAAACTGATTTAATAATTGAGTATTAAAATAACTTGTGATAAGATTTTTTTTTAAAATTATACTTTTCAATATAATTTACGCAATTTTCCCTCCCCTGTTAATCTATGGAATGAAATAGCTGAGAGTGAAGAGAGAAACCACACTAGCTAGCAGTAATAATTAGATGTTTTTATTTCAAGTAAATCAGCTGTAGAGAATTAGGAGTGTAATTTTCACTCTATAAACTACAATATCAGCTTAGAAACAGTAAATGGGAGATAATTTCTTTCAAATCCAATAACCAACCAGTTTAATTAACATTGGTTGGTTCTCCAAAATCTGCTTTCAAAAATTGTGAGGAAACAAACAAATAAGAAAAAGAAAAAAAGGATGGGGGGAACCTGATTTCTTTTTGAAATTATTTTATTATAGATTTTTCTATATAATTTTATATATATATATATATATATATATATATATATATATACATACATACATACACACACATATACATATATATATAGTTCTTATTTTTTATTTTTTTTTATTTTTTAAAATTGTGTTGCAACCAGCAGTGGTAATAGTGGAAATTAAAGTGGTCAGCAGACCACTTGTGTAGGCCATCTTTGGCAAATAGCCAATTGATAGATGTGTCGTGGGAAGGGGCAGAAGTCCACTGTTTGATGCTGCACTGTCTGGTCCATCTGTCAGTCGGTAAGGATAAGGGATATGGATGCAGCACATATCACAAGGCCCAAGAAAGTGGGAGGAAGGACCTACCGACTAAAACCAAATACTATTTATAGAAAGCAACAGCCATTGCTCAAAGTCCTGGACAGATGTGACACCAGGCGGAACTTTTTTGTTTGTTTGTTTGTTTGTTTTGTTTTGTTGTGTTTTGTTTGTTTTCAAATTGGTGATATTATAGTCATCGTTGCTGTCTTGTGTCATTGTCGTCATCATTTTACTGTCTCTTGCTGCCACATCAGCTGATATTTCTTTGCAGCTCACACAGTATTCTGAGCATAAAGCTGAGTCCATTCACGAGCTACAGGAAAAAATACAATAAAATCCACAATAAATTAAAGAATTTTGACAATAACTGAATACTATAAATTCTTTGCGAAAATTTTTTTAACTGGCAGTCTACTGAACATTTCAATTTCAGAGCTATTCAAGACCTCTCAAATCTCTTAAATTACTTCCTATATCTTGAAAAAACAATGGGCATGTTAGACAACTTTGACATTTTAAACTAAGTTACAAAGAGCATATCCAACTGTCTCTGTAATGACAAAGGACTGCATGAAGATTGGAATGGGATTTAGGATTAAATAAGATTGAGCAACTCCAGGAATCCACCAAAATCTTTATACAATATATTTAAAAACATACAAATAACACATACAGAAAATACAAAGGTGAAATGCAACTGAAACATCAAATATCATAAGATTGCAGCCTCGGTTTAGAATATACTACTCTTCAATAAAATAAGAGGATCAAATTTTTTTTTTTTTTTTAATATCTATCTTCCACAGTACTCAATGTAGCAGCTTACAATTATTACAATAATTAACCAGCTCACATAATTCCACATACAGCCATTCACATTTGATTATATTGGCTGCTAAATCATGACTAAACAACATAAGACATATTTAAATTCAAAACTTAAAATTTCTTTATGTGTATCTAACAGAACACACAATTTATTTCAATGCCATCCTTGTTTCAAAATATATCTAGACCGTAATTCCATCATGAATACAAACATTTAAATATGGATACAACACCGACTTACTGGACACTGATGGTCTAGAACTTCTTATAATCTGCACAAATTTTTGAGCAGGAACTTTAAATTTCTGTGGCGGTCCGATTAGGTTTACTGGGCTGCTGTGTTTAATAGTACACTATTAATAAACTCGTATCATTTATATTGATGTATAGATACTTGTATTTCATCTAATTATATAAATAAATTCAATACTTAATTTAGACGTGATCACTCCTATTGTGAAAAAAGTCAGTAATCCTGAAGTGTTCTGGAACCAAAGGTTCCACGAAATTGATGTACTTATATTTTGCTTTCATAACAGATAATCTACAAGTTGTTCTTGACACTATATGAAACAATACTTCTTTTCTAAATAATAATCTTCAGTGATTATCTGCCTACTAGTAATTTAAGCAGAATTACTTCAACTCCAGGACTAATGTACATCATTAGCCTTACTATCTCAACTAAACTATTGTTTCTCTTTAAAGTAACTATATTTTTGTATTTGGTCTTTCATGAATATCTCTGTGCCTTGTGCAAGTGTCTTCTACTATACCTGGCCAACAAATGATTTGTGAGAGCATTTGGTAGACAGAAACTGTGTGGAAGTCGATCATGTATGAATACATATAGACACACAAACATGCATTTGTGTCTGTATTTACCACAGACACCACTTGACAATCCATGTTGGTTTGTTTACATCCTCTTGTAGTTCAGCAAAAGAAACCAATAGAATAAGTACTAGACTTAAGAATTAAAAACCTAAGTTGACTTGTTTGACTAAAACCACTCCAGATGGTGCTCCAGTCTAATGAGTGAAACAAGCAAACAATAAAAGATACCTTAATTTCAATACTGATTTTTATATTCAACCTCTTAACCTTGAACAAAGTTTGAAAAACAAAAAAGATTTTTCAATAAGATAATTATTTTAAATTTCCTACACTAAAGTACTTTTGAAATGTTTTAAAAATCAAAAATTAAAATAATCACTAATTTCACAGTGTGAAGAAGGAAAAGGATATCAAAAAAAAAATTTATTCCAGAATTCAGGTACAAATTAGTGCGGTTCTTGAAGCATCTTGCATAATAATACCATTTGGTAGTAGTTATTTTCTCTCTAGAAGCTATCAACTGAATTATAATCAAGCAATGCAAGATAAAGTGCCAGTCAATTATAGGATTCTGTCACTGCTTACAGTAGTAAACTGTCTATCACGACTGCTAAGAAGTCAAATGGACTGAACAGTCTTTACCACTACTTAAAGAAAAGAAAGCTACTCTTTCTCCAATATATTGGCTCATCCAGAAATGTATAAACATATTAAATTAAAATATAATGCACACATATGGATCATAAAAATCTGAAGACAATATTGATAAAGAACTTGGTTAAGTCACCTTTCTGAATTGCTGCTGCCTCATTTAGTTTCCATTGTTCTGCTACATCATTTGCTAAGGGATCATCTGGGTTTGGGGCACTGAGTAGTGCTTGAATAGACAGAAGAACAGTACGAATCTGCAATGCTGGACTCCATTTATCTGAAACATTTAAAGTAATCATACAAAATAACTGAGAATGGCTGGTACTACAATAACAGTCGATTGGTAAACCAACAATAGTCAATGAAAATAAAGAAAATGTTAAAAATTTTTTAAATAGGTATGTTCATAATACACTGTAGGAATTTTATTTAATTAAACACCTAATCAATTTTCTCTTAAATTTACTTCAACTATTGTTGTGATGTACCTACGTATAGTTACAACTGAGTGAGTATATCAACCAGAAAGGTATGCAAATGTAATACAGTTCCTCACAAAAAAAAAAAAGTAACAGCCACTTCAAACACACTAACATGAAAAAATGAATATAAAACAACAAGAAAATTTAAACAAAAAGCAATGGTTTTTGCTAGAACATCTGCTATAATTACATATGGTCTGATATACAATATATTATTACATCCATTATACAATCAAGAATGACTTCTCTTATGTGAATACAATGAATGTTTGAAATATTGCCAGCAACCAAATTCATACAAACACACATGGGCTAAAATAGTGATGAACACAAGATAAACTTGACCCCAAAAGCCAACCCTGTTATTCATTGTGTAAAATTAAATAATAAATATCAAATCTAATGTGCAAGATTCTGTCTAGCTCAACTGAAAAATAACCAAATATTCCCTAAAGTACTTGAAATTGTTGAGAAAATTATCAATAAAAAGCTTAAAAGAAGGATATACTTTTATGAAGTCTAACAAATTTAATGGTGTTATAAATTTAGTTTCAAATGTGTAATAGACTATAGGGGGTTCCTATAAGGTTGTTATCCACCCCTGATTGGAACTCTTCCGTATGACATGTACGCATGCTCAGTGACTTGCTTTAACTTCCGGCATCTATTTCTAGCATATAGAGTCCACTTTTGCTGGTCATTCTCTGTGTGTGTGTGTGTGTGTGTGTGTGTGTGTGTGTGTGCGTGCGTGTGTGCGTGTGCGTGCGTGCGTGTTTTTTTTGATTGATTAAATAATAAATTTACATCATTGAATCTAATATTCCTCTAATTATTAGACTTTATAGTGTGACTGTCTCTTCTACACCTCATCATGCTCATGGCCAAATCAGTGAATGGTTGCTGAAAGCACATTGGGCAATACTTCACCAAGAGGAGATATAAGCTTCTGCTTATTCCTGTCTGAAGTATCGTCCGATACTTCAGACTTATCATCCGGTGAATTTACTTTGTTGACATTCTTCATCGACAGAATTTTTATACCTTTCAACCTTTCAATCAAGTCCACCTTTCTTCCAGTAACATACTGTCCATATAATCTTAAATATTTCTTTAACTCAGGCACAGTAAGTACTTCGATAGCTGAATCATCAAGCTGCTTTATATCCATGATAAGACGTAAAACAATAACAATGGCGGGGATAGTCTGCGGAAGTTTAATTGTCTACATGTAGCGCCGCCTAGCCAAGGGAGATAACCTACTTATAGGAAAGCCCTATAGTCATGTATAAATTTGAATTTAAATCATCCCCAAGTCTTAATTGCTTCAGTCCAAAACTATATCTGGCATTTTCAAAGTTATGAATACTATTAACTGATAGATCAGTGACAAACACCGAAGCTGCTAGGAGTTTATATTTAATATAACACATCATTAATCCTTTACCATTTAAACCAGCCTTATGCAGCCAAAATATACTACTTGCTTTATATTCAGATTGGACAGATCTGCCCTGACCAACACACACACCTACCCTACAATGTCATTCTAAAAATAAACTACCCCATCATAAAAATCTTGAAGCTATAGAATAATGCGTGATTAACTCAAATCAATGAGAACAAGCACTGCATTTAACAGAATAATCTGAATGCTAAAGTGTTAATATTTAAAGAAAAATCCATCAGAAATTCTTCAAAGCTAGTAATAATTTTATGAGATATGATAATCTTATTTCCTTTGACATTATAAAAATACAATCACCACAAATATATCAAGGTAGAATCCTTGCACTATACCCTCTCTAACTCAATACACATGTTAAAGCTCATATGATCTCTCATAGTAACTCAATATACAAAACCAAGTTTGCATTTCCAAAAACTAGACAGTTACTGACTCTCTATAAGGCACAAGTGGAACATTAGATATCTAAAACATTGCAGCTGCTATATACATAAACATACTACCTCATCATCATTTAACATCTGCTTTCTATGCCAGCAAAGGTTGGATAGTTCGGCAGGAACTGATGAGCCAGAAGATTGCACTGAACTCTAATGCCTGCTTTGACATGGTTTCTGTGGTTGGATGCCCATCATAATGCCAACCACTTTAACATATAAAAGTAAAATAAATGATTCACCTCACTACAACCAATAGCCCACAGATGTAGTGTTTCATTTTGTTAACACTTTTACTTTCACTAAAATAGTGTTCTACTCCTCTGAACCAGCAAGCTGCTCACTATTGTTGTCCAAACCTACAACATGCTCTCATCTGTATATCTCTCCCAGAACTCTGCATTAAATAAGTTTCCCAATCAATCTTTCCCAGAAGTGCAGCTCTTGTCAATTTTATTGCAGCTTATGTTTTTCATACAAGCATCAATCTATTTTTCAGTTGAACATAAACCAAACCAATCCCCCTATCAACCTGGAGAAGACCTAAAAAAAAAAGAAGGTGGGGGGTCACAAACATCCTTACTCCTTCAACTAAACAAACATCATTGGCCACAAGAGCTCAAGCACACAATACAAAAATATGTCCTACAAAAAAGGGGGAGTGCAGAATGTCATGCCATATATATAACAAATGGAAGGGTGGCAACAATGTAATATATTAAGACAAGTTAAAGGTTTAGTACAGAAAATAAATATAGTTTACCTACCTATATATGAGTGAGAAGCATTTATGTAGGTCGATCAAAACGCCCACAAGACTGACCACTCCAACCAACTTCTACAAATTAGGTTCACCAAATTTGCCTGCCAACATCCTTAGTTTTGACTGATTCTCAAAGTTTTTCACAACAGCACATCTTTAGCTGCTGTCAGACTTCTTGTGTAGGGTTTTTACCAAAAATGTATCATATTAGTGTTCAATGTACTAATCACCTTCTCAATAATCAAAATATGCTTTTGCTCCTCTTCAGCTTAATCTGCATCAAGTTCTCATTACTGTAGGTCAAATACCTTTCTGTAGAGGATTTCAAGCAGCCTGTTTGTTTTTTAAACAAGGACCATTCGTTTCCTTTTGTACTCCCCACAGCAGTTTCCTACCTTTCTCCAAGCTACATTTCCACTCCATTATCTCAAGACAATTCTAACCGCTACACAGAGCCACTTGCTAGCCTTATGCATTTGTGAGTTCTCAGTACTCTACTTCATCGCCCACCACCTTTCCCACTGTACTGGTGACACTGAGGCCAGGACAATTCCACCTGTCTTTTCTTTCACTCTAACTACCGATGGAACTGCAACTGGTGGTACTCTGCAAATAACAGTAGCAGCTGACACAGTCTTCATTCACCCCTGACGCCTGCCTCTGTGGTTGTTATTGCTGCCTTTGCTGTCTAGTTTCGTTTTAACACTTTTGGACAGAAAGCCCTCAAGTGGTTTTTACTGGGTTTTCTGCCCTGCACTTCTAGTCTAACTGACTATTTCTCTTCTCTCGCAAAGAGTTACACTCCAAATAGGATATGGGTAAATGTTGAGTATGAAAGTACGAGGTACCATTGCACTCAACAGTTTCCCATTGTGTGCCACAAAGATAAGCCAAAAGTCAACATTAGTACCAATATCTCTGGACAAAACCTACCTTTTTCTTAACTGAATAGCATTCAAAATGACCATATCTGGCCAAAACATTCTAACCAGCCAGATCCAGCCTCTCACACATACCCTAAAACATCATTCTAAAAATAGTCACATCATCAAAATCTCAAAACTGCAATATAATGCATGATTAATTCAAAATCATATGAATAAATAAGCATGAGGTTTGACAGTAATCTGAATACTAAGGGGTTAAAGTAGTCCTAGAAGAAAATACCTCCAAAGTGGAGTTTTGTGAAGACACATCAACAGCAAACCACATAGGTTCATGTCTAGACATTTTGTGGGAAGGGAGTAGTCAATTATATCACCTGCAGAAGTTGAATTTGGATGGACTTAGAATCAGAACCTGATGGATGAACAAGGGTCTTGTCTAACGCTACTGATTCTACCAATTTACTTCTCTAATAATAATAATAAACTCTGATATTGGCACAAAACAACAATAATAAATAAACGCTTACCTTTTAGAATATCTAGACATATCCTGCCAAGTTTATCTATATTTGGATGATATATTTTTGTCAGAAATCTCACTTTTGGTGCTGACATAGGATATTCTTCCGGAAGAAAGAGTTCTAGATTAAAAACACCTCCCTCATATGGAGACTGGAAGAAAAATCAAAAAGTTAAGATTAAATAATATTAAAATTGGAGATATAATAAAAAAATATTGGTTTCAATATATCCTGTAACAATAATTTAGCTATAGTTCAATAGCCTTATTCTACATTGATCTTTTCTAACTGCATAACTTACAAGGGTTCTTACATTCTTATTACAAGCCCCCACCACACAGGTTTCTCTTACACTGTGTCATAGTCATTAGTAATAAATCTCAGTCTACTCTCATTATAAATCCACTAAACAAAATTACTTTGAAAGGAATGAAAAATTAAAATATTTAGCTCCATAAATACCACTTTTTCTCTCCCTTGTTAAGCTTATTTCATAAGATTTCACCTTTCCTAGGTACGTATGTAACTAATTTCTTTTATCACCTAGTGAAGAAAGGGCAGAGAGAGAGAGAGAGAAGAGAGAGAGAGAGAGAGAGAGAGAGAGAGAGAGAGAGAGAGAGAGAGAGAGAGAGAGCGAGAGAGAGAGAGAGAGAGAGAGAGAGACAAAATAAAAATAGTGTAATAGATGTAAAACGACTTGCTCTGAAAGTATATCAAGAACACACACACATATATATATATATATATATATAACATTAGTCTAAATTCATGATTATTTTAGAATTTAATTGAAACTCATGAGGGGTGTATTTTGGTCAGAAATATTGTAATGAAAGGGTTAACCCAAATGCAAGCTTAGGAAATTTCAGAGATGTAGCAATTTCTTGTTAAAGAAATGCAGAAGTATCCCTACCACAATAAGAATTTTCATCTAGACACATTCCACTAAAAGTGAAGACAAAAGACCAAGTAGGTAAGGCACTGAAATACCAGCATATGGTTGAAAGTTCAAATTCACTGCAGATGTTTTAGCATCTCTCACAAAAATATTTGCCAGGTTTATGAATATGCATTTTTTAATATAAAAACATGGCTGTGATTTCCACAACATTTAATTTAACAGAAAAGTTCTATATTGACACCAGTGCACAACTGGTACTTACCCTGAAAGGACGAAAGGTAAAGCTGACCCCAACAATGTTTGAACTAAGAACATAAAGATGGATGAAATGCTCCTAAGCATTTTGCCCAGTGTGTTAATAGTTCTGCCATTAAAGCTAACTAAACATCCATTGTAATGCTTAAAAAAATTTTAAAAATCAGTGAAAATACAGTATTTTCTGGCAAACAAGTCAAATTTCGAAGGGCCATGAATTCCATTTAAAATGCAGCAGGATTTGGAAAGATAGTAATGTTTGAATGTTTACACAACATACTACATTGACTTATTGTTGTTTATAAATGAACGTGTGTACAGAATGCATACAGTCTCGTAACTGGCATTTTTTTTACATGCTGTAGTAGTCATCTCATTTTATGTTTAGGAGTGTCAATATATTTTATGTTAATATGTTGTATATGTCTCATAACAATAGTGTATTGTAGAAAGCACAAGTCTGATAAACCAAAACATTCATTTTGAGTTTGAATTTTATGGGTTTAAAAGCGAGTGTTATAGATACTCAGTGTATTGTGTGATAAGGACTATTGGCTACTCAGTGTGTTGTGTGACAAAGACTATTGGCTTCTCACAATGCACTAGTGAGATCTCCAAAAAAAGTAGGGGGCTAACAAAATGATGAATTTACAGCACACACAGAATATATCAGGTCATTAAGAATGAAATGTACGATTTTGAACTGAAAGTTTATTTTATTTTATCTCAACAAAATGCACCTAAATTACCAACACAATTTTGCCATTTTATCAGTAGCTTATTTATACTGGCAGAGAAGAATTCTGGAGAGCAAGATGTGATGAAATCACAAAAGGCTGCTTTTGCATCTTCAGATTTGAAGTTATTTTTCCTTGTAAAAAGTTGTCTTATGCCTGGAAAACATAATAATCAGTTGGTGCAAGGTCTGGTGAATATGGTGGATGACAGAGCACTTCCAAGTTCAGTTCCTGTAACTTGAGTAGCATTCTTTGTACAACATGTAGTTGAGCATAGTCTTACCAGAGAATTGGCCTGTCACTATTGACCAATCTCAGTTGTTTAATTGCAAGTTCACTCATCATTTCATCCAATTGGTTGATGTATACATCTGATGTAATTGACTTACCAGGTCTCAGGAAACTGTTAGGGATGACACCAGTGCTGAACCACTGAACTTTTTTTGATGAATATTCTTTTTTGGATTGTGTTTTGGCACTTCATCACTATCCAACCACTTTGCAGAACACTTGCTATTGTTGAAAAGAATCCATTTTTCATCACAAGTGACAATACAATGCAAAAATGGTTCACTTTTATGCTGTGTGAGCAAAGAATGGCAAGTTTCAAGACGTGTTATTTGATGCTCATTCAGTTCGTGTGGTACCCACCTGTCTAGCTTCTTTACCTTGCTGATTTGTTTCAGATGGTCCAATACAGTTGGAATCGAAACAACAAACCTTGCTGTTAACTCACGTGTAGTTTGAAATATATCCATTTCCACTACAGTTTCCAGCTCATCATTTCCCACCTTTGTCTCAGGTCTACCACGGGGCTGATTTTCAAGAGTAAAGTTACCAGACCGGAACTCCTCAAACCATCGATGTACAGTGCACACATTCACCACATCTTCACCAAACAACTCATTGATGTTTCGAGCTGTCTGGAATGCATTGGTTCCATGACAGAACTCATTAATAAACAATACAAATTTTTTATCTATCCATGGGTTCACAAAAATTGATTTACAAGAGAAAACTCACAATATAAGACACCATGAATTGCATTTCGTAAAGTGATGCTGTAACTCTTCAATGTTGTAAAACAGAAATTGTCAGGATAAAACAGTTAACGACTCTCAAACATGGTGCATAAGAAAATTGGACATTTCATTCTTAATGACCTGATAGTAAACAAAACTGAACAATATACAATCCACTCACAGGCACCACACATAGTCAAATAAAAGAATGAACATTAGTGTTCAAACAATATATAAGATCTATCAATGGATCATCTAAGTACTATGGTACACCTCATGTCCCTGTAGCTGCAGATGAATTATGCCTACAGGCAACCTATATAAAGAAACGAAAATACTCAAAATGAAAGACTAAATGTTTAGTAAATTGAAACTTAGGCAAAAAAAAAATTTTTTTAAATTAATTATTGAATTTACACTATCAAAAAGGAGAGATTAAATTGTGATCCAAAATCACATGACAATTTTGTTTATCAATTTGAAAATTAATCATACAAGAAAATAATGTTACATCTTTGAAACATAATATTTAGTATCCAAATCAGTTTGTATAAAATTAAAGCCCCAAACTAACTGCTAATCTAGATGGCTTTTATTAACAGAAGAAAAAGAAAGGAAAACAATGATTTGGAGACAAGCTTAAAGAAAAACAGTCAGTTTTAAATAGCAGCTTAGCAAAATATTAACATTAGCTAAATCTTGATGACAAAATAAATTCAGTATGGTTACATTAGAATCCTTCATAACAGTTTTACTAACTATTCTTGTTCAAAGAAGTCACCTAAATGTGTCTCCTTTTGAATGAGTTTACATAACTAATCTCTTCATTCAAGGCCACAGTATGCAGATCAATACTCATTGCTTCCAATAATATATCTTCATCATTCAAAACACCGGTACATACAATATTAACTCCAACATCAGTTTTATAAGCACTTTTTTTTTTTTTTTACTGTGGTATAGATTAAATATCCATCGAAAGTAAGCTGCTAAAATAAAAAGACCATTAAGATAGTCTAAAGAGGTTGTATTCTGAAACCTACACAACCTCTGCAACATGTCCAACTCCAGCATTTCAAATGTTACCAAACCTTTTCAAACCTCATATGGTAAGGAATATAAATATAGCCACACACATTATACAAACATGTTTGTTCAGTTCCCCATGTTTTTCAATGCTGGCATGGGTTACACTATATTTATTGAGGAACATCTACAATTAGATGCTCTTCCTGTTGCTAAACTTTACCTATTTTTCAAGTCAGATATTTTTTCACTCCACTAGTCTAAACACATTGATAACCAAAACTATGGGTCTTTGGCTTAGTGGTGAATGTAAACAAAGACATGAATTTCATGTAAGTGGTGTTAATAAGGACACAAAGAATGGCATTTACATGTGCATGCATGCATTCATGTATGCACACACAATGGGTTTCCATCTTCTGATGCTACTCAAAAGTAAACTAGAATATGCCAGAATAATGTGCCAAACCTAGAATCATGAACTTCATAACGACAACTACAAATAAAGTTATAAATAATAAGAGAAAATATGATAAATTTTATCATAGTATTTCTCTTGTTATTTATAATTTTATACACTCCTTATGTTTTTCTCTTCAATTGTATTATATATTTTATGTTTTGTAGAATGATACACTGGATTAGTTGAATCTATATATTGTGACTTAAATATATACATGTATATGTGTGTATATATATATATATATATATATATATATAACATCATCAGTTGCGCATATATAGTGTTTTATTTAAACGCCCATTTGCTGCAGGACAACATCCAGGGGAAACTCCTTACATGACACCAAGTGCCTTATACCAGGCGAAACAACCTGCCCCGAAATGATCAAGAATGGTAGATACCGATATTTTGTCACTATTGTGGCTTATGAACAGCCTGTACTCAGATCACCTTGAAATGAAAAGAATTGCTGATTTAGAACTTTGCTGTGGGACAGCATCCAGGGAAGGTCCTCTACACAACAGCAAGTGTTAAAATCGAGTATCCTAGACCAGTGATTCTTTTCGCTTCAGGGTGATCTGAGTAGATGGAATTGATAAGTCACAATAATGGTGAAATATCAGTACCTACCATTCTCGACCACTTCGGGGCAGATTGTCTCACCTGGACTAAGACACTTGCTCTCTAACACTAAAAGTCATTGGCAGCTTTCTCCAGACACTCTGTCTCACAGAAAACGGGCATTTAAACAAAACACATGCATGATGTGTGTGCAACCAATGTTTATATTACTAGAGCTGCTTTTAAGAGTGAGTGCGCGCGCGCGTGTGCGTGAAAAGGTTGAATGCAGATTCGCCCTTTAATTTTGGAGGTTTCCAAAACAGATTTCTAATGTTGATTCTTCATACTTTGCTGGTAGTTTACAGACGTAAATTCACGAAGCTATGAAAGTAATACTTGTATATAAATGTATGGTGAATTTATGGAAAGAAGTCCCATAAAACTCATCAATTTATTTAAAAATGGAGGAGACAAGTTGTTAAAATATATAAGAAGTTAATTCTTGCAGACTATCGTTTCGTACAGAGATATGGAAATAAAATACAATGAACTTGGGAAGGAAAAGAGCAGAAAAATTGAATCTAGGAGATTCATATTTTTATCCTTGTGAGAAAGAGATGCGAGTCATGATGGAGATTTAACCATTACTAAGGGATATAACAATTATTTGAAGACATAAGTAAAGAGGTAGTTTACAGACGTAAATTCACGAAGCTATGAAAGTAATACTTGTATATAAATGTATGGTGAATTTATGGAAAGAAGTCCCATAAAACTCATCAATTTATTTAAAAATGGAGGAGACAAGTTGTTAAAATATATAAGAAGTTAATTCTTGCAGACTATCGTTTCGTACAGAGATATGGAAATAAAATACAATGAACTTGGGAAGGAAAAGAGCAGAAAAATTGAATCTAGGAGATTCATATTTTTATCCTTGTGAGAAAGAGATGCGAGTCATGATGGAGATTTAACCATTACTAAGGGATATAACAATTATTTGAAGACATAAGTAAAGAGGTATCAGAGACGTTCCCTTGATGAGTATGGAAATTAGAAATTTTAACTCCAAATAAGTAGCGTAGGGTAAAATATGTATTAGAAATGTCCAATGGAAAGACACTCCTAGGTTTGAATTAAAATACGAACTGACCGTTGAAATCATTATGTAGTGTGATGTATTTTTTTTTTTTTAAATTTCAATACATAATAATGAAGTTTATCATGAGGAGGTACATAAAGAGCTAATACTAGACAGTTAACGTAAACAAACGGTAGGAGAAATAGAGAGGTAAAAAAGATAGAATACGATGTATAAAAGGGACTTAAGTTTGCATAAAAATTAATATTCATTAGTATGTATTAAATTTCGTATGTGTATTTTGTGTGCAAGATTCTTGATGTGGATACGTGTGTTGAAAGAAATACAATTAAACCTTGGGAGAGGCATTATGCCAGTAATAAACACACGCACTGGTTCAGTCCTTTATTAATAAATTAATAAAGGACTGAACCAGTGCGTGTGTTTATTACCGGCATAATGCCTCTCCCAAGGCTTAATTGTATGTATTAAATATAATGCAAAAAAATAAGTAAAGAAAGAAAAATAGTTGTTAATATTACAAATAAAATAGTATATACTTGGTGTGATTATAAAGATGAAAAAAATGAAATTGAAATAGGGAATAAAGATAGGAATACGAAAGGAAAAAATTAAATGTAGGGGAGATAAATGAGCTGGGAAGAAGAGTTAATAAAAGTTTATTTTGGTTATACAGTAGATGTGTTTTGGTATAAAAAATATATTTTGGAGGTAATAATCTAGCTTAGTATTATGTGAGAAAAATATGTAATGATAGTAAGGTTGTAGTGGTATTTAAGATATTAGGGTGCAGTGCCAGTTATGAATATAAGAAAATGTGCGAGTAGGAGGGTGCACATAAGTGAACAAAAATTTATACATAATATAGGAGGAAAATAATCTAAGAAGTGTGTGTATATTTACTCATGTATGTAGAGGCATATTTGCACACTAGTATATACAGATACTGGAATTCTAGTTGTACGATTAGGGTATACATATAAAAGAAAACACCGTACAAATATACACATACCGGTGCAAAGAGGCACACATATATAGATATAAATACACACGTTCATATTAATATACATATTTATTAGAAAACAAACAAATCAATAGATAACATAAGATTCATACCTAGATACGGATACATGGGTGTAGACATGTAGCACACCAAGAAGTACTATATGTGCATATATCAGTAGAAAAATATATGTAATTATAAGGTACAGTGATAAGTAACAAACTTCTTCCCCCTCACCCTCATCATACCCATTCTAACACATCAATAAATGATAGTTAGAATGGGTATGATGAGGTGGGAGGAAGAAGTTCAAAAGAAAAAAAGTGGGGAGTACATGGACACAATTGTGAAAATAAAATATAAAAAATTATAGGTATATTACATACTGAGAAAAGATATAATTTCCTTTATCCAAAAGATATGGCGAGAGAAAAAAAGAGGTATAGAGAGATGTAGATAAAGTGATAGCCCTATGTATGGTGGGTCATGTAATTTTTAGAAGGAACTGTTAAATAAAGAAATGTACAGAAAGACAGCTGCAGGAGAAATACCTAGCCAAAGATAAACCTCTGTACCTGGCTTTCATTGACATGGAGAAAGCCTTTGACAGGGTCCCCCGATCCCTTATCTGGTGGTCAATGAGGAAACTAGGGATAGAAGAATGGTTAATGAGAGCTGTGCAAGCCATGTACAGGGACGTTGTCAGTAAGGTGAGGGTTGGCAACGAGTACAGTGAAGAATTCCGGGTAGAGGTAGGGGTCCACCAAGGTTCAGTCCTCAGCCCTCTCCTATTTATCATAGTCCTCCAGGCAATAACACAGGAATTCAAGACAGGATGCCCCTGGGGGCTCCTCTATGCTGATGACCTTGCTCTAATTGCTGAGTCACTATCAGAACTAGAGGAGAAGTTTCAGGTGTGGAAGCAAGGATTAGAATTGAAGGGCCTTTGAGTCAACCTAGCTAAAACCTAGGTCCTAATAAGTAGTAAGGTAGACAACACACAAACCCCTTCAGGTAGATGGCCCTGTGCGATCTGTAGAAAAGGCGTAGGTAGAAACTCTATAAGATGTACCCAGTATAAGCTATGGACACATAAGAGGTGCAGCAATATCAAAGGAAGGCTAACTAGGAAGATAGTTTTTGTATGTGGCAGATGCTCAGGAGCAATAAACACTGAAAATGTGCAGAGAACAACTTCTGCCACATTCAAGGGAGAAAAACTAGAAGTAGTTGATAGCTTCCATTACCTAGGTGACCAAGTCAGTATCCGGGGGAGGGTGTGCTAGAGAGCTCTTACCTCTGCTGGTGACAAAGGGTCCCTCACTCAGAGTAAAAGGCAGACTGTATGATGCATGTGTACGAACAGCCATGCTACATGGCAGTGAAACATGGGCCATGACTGCTAAGGATATGCGTAAGCTCGCAAGGAATGAAGCCAGTATGCTCCGATGGATGTGTAATGTCAGTGTGCATACTCGACAGAGTGTAAGTACCTTGAGAGAAAAGGTACCTAAGAAGCATCAGTTGTGGTGTGCAAGAGAGACGATTGCGCTGGTATGGTCATGTGGCGAGAATGGATGAGGATAGCTGTGTGAAGAAGTGCCACACTCTAGCAGTTGAGGGAACCTGTGGAAGAGGTAGACCCAGGAAGACCTGGGATGAGATGGTGAAGCACGACCTTTGAACATTAGGCCTCACCAAGGCAATGACTAGTGACCGAGACCTTTGGAAATATGCTGTGTGTGAGAAGACCCGGCAAGCCAAGTGAAACCATAACCCGTGGCCTTTGCCAGGGGTGTAGCCAGCCCACTTATGCGTACCTCTCCTTCATTGGACACTAAAACTATGCTTGCGAAGACCTGTTGGGGTAAGTGAAATCAAAATCGAACCAAACTCAACGACAGGCACCCATGCCAACCTTTCCTTCATTGGACACTAAACTTATAAACTCCATTTACTTTAAATAACATGGGAAATTAGAAAAAAATATTACAGAAATTTAAAAGCACAACTAAGAAAATCGAACAAATAACTGATAACAATTTGACCCCTACAAGACTACATTCTTCACAAAATTCTTTGCCAAGATATATCACTAAATTATGTACATCAGTAAAAAAAAAAATGTGCTTTAGAAATCTGAATACAAATTATGTTATTTTAGCTAAAACACAATTATAAACTTTAAATGTTGGATTATATGCCATTCTGGGAAAAAAAGTTACAAATATAAATTAACTATAGTGAAAACTTCTGCAATTTAAAGAAGCAAATTTGGTGCTGAGAAACCAAATCAGAAAAATTTAGCACAATGTTCAGTTTAATTACTGAAACATAAATTGAAATAGAGTTGCCCTACAAAATCATGGTCTAGTAGATTTAAGTAGTAAGTTTGGAAAATTCACAAATACAATATCAGCTGAAGCACATGTACATATGAAAAATAGCTTCTAAATATATCTCAGGTGTGCAGGTAATTTGAAAATACATCACGGAGTGACAACCATGCCCTGCATAGTTATGGGCTGCCCTTTGGCAACGCATAGCACTCATTCAATTACCCTGCCAGCGAAGTCGTGGGACTACAGCATGATGGATTTTGAAGAGGTAGAAGGAACCTCAGAAGACCAACAGCCAGGATCACCAAGCTCCCTCAAAAAAGTGCAATGCATCCAGAGGTGGCATCCATGCTGTGTAATCAGCTAATGAAAGGTTCACCATGACTCAAGCTCCCAATTCAAATTCTTAACAATGGAACTGGATGACGATAGCAAAAAAAAAAAAAAAAAAATCTCTATTAGATTTCACCTATGATCATCAGAGATCTATGCTAGTAATTTACAATGTACTCATTTGCTCAATTGAGCAAATGAGTACATTGACTAATACCACTTAAACACAGATGGATAGATAATCTTCTGGATTTTATTATACACGTAACATGTACAGTAAATTTCAGACACTGAGTATGCATATCTACACAATCTATATCTGCACAGTCTATATCAGCTCCTCTTTTGTTAACAAACTTGATAGCTTTGCCTTATATTTTAAATGGTGCCAAATTAAGATTGCACAGGAGGCCATAAATTCATTAATCTTATCCCATAAGTCAACATTATGTATAGAGAAATGCAATCATGTGACCTAAATACTGATAAAATAATAATTTAGTTGTGACACAAAAACACTCCAAGTGAAAAACCTATCAACAATGGAAGCAACTAGAACAAAGCAAACAGTTAACCGACAGATATTAGATAATTGCCACACAATGATTTCTAGCCTGTAGTATTAAATGGTAAATTCACAAGTCTATTTCAAAATGTTTAAATTTCATTTTCAATTATTTTCACATTCTTTTATTGCGTACAGCAATGGATATGAGGTGCTGAATATTATCAACCACATGCCCGTAAATTTAAAACCATACAATATTTATGACGATATATTCATAAACAAAGCACATTACTACACTACTTCTGTTTAAAATGCTAATACTCATCAGAAAAATCAAATACATCAACTAATATGCTTCTGTTAAGACACAGGAGTAAGAGATACAAGGTGTTTATGTGTTCAAGCTTACTAAATGTTATCTTGGCAAATATATTCAACAACAGCCTTAGCCTGATCCATCCTTGTGTATGGTTATCTTCTGGGTTATGCGCATAAGACTGTAGAATGGATTGTAGCTGTAACTCTATAAAGTTCAACCTTGTCACGTACTGTCAAGCTAATTTGGTATGAGAATTATATTAAGGGTGCATGTTTGTGTGGAATATTCAGCCATGTGGATGTTAATTTAACAAATAAGTAGTTTAGTTTTTTTAAAAAGAATGTTCACCATCAAACCCGAAAGGGGATCCATCAAGAGATATGATTGCAGGATGATTTGTAGTACACACCTTAAAGTGTTCATGTTTCTTTATAAAAAAAAAAAGTAATTCACTATATTTACTCCAGTCAATACTAAAATAACACGACACACCTACTTTGTAGCTGAGTGACAGATGTCAAGAGAAACAACCTACTTCAGATTATATTCTTAAATTATGTAATAAAATAATGTTGCATATTCTCAATCCCATCACAGAACATTAGTTTTTAATCATCCAATAACATGAAAATAGAATGACTCACCTCTGATGGCCCTGCAACTACCACATGGAAATATCGAGCATTTGACTGATCAGGTGTGGCACTTATTCCAGGTACAGGCTCGGCCATGAGCCGCTGAGTCTCCTAAATAAATAGAAAAACATTTAAAACCTACTGTGAATGGAAAAGTTGAGAATATTTAAAATACAAAATATTACACTTACACTGAAATTATGAAATTTATACATCATTTACAAATATAAAAATGCATATTTCAAATAAAATAAGAGCAAATATACTACTAATAATATACATTAGGGCGATGATATAGCAAAAATAACTGCTTCGGATTAAATATGTACTAAAAGCATTTGGTTTCATTCCTACAAAGTAATTATCATTAGCATAAATTAGACCAAATAACCCTTTACCAAAACTGATAAAAAGATACTGTAGGTAAATTTAGCAAAACAAAACAAAAAAAATCATTATATTCTTAAGATCTTTTCCCCCCTTTTAGATTCATTTTACTAATGTTACCATTGGTGGGATGATTTTGTTAGTGTAATTTTTCATATTGCTAGATACCTTTCCCACTGTTAATTAATCAAACAGCTTATTTTGAACTAAAAAAAAAAAAAAAAAACAATGCCTTGCTAAATCTTGCAAATAAGGGTTCAAATTTACTAGAAAAAAGGGGTGGGGGGGATTAACAAAACAGCAGTTCAATACTAAGAACTACTTGCCCAAGGTACTTAGTAACATAAGGAGTTATTAACTAGAAGGTTATGATGGACAACTCAGATTGTTCTCAGCTAATAATTAAGTCCTGCTGCATATTAAATGGTTAGAAAAATCTTAGCATTGTGATTCAAGTTCAAGAGCGACGGGAAAATTTCATATATTTCTACCACTGCAAGAAACAACTAACATCTGTATTTGACCCCATGTAGAAGTGCAGACTATATAATGCATCTATAAAATGTGATAACATACTGCATTAAGAAAATGGTATAAATTGATGCTAGAATTTGTTTATAGGGGCATAATTCTTGAAACCATTAAACTTCTCAAAATAAATGATTCAAATACTTGGAAAGATTGTGTTATGCAGAGCCCAGCCTAATCCATGGTAACAAGAAAAAGCAGACAGATAACTAATGATTTTATAGAATTATACATTACATTATGTATTTCTGTTAAGACCCAAGGGTAAGGGATACACAGTCATAGATATGGCTGAATGGCAAATCTTAAAATCTTGGGTTTAATCCCAACAAGTGGTATCTTAAGTAAAATGTCTTTTGCCACAAGCATTGAGTTGACTTGAACCTTGTGAAACTGAATAGACAGGTGGAAGCCTGTAGGAAGGGTTCAAGCGGGTTCAGTTTCAAAATTAGATTAAGAGTGCACAAAACTAATAATTATTTGCAAACTTATCTCAGTATTATCTAGGTAGTAGTTCTGCAGCACTAAATAGTGACAATTACATCATGTACTATCATCTATATAATGTATTCTCATGTACTATCATCCTGTATATAAGGAGAGTAAAATATTTTGTCTAATTTTTTTAAAAGTAATAAAGAATAAAATGAAAAAAAAATTCTAATACATACTCAAGCATATGAACAGTTGAATGTGTCAGGAAACAACATTTTATTAACCTTTATAATTGTTCTTTTTTTAAATATTTTATAACTGACATGTACATGTGATATGAAATGATGCAGGATTGTGAGATGTAGGCTTTGAATGCAAATGATTTGAGCAAAGTAGTATGAAATGAAGCAAGCAAGCACGCTTTGCTGGATGTATAATGTTAGTGCACATGAACAACAGTACAAACAAGTTGAGAGAAAAGTTGGATATAAGAAGAATCAGATGTAGTAAGCAAGAGAAAAGACTACAACGGTACAAACATTTGATGTGTCTGGATGATGGCAGCAGCATAATTGAGTTGCAAGTGCTCAAAAGTGGATGAAACCTGTACAATGATAAAACCCCGAAAATCTGAGATGAAGTGGTAAAGACTGATCTCAAGATGCTGAGCTTCATAAAAGAGATGACAAACAACAGCTGAATAGCTTCCCTCCTACCTCCCTCTGCCACCTCAATATCCTCCCACCGCCCTTTGCCATCTCAATATCCTCCCACCGCCCTTTGCCATCTCAATATCCTCCCACCGCCCTTTGCCATCTCAATATCCTCCCACCGCCCTTTGCCATCTCAATATCCTTTCGCCTGTACATCTTCCCGCCCATTGCTCTTTGCCATCACCATGTCCTCCCATATCCCTGGCTTCCGTTGACCCCTATCCAGAGATTCACCCCTCTCCTCTACCAAACAGCACTCATTCCACTACCCTCTCATATTCAATAACAATAAATCTTCCCCTACTCATCTCATCCACCTACCCTTATTCCCTTCTCTTCTGTCACCTCTAACCTTTGACACTGCTCTTTCTCTTCCATTACCTCGCCAGTACTCTTTCTTGTTAACTCCTACCACCTTCCAACAATAAATTTGTTCCTCCCATCACGCTTCACTTCTCTTAACACCTTGATGTCATTACTCTCTCTCTTCTATTCTCCTTTTGAGCCATTGGGGCTCTTAGTCTTGAAAATCACAAGGTGATCTCACAAATGATAGTGCCACAAAAAAAAATTAAAAAACATTCTGTTCACTTTGTAATGCAGTTGACAAATCAAATAGAAACAATGTGGGGTCAAGAAGGCAAATTTTGTTGAGAGTGTGACAACTCACAAGTGCTGGTGCCTTGAGAAAATGCATTGAATACACTCTGTAAAGTGGTTGATCTTAAGGAGGTCACCCAGCTGTCGAAACCATGTCAACAGAGATGACAAATATCTGATACGCTGAAAGGGACTCAAAGCTTTAGGTGTATCCAATGTACTGACACAACTAGCAACAGAAACAGTAATGAATAAAAGACTACGGACTATTCAAACAGCTTGAAAGAAGTAGATAGATTGCTGAGTCGTGTTAAGTAATTAGTACTAAATTCAAATTAGGGTAACACAGTAGCTAAAATAGTTAGTTATTAGAGATTTCTTTCTGAAGTCATTAACTATTAACACCACAAACTCTTTCAAGTAGTTCATGAGGTACACAGTATTTTAAATATCTAATTCATTATCTTTTATCTTTGAAGTGACTTTTTATGATAAAAAAATATTAGTAACCCTCCATATAAATTGAAGGCCTTATGATTCATTCCTGGTAAGAGTGAGATTTAACATTAAATGAGCTTAATTTATTGTATAGCTAATGCTTACCAGTGAAATTTTTTTTTTTAATTGAATATCCATATGGATATTTCAAGACAACTAAATAAATACTCAGAGACAACCAGAAAAGTGAGCTCGGAGCTGGCAAACAGTGAGATAATTGCTCAGAATTATCTCTAGTAATCCTATTCTACTCATTAGAAAAGATTGTTACGCAAGATTACACTGCGTAACAAATTTCTTTTTATTTATTTTTTTGACATTGGTCAATAAGTGTTGTTTCCTCTTTGTTTCTATGTAGAAATCAAAGGAAATGACTACCATTCCCTTCAAACTTTGCTTTTACCACCTGTTTTGAAACTGGCATAAATCCTTGTGCTACATAAATGTAACACAAGCAAAGTTTGAAGGAAATATCAGCCATTTTTCATACTTTCTAGAGGTAAGCAAATAGGAAATAACAGTTGCTACACAAGGACAAAAATTGTGTTACACAGTGTTATAATATAAGTAAGGTTCATTTTAAAAAGAAAAATATTAAAACTGCATGGAAACCTGGACATTGAGATCAACCACTGCAGCATCTATAGAATTAGTTCTCACACCAATTATGTAACATTCAAGAAGATGCACTATCATAAATGACTTTCACATACTAGAGTCTTATTTCATTAACAAGTGATATCCCTCAGTCTAAGTGCAATTGAAGGTCACTAACTGTAATCTAAAATTACTACTTGCAAGAGATCCTGCTAATATTGCTAGATTTGTACCAAAAATTATCATTCCCAAAGAACTAGGCAGGCATTCCACTATATCTTGTAATATATTCCTAACCCTTTTATGATCTTCCAATAAAAAATTTTCATGATCAATAAAACATGACCCAAAATAGCTTTTACTAGACTTTTTTTGTCTTCTTTCACCAACCTGAACCCTTTGGTATTAATAGTGTAAGATAAATATGGAAAAATTCAATATAAAAAACAAAGTTATTAAACTTCATGTTGTATGGTCAAAGGTTTACTTTGCTATCTAAAATTGTGTATCAATGATGGTTTTCAGTAGTTTAACCTTTTAGCATTTAAACCAGCCCAAATATTATGCTTTATGTTGAAACCAGTCAGATCCAGCCTATCACACCTACCCTACAATGTCATTCTAAAAATAAACAATCACATCATCAATATTTCAAAACTACATGATAATGCATGATTAATTCAAAGTAATATGAATGAATAAGCTTTACATTTGACAGTAATCTGAATGCTAAAGGGTTAAACAAACTGCATATTTTTATGTCAGCAATTTTTTACCAATTGCAATGCATGCTAAAATATTTGAGTATTAAATACGGTTCATCAAGTGAAAAGATGCCTTGTGTGCATCATACAGCCAGCAAGTCTCCCACCTCTTAAATTGCAGCCATTCCTTTAGTCACTTGCCAAAAGAGTGTGTACTAACTTTGCAGAAACCCCCTACCTATTATTGCTCAAGCAAATGTATCTAATGGAGAAAGTGTCAACATTTACTGAACACTTCTCTTGAAACACTATAATACACATTGGATGAAACTATTCACAAACTTGTCTTTTCCACTAGTCTCACCATTATGTACACATACATGCCAAACAAGAAAACCCTTCTTCTCACTTCAAACTAGCAAGGCTACTAATCATAACAACCGAAAAACACTGCACACTAGAGTTATCCCTAATCCTTGTCTTTTCATACATCTTTCTACTGATATCTTTCCCATTCTTTGAAAACATGTTAGTGAAGCCTATGTCTCAAACAAGCAATTTTTCTAATTTGGCCAATGAATAACTTATTGCTCTCACTATTGACATCTCAAGAGATGGAAATAGACACTTAACAACCACCCTCAGTGTCGTTGCCTCTTGGATCACCAGTGCAGCAACCCATTCACTAAACACCTGCTCACTATGTTCTTCACCCTTGAGAAGTTCAGTGAACATAATGCCATTGCACTTGACATCAGTATTGTATTTGATCATATCTAGCATGTGAATCCAAGAAACCTGCCTACAGGCTTCACTCATTTCCTCTTTTTCATTGCAAGCTTCCTTAACATGCACTGCTAGAGTTTTCTCAAGAGAACACTATCAAATTTGGTGTGACCCAAAGTTCAGTTATGTACCCCACTCATTCCTCCCACAAACTGTTTGTTGTCACTTCAAACAATGCCCACCCCCAGACATTCTACACAAAGACATCATCCATTTGCAATCTAAATATCTCTTGTTAAACTAGCACTGCCTCTGAGATTTTGAAAACACTCCAATGGAGATATGACAATCTTATCTTTCAAAAAGCACAAAGACACAATCACTGCACAATCTTGGACAATACAAGAATTAAAATTTTCAGTCTCTAGAAGTGTTTGACTTCACTATCTTTATAGGTCTTCCGTGACAATCTTACATTCATAAGATAACAAACATTGCATTCCATAAGACTAGCTTTCCTCTTCCATGTCAGAGAATATTCAGCTTCTATATACCTCAAGTAAGAACTACCATGGGAAACTGTTCCCTGCACACAAAAATCCTAAACTGCATCTAAAAGAAAGCCATCTTGGTAGCTGGTAATAAACTTACTCAGCACACTACAACCTGTGTTGTAATGTATAATTCATTTACTTCCTTAAAAAAAAATTTTTAATGACAAAAATCAAGATCAAGTTTTACAAGACTTCTCCACACATGAACTAGGTATCTCTGAATCATTCACGAGCTGCAACCATACACATGGGGTCACACAAACCACTCACCCAATTATTCTCACATTTTTTTCCTTCTGCAGACAAATATTTGATTTCAACATCAACAGTATCAATCTGACCCACCTGTGAAAATCTTGAACACTGTTGCTTCCTGACTAAACCAGGAAAAAAAAAGTTACGACATTAGCAGCACTACCAGCTATATTCTAAATTTATTACAAATACTGCATAATTGTATAGTGTTTTCTGTCATTTCTGAGAAACATAACAAAAATAAATAAAAACAACACAGAAAGTGTATATTCTAAAGGTAAAGGAGATATATATGAATACATATATGCACAAATACAAGATTGGGAATGTAAATTTAAGAGTTCATGAGCTATGATTTATTTCAGAAAGTGACAAATACTAATGTGACTAAGGATTTGTGATTAGTGTTTCCTTGATTCGTTGCTGGGTCATTTTTCCATGCTGGGGCACCCCTAGAAGGGTTTAGCCAAGCAAATCGACCTCAAAACTTACTTTCAAGTCTAGTACATATTCCACTGATCTCTTTTTGCTGAACATAAACAAACACCAGTTGTCATCAAGTGGTGAGAGACAAATGCACATACACACAATGAGCTTCTGCATAGTTTCTGCTTGTTGGTTACTGGTCAACCCAGGACTATAATAGAACCATGTAGTTGCAAAGCAAGCTTCTTAACCACACAGCCAAGTTTGTTTAATCCTTTAGCATTTAAACCGATCATATCTGGCCCAAATATTTTATCTGTTTCATGTTCAAACCAGCCACATTGGACCTCTCATACCTACTCTACAATATCGTTCTAAAAATAAACTTTCACATCATGTTAAAATCTCAAAGGTACAAGATAATGCATGATTAATTCAAAACAATGTGAATAAATAAGCTTTACATTTGACAGAGTAATCTGAATGCTGAAAGGTAAACTACAGTCAAGTTGTTAGTCTGAAGCTACACTCCTAAACAAAGTTCATTAGAGTAGTAGGAGTCATGCAAAATAAATAACGTAAATCAACATATCTGAGCTAAACTAACTTTAGAAGATTAAAATTAAACACATCCACTTTCTCCATGAAGGATATTTCTAAAAGGGGGAAAAATTACTAGAGGATTTCTTCACAAGAAAATTAAATAAATTAAACACTAGTTTAACATAAAATACAGTATCACTGATATATATGGCAATTAGAAAACATTCAGTTTCCTAACTTGAATCCTAATGTTTAATTTCACGGTAACTAATATTATATACAGAGTTAAAAAGATTACTGGCAATGAACAATATAAAGTGATTGCAAAAGAAAATGTTAATAGTATTGAGTAATTGGTATAGATTATATATAACCAGAAGAAAAATAAATCCAAGAGCACTTCCTAAATTAACTAAAGAAAATTAGGGTTAATAAAGAATATTGAGGAAATGAGATTCACACTAGACAAAAACAATTCACCAGACCAACACAACAGCAGAATATAAATGATTATGATGAAGAGATGCTTTCTGCTGCCAGTAATGCACAAATTCTGCATGCAATACTAATTATATCAACTAAGCCAACAGTTAAAATACTGAAATACACAATATTGATAAAACAGGTCATCATATTTTATTCAATTTGTTTATCTTGCAAATTAGAAAAAGGCAGTTCACATTCATTAACAGCCAATAAGAGTAACAAGTGGTCTAATTTTTTCTGCTACTAAAGACAAGACAGGACTTATGACTTCATACTTTTGAAATACGTTAAAAATTATTTTAAAAAATAGAATGTGATCTGATTAAAGTAGCAATCTACTTAACTCAGTTTATAACATTGAAGCTAACATGCAGCAGGAAGATCAATGCTTGCGAACAGCAACAGATATTACTTAACTGGAATATTTGATTCCAATAACTAGAACTTGATTTGATATGTTGACAGTGGTCTGAATTTAGCCAACATAGAAAATAAGCAGAACGGGAAGGTTGTTCTGCATTTCACTGGTAAAAGACAAAACATGGTTTCATAATGCAGCATTTTCATCTCTGACATTTTCTCCATATGCAACTCATCCAGATTGAACCAACCTCCTTCCAGTTTAATTTTACACATATCTGCTCAATTATTTTGCTTTCATGTGGAGATATAATCTTATTAAACATTTTTTATGATTCATTTAAAAGAAAATTACATTGTTAAAATTTATAATTATTGATTATCTAATGACTAATTAAAGCTTCTGTAAGTGGTACAGAAATAGCTAACAGCAATAGACTGTTTGCATGGCTGGAAGTTCACTTACCATTCTGATATAATTATTGCTAGAGATTAAATGTTCAAGCTGGTTTCATAACCAACCCACCCAACACTGCCCAAAACTTTTCACAGTCCAATTCATCTATATTTACCTCTTCATATTTAAACAATAATATTCATATAAATTTCATGTTAGCAAAAGCATAAGACTTAACTAGATAAATAGTTGCTGTACATTATGGGAAATTTGTGTTCTCTAAATTTAGAGAAAAAATTTTCCACCTTTTAACTTTTTATCCTTGAAATAAATGAATTTTTGAAAGAAGTGGCAGCAAATAAAAAATGCAATAAGCAAAACAACAAAGATATCAAATATTACAATTTCTTACCACTAGAATAAGAATAGCCTGGGCAAAGTTTAGAAAGCTTCTACCCCTACTGGTGACAAAAGGCCTCTCACTCAGAGTGAAAGGTAGATTGTACGATGCATGTGTGCGAACTGCCATGCTTCACGGCAGTGACTGCTGAGGACATGCGTAGGCTTGAAAGAAATGAAGCTAGCACGATCCGCTGGATGTGTAATGTCAGTGTGCACACATGTCAAAGTGTAAGCACCCTGAGAGAAATGTTGGACATAAGAAGCATCGGATGTGATGTGCAAGAGAGACGTTTGCGCTGGTATGGTCATATACTACAGATGGATGAGGAGAGCTGTGTGAAGAAGTGCCACTCCCAAACAGTTGAAGGAAATCGGGGTAGAGGTTGACCCAGGAAGACATGGGATGAGGTGGTGAAGCATGACCTTCGAACGTTGGGCCTCACAGAGGCAATGATGAAAGACCGAGACTTCTGGAGATATGCTGTGACTGCGAAGATCCAGCAAAGTGAGTTCACGGCTGTATCCTACACAAGTTTCACATAACCAGCTCACTCAAAAGTACCTTGGATCGTAGGGCGACATGCTGTGCTTGAGGAGAACTATTGAGTCACATACATCAACATCAAAATGAAATTCAAATGTAAATTGTAGTTATGATCCCCGTACTGGTGGCACGTAAAAAGCACCCACTACACTCATAGAGTGGTTAGCGTTAGGAAGGGCATCCAGCTGTAGAAACACTGTCAGATCAGACTGGAGCCTGGTGCAGCCTCCTGGCTTCCCAGACCCCAGTCGAACCGTCCAACCCATGCTAGTATGGAAAACGGGCATTAAACGATGATGATGATGATGATGATGATGACAGCAATTCAAACATCAATATTTGAAAGCAAGAATAAGTTCATTCCAGAAACACAATGGAACAAAAACTTCTAAATATTTCCCAGGTTGAAATTTTCAAAAGAAACCCAACCCAATCAATCCTCTCAATGATTCAAAAACCAATTTTGGCATTTTATTTTTGTGTGTTGGTATATTCCAAACAATAACTACTGAAACAAATCTTTACATAGAACACAAAGAAAAAAGATGGCTATGGTCTTTTATACACCTGGATGAATTTCAGGCCTTTTTTGCAAAAAATATGGGCATCAGGAATCTCTTCAAAACTGGAAACAACTGGAACAAACATCTTGGTCATCTCTGTTTCCACTATCACAAACAGTACAGCTGTTTGTCATGCCGGCATTTGCATATATGAGACACCAGTAGTATACTTGTAGACGAAGAAGATTCTGCCCTCTTATTTGAAGATTCTATCCATCGGTATTTAGCCCTCTGAAATAGTCCCCATTATAGTCAATGGTGAGATTCAGAAAGAGGTTGATTAATTCAAATATTTTGATGCCACCTTCATTGATAGAGAGATATCAGTACCAATCATGCACAAAGTACATTCAATCCTTTTGAAAGCTGGTCTAGTTTGGCGATACATGTAACCGTAACAATTCACATTTAACAAGTGTTCATTCACACCATTTCACAGTACAACTGTGCAGTGACCAATAAGAGTGACAAACATGCATTCAAATTGATCAATTTCACTGAATTCACTACACTGATACTTAGGATTTTGTGTGGAACTCCATTGCCAGATTGATTCCCTTCAACAACTTTAGCTCAGAAAGAGCCCGTATTGTTTTGGTCACATAACACAGTCATGCCAGAACCCTTCTCAGAATAGCTTAAAAAGGAAGACAGGTAGCTGAAAATATGGATCTCAAAATTATATCTGATCTTACAAAATTATTACCAGCTCAAATATGCATGGGGCATATTCGAACTAGTAAGAAAGCCATCCACTGTGTTTTGTCACGGAGAAAATTCCTCACCATAGACTAATGGTGTAAATACACCCTAAAAACACTTAGTTTTACATAAATGGTGCATTAACACCTCTCTATCTCCATGACAAAACACAATGAATGGCTTTCTTACTAGTTCAAATATCTTGTATTTATACACATCACTACTTAGTGCTCCCGCCCAGTAATAATTACTGAAACAAGAAGAAGAAGCTGTTTCTTGGATTTATAAGAGACAAAATGAATATTGGAAAGACGAAGCTGATGGCAAATTAAGTATTTAGCAAAATGGAAACAGGTTAATGTAAGGATCACTAATCTATCGTTAGTGAAAGGAGTATATGAACTTTAAATACACTGGAAGTATCCACTGAAAATGTAGCAGTATAAGAAGATTATCAATTAACGTAGTAACTAAATCTAAGTGTAAGAATGGGAGAAGATGGAAGAAATGACAGGCTAGATCTTGGAAACAGTATGAACACAGGTGTGAAAACATTTTATGTAAGAGACAAAGAATGAAGAAGGTGAACCTACTTATCAACAGTGGCTAAAGCAGGATGCAGATGAAAGAAAGTGTGAGAAATGATAAGGAGCATGTTAGCAAGTAGTGCTGTTGAAACAACAGGAAAAGGTGCATGTTGCATGTGTAAGAAGCACTATGATTTATGGGAATGTAATATATGGGTAACAAAAGTGAATCAGCAAAGAATGCTGAAAAGAAAAAAAACAAATGAGAATGGCTCAGTGGTAGAATGGAAAGGGGACAGTGGAATATTGGAGAGAGGGAGAGAGTGTGAGTGAACTGCAGAGAATGATGGAAATAGAACTAGAAATAGACATTGTGAATGAAAAGGAGATGAAATGGCTGGGTCATATGCTGAGGAAATATCAAACAACTTCAAATAACCCCAGAGCAAATTTTTTAGAATAAATCCTTTTAATAAAAGGCACAAGGCCTAACACTTGGGGGGGGGTCCAGTTGATTACATTAACCCGTGCTCAAGTGGTACTTATTTTATTGACCCCAAAAGGATGAAAGTCAAAGCTGACCTTGGCGAAATTTGAACTCAGAACATTAAAATAGACAAAATGCTGCTAAGCATTTTGCCTGGCTTGTTAATGATTCTGCTAGCTCACTGCCATTTTAGAATTAAATAATCCCATCAAGTAATAAATTATTTTAATATTGATTAATATAACTTCCGCTGTCACAACTACAAGAATCATCTGTTTTGGAAAGATTGTAAAAGCACTAGCTCCAAGGAAATCATTTTTTCCATCAAGATGACATATATATTGTCATATACATATGTTGAAAGTTTAAGTAGAGGGCTTAGTTGCTGTTGTGTTACATTCATGATCATGGAATCATGGTTTTGATTTCACATTGCTCTGCAATCACTTTAGCATGACATGTGGCACGTTGCACAGCTGTAGAGTAAAAACATTTGATCACTATAAACATATCATCTCTACAGGTTAAGAAACTGCAGAACAGTTATCCATCATCTATAACAGGAGGGTTCACAATATGTTGAAAGTAAATGTTTGCAAAACTTGTTAACTATGGACATTTGTTTAATAACTACCACAAACACCTCCAGAGTGCTGTACAGCAGTAATGGATTCTCAGGCCAAGGCAGAGTGTACAGGAACGCGTTTCAAATGCAAACATCTTCAATGAATCTTATTTATTTTCCTGTAGAAATACCAGATATCACTGCTTTGAGACTGACTTTCATTATCCTTAGGTAACCACAGCATTGTAACCCAAATTAAATGATGAAAGGAATCCAGATTTAAATCAGATCAATCTAAGCTCAATTCAAAACATAAATACTACTGTGCTTTATCTAAATATCTATTATTTAATTTGCTCTGAGGTTGTTTCAATTCGTACCTGAAAAGGTATAGTAATAAGAACTTAAACTGCTAACTTTCATTCATTCATTCATCATCATTTAATGTCCAGCCACTCAGGCTTCATATCTGTTTTAGCATGGCTTCTACAATTGGATGCCCTTCCTAACACCAACCACTTTACAGAGCGTACTGGGTGCTGTTATGCAGCACAGGTGTGTTTACATGGCACTTGATTCAATCCCTTGTCAGTCCCCCTGTGAGTCCCAACATCTGTAGATCCTTTCTCACCACTTTGTCCGTCTTTCTGGGTCTACCCTTTCCACATGTTCTCTCTACACTTAAAGATCAGCACTTCTTGATGCAACTGTCTTCATTCATATGCATTACATGACCATACCAGCACAGTCTTCTCTCTTGCACACTACATTTGATGCCTCATATACCCAGTTTTTTTTCTCAAATCCCTTATACTGTCATATATGCACACTAACATTACCCATCCATTGGAGAATACTGGCTTCATTTCTTTCAAACCATGCCTAAATATTCTATTCTGGAGATAGTATTTGTAACACTGCAACTCTCAGAGAATCAAATACACTTAATATTTGCTTTCTGTCAAACTGGTTTCAAATTTTTGGCACAAGTAGTTTTGGGGAAGCAATTTTTACATCAACCCAAGTACTCAATTGGTACTTATTTTATCAACCCTGAAAGGCTGTAAGGTAAATCAACCTTGGCAAAATTTGAACCCAAAACAAGGACGAAATACAGCTAAGCATTTTGCCCGACATACTAACGATTCTGCCAGTTTGCTGCCTTTATGCTTTCTGACAAAATGCCAAAGAATATCTTACACTCTGTGCATTCAAAGTAAAACCATCTCTCAGATATGAGGGTTCTTCCTATGCACTACCAACCTAGTTTGATTTTGTGAATCTTCAAGCCTTCTAAAACACTTCAAAATGTAAAATTTTTGCAGTTTTCCAACAGAATCTGTAATGACATTAGCACAATTCCAATAAAAGCAAAGGCTAGAATGAAGAGAATGCAAAGACTCAGTGAACACTCGTCTATACACTAAAATTCATAAGTTCTCTGCTAGTTCTGACACTCTTCTCTATTTTATACATGGTCAAAGTCCCGTACAAAAACCATTATCCACACTTTTCAGACCAATCAAGCTGAGAAAAAGGCTATGCAAAAACGCTTCTGTAACGAGATAACTGCAATAAGTTATCTTCATAGTGACTAAGGTCATGCAACTATGTGACCTCAATGACTGGTATGGCAGCATTTTTCATTTGGGCAGCATATAGGTGCAGTCAAGGTGTGAGTCATGACAGACAACTATAAAAGATTACCTTAGAGAAGCAGAAAATGCAATTGTGATGACTAATGAAGAAAAGAAAAAATCATTTTCTCCGAATATTGATAAAATCACAAGAGATACTTGCTGCAATCAAATAATGTAAGATACAGTTGATACAGACTAATACAATTGCATATATGGACAACTGAGTAGTAACTCAGGTTTCAGAAAGTCTAAGAGAGGAAGCACTACAACAAACAAAAATACCAGTTCAAGAGAGTTATCTCAGAATTCAGTAAGTAAAAATGACTGCAATATTATTGTTGACTATACAATAGTAAGAAAGAAGAAAGAAAAACAAGAGTCCATTCAATACACAGAAAAGAAGATGTGAAACTATGTACCAAAATAAACCTCTAAAAGAATTTCTGAAGAGAATTTTTCATCCAAAATAGTTTTTAATTTTAACAATCATTGAGAATTGGTTAATTATTGAGGACAAATAGAAAAAAAACCCCCAAAAAGTGTAATTCTTGCAGAACTGAAAGCAATATATATCATCATTTAGCATCCATGTGTGTGTGTGTGTGTGTGTGTGTGTGTGTGTGTGTGTGTGTGTGTGTGTGTGTGTATATATATATCATCATCATCGTTTAACATCCACCTTCTATGTTGGCATGGGTGGGACAGATTGCCAGGAGCTGGCCAAGCAAGAGCCTGACCAAACTTCTGTAACTGTTTTGGCAGGATTTTTACAGCTGGATGCCCTTTCTAACACCAACAACTCAGCAAAATGGACTTTTTATGTGCTATTTATGTGGCACAAGCAAAGGCGAGGCAAGTTTTGGCAAGGTTTTTACAGCTAGATGCCCTTCTGAACACCAACCACTTGACAGAATAGACTGTGGCACCTGCACTGAAAGGGTCACCAAGTAACTTGCTAGGCAAGGGGGCACTGGAGGAGGTGACCTTGTGTCAGGTGATGAAAGGTTATAGTGAGACAGAAACAGGTGTCTTGCAGTAGAGGAGGTACAATGTTACCCAACCAGAGAGTGAAAGAGAAAGAGAGATCAAGAATGAAAACAGAAACAGGTGTGCAGCTGCAAGGAGATATATATGAGAAGAAAGAGATAGAGCATATTACCACTAATATTTTTGTGTTAAATAATTATTTTTAATATACTTTTCCTGCTATAATGCTACACATTTATATTCCTTGTGTACTAAAATTTTGTTAAATATCAATGAGTAAGCTGAACCTGATTTAGTCTTCCAGTCAAAATTGAATATTCAGATTTTATAACGAATGCAGAATTGTGTCTTTAACAGGCAGACAGTTCACAACCATAAACAGCATGGAGAAGAAAAAAATCACCACAGTGTGTGTGTGTGTGTAACCTCATAGAACTGTCAAGCTTTCACTGGCTATCAATCCTGAACTCGAGTCCTACAAGTTATTGAAGAAGATAGAAGATACTAGAAAATATAATATAATCCAAGATATGCTAAAAACAAATTTCTTCTGAACTACTAGAAATAGTAGATTTGATAATTAAGCATCCAATTTTCTTCACATATTTGTGATTATAAAATGGCATAATTAACTGAAATTAATGGAGCAAGTATGCTTGTAGCTAGATAACATAAAAACAAATCTAGAAATGGTTACCCATTTCAGACAACCTGAGTACCATAAACATTGTGTACCTTATCTGAAGACAACGGAAATGCTTCAATTTATGACTTTTTACAGCTTCCATGAACCTTACTTAATGCAACAGAATTCAATACTGCAAATAGTAAGTTTTGTTGATGAATGTGACTAACCTTCACATTGCATCTGCTGTCTTTGAATTGCTTCCTTTATTTTCTTGTCTTTATAAAGGCTAAAATTGCTTGCAGTGGGCAAATTAATGCCTATGGATTGATCAAGATCCTGACAGTATAGTCCACAATTACAGCAATCTATGAGTGACATTAGACATTAGCTTTGTGCTCACTTAGAATTACAAATACTGTAGTTAGAGTTCTTCATTAAACCACTTATAAACTTTTTACATAATTCCCTCAAGACATAACTGACAATACACTACATTTTAAGGGAATCATTATGCAATAAAAAAAACTTACTTTCTTTTAATTAGAGCAAACTATTAGTCATTGGATAGGTAGTCACAGTACAGTCAATACATTAGACTTTGCAATGTTATATTCCACGACTTCTTTCAACAAAATGTTTATTTCTATTCCACCTCAGTATATCAAACTGAAAAAAGATACTAGAATGTACTCAGTCCACAATGCCATAAAGACAACCATTCTCCTCCCTGTTGTTGTTTGCCAGGTGACAAAGGAGCAAGATGAGACCTGTCTAACCAATAACTAAATAGAAAAGCAGATGTATGATGATAATTTATTCAGAACTTCCTTATTTGCACAAATTTTCACTGGCTTGTGAACAAAATTCTCTGAAACTACGAACTCTGGCCACAGAAAAACAATGATCACAAATTCTAAATAACCATTATTTTCTACAAAAGTAATTTAAATTACTCAGAATATCCCATCCACTACTCTCTCCAGCAATTCTATTCAGACACGACGTGGATATGTTCACAAAATGAAAACCGACAAGTGTTTTTTAAGTGCATAATAAGCTTAGATATTAACAATATCATTACAATTTGGTTACATACAAAGAAAATTGAAATTGTTACCTTATTTAAAAACATGACCAGGAGCAGAGTTTGAACCAGGAATTATACACCTCTAAATATCACGAATATACCAATGAGAGAAAGCGTTAATGCAAGATAAAACTCACAACATGAAGGAATTCAACATCCTCTAAGCATTCAAACACAATATAATATATGCTAATATCTGAACTCACTTTAAAACCAACAGCAAATTTTGCTGTAGCGCTATACGATCGATTAATGAATACACTAATTAAACGAATTTCTGAAGGGCTTTAATCACAAATAAAAAGAGAACTTCACGTGATGGATATTTCTTCTGATAATGAAAGAGCATTTGAAAATGATACTTGCAAGTTTGAATAGTCATTCTAAACTAGGTGTAAAATGAGTGAGCAATCTACGTGGTCACTCGTCGTGCTAGAAACAGCAACCATATCTTTCTCAACTCACACCTTCACCGTTTTATATGAAAACAAGACATTAGTTAATGCAGTCTTAAGATACCCGCCAAAAGGCTAGATGATCATGGCTGGAATGGTTTTGATCAAAATTCTTCTCGATCAGAGTTAACCTTAGACTAAAAACTAGATTTTGAAGGCCTGTAGATACATACGTAATTTCTCGATTTCTATAGGTAGTGTATTTTTAAAAAAATTATTTTAATACGAACGTTTTAACTTCATAACGATATCGTTGGTATCATATATATTTATAACAAATTTATTTATAAATTTCCCCAAAACATATACTGGCGTCCTGAAATAATATGATGCTTCAAATACAAAGAAAATATTAACGACTGTACATCCGAGTCAGCCTAAGCCAAAACCTAATTATATCGTGTCACACACAACAGGTCACCTGGCTAGTAACTCAGTTATCTCCCCTCTACATACCGGAAGTAACCGCTATGTAAAGATATTTCAAGAGTTAGACAGGTAGATCGTATGTCGCTATTTTCTAATGTAAAAGGTAAAATCCTGTGGGATTTCGAAGACATTTATTTTCATTGAAACTAGTAAAAGTGAAACACATTTTCAATAAAATATTTTCCACGAACATTTATTTCTACGACGCCATGATCTGTATTATTAAATACTCTAAGTTCATGTAACCTTTTGCAAGAAGTTCCGCTTGAGCGACATCAAATATGTATATGTACGCGAGAAAGAAAGCCTTTGAGCTTAGCTTTTAATGTTAGAGACAGACAGACCATTTCGACAAACTTAGCAAATGAAACATCAAATAATTTTTAACTTATTTGCCCAAGTACACAACAAAAACTATCTCAGGGTATCATTATTAGTAGAGTATATTGTTTTAACACACACACACATATATATATAGATAGATAGATAGATAGATAGATAGATATATATACCGACCAACAACCTAAGAAAAAAATCAGGTTGCTATGCACACTACTGATAAAACTGGTAACAGTTTTTCTGCGTTAAGCTCCACTAGATACACTGTGACAAAAACAACAAAATGGAGGAAAATACAATGTAATTATTATAATTAAGTGAGAACTTGTGAACATCTTTTTAACATCACATTTTCAAGAAATAATTATAAAACACGCATTTCCATCATTTGTGGAAATAACATCCAAGTCTATAATAGAATTCAATGCTTATAGTACGACTAAAAAGAAAATTCCGCTGACGAGTGCTGTAGATTCAAACAGAAGGGTATTTTCTTAATATTACACCCATCTCACGAGACGGGTGTGATAGTAAAAATTTACCGGAATTGGAGTGAGGGAGAAATGTAAAAAAAATTTGAACAAAAATTCTTTCACTGTTGGAAACAGTGGTCCTTTTTCCATGAGGTCGTGATATCTATTCCTAAGTCCAGCGATCAGAAATTAAAGAAGCTACATTTCTCGCATATGAAATAAAGTAGCGAGACACGATAAACTAAATTTCATGAACCAACAGAGGAAAACTACGCAATTACCGGACTCGTTAGACATAGTAGCCAAATCTTTCATCTACACTATTCCTCTACACAAAGAGGAAAGATATCTGAAATGATGAAAAAAAAAATGGGATGTTTACGGCGGGAATGTTGGAACAATATCGAAACGTTCCCGCCGTAGCACTGGATCTATTTCAAAACGGGGGCAGGGGCACCATTTTCATTTATGTTTTATGTAGTGTTTTTGGTACCTAAAGACTTTCAAACTTCGTATACTTATCTATTTTGTGTTATAGAACAGAAAAAAATTTTTGTATTCGAATTTATTTCATGTAAAAAATTGTCTTATTTCGATAATTTCTACTAATCACTGACGTCTATTCAGTTGAAAACAGTTAGCGCTGTAACGGTGTATATCGTATTAATCCCCTAACTCTAAAATTGTTACACACATAGATAGGCACAGCGTAATTTATTATATAAACAACATATGCGTATAAATTACGATTAAACCGGATGAAATATGTCACAGGGAATAACATTTTTATGACCGCCCAGCAGTAACTCTATTCAGCTGAATAGACGTCAGTGATTGGTTGAAATTACAGAAATACAACTTTAACATGGAATAACTTGCGATGTACGTTTTTTTGTTAAGAAGACTAAGAGTAAAAGATGTTTTACATGACACATTCTACCAGTGTCCAAAGTTTCAAAGTGTTTCGTTAAGAAAATACTGGTGCCCCGTTTTGAAATAGATCCGTAGCACTTGCCCCAGCCCCAATCAGAGCTGTCTTGAAACTAAAACTAAATGTACTTTGATTTATTAGCATCTTTTACAGCGATGAGAGCGAAGGATGAGAGAACATTATTGAAGCAGATTAGAATGTTGATACAGTATTCAGGTAAGAGAGATAAAAACACACAGTATAGACCCAGAAAAAATAGCTTCCTAGAACCAATCAATACTATGGGTAAGCGCCCTCTTATTTGTTAATGCTTTAGCTAGGCCCATTCTCGCGAAACATCCCCACTTTTCTACAAACCTACACAGTAAAGGGATGAGTAGTACCTCCTTCATCTTCACTTTTCTCTCCAAGTCTTGTCGTTCTTACCAGTAGTCCTTGGAAGTTCTACTAGCTCAATTACTCGATTGATAGAGGGTTGCCAGCGCTTGATAACATTCCAGATGTCAAACGCCCACCCAGTTTTGGTCTTCCCCTAACACAGGACAGCAGTTCCGTTAAAAAGAAAAACGATAAGCTATGGGAGGAAATGTGTCTCACAGTACATTTCTGCATATCATCAACGACAACATACCCGCGTGGGGACTGTTGGCAGCAGATGGACTGCCTGACCAGAGGAACGCGTCCATTACATAAAAAGCAAAACGGCTAAGCTTCAATATGATGGGGCGACAAGACGGTCAGGCGATAAGATAAGATGGAGGCAATATAAGCGTTCGGCACCTCTGATCGACCTTGCAGGGATAAATTCCTCTCAAACCGTTTCTAGGTGAAAGTGTTTACCATCTCGTAATTTCGCACCAATTCTCAAGCAGCCTTATCAGTCCGTCAGCCCCAGTACCCCATGACGCTATCCAGCGGCTGGACTGGCATCCCGGTGCGGCAAGCTGCAAAACTGATTTGTCTGGGTTAACTTTTGCTCCTGTCACCTTAATAATTGTTTTTAGCATAGGCACAACTTATTAACACTTCCCAACAGACAGAAGATCATACAATTTATGGCGAGAAATAATCGATTAAACGAACTTCTCTACTTGACTTGTACTTATTTTACCGAGCCCGAAAGAATAAAAACCAAAAACGATAGAGGCGAGATTTTAACTCAGTAACGAAATATTGCCTGTCATCTAATGCTTCATCCCAGATTATTATTATTATTGGACAATCAGCGCCCTGCTTAATAAGCGGATTACAAAATTCATCAGTTTGCTTCGAGATAATCATGGAAATGAATTTTATGCATAGTCTACAGAAGAGCTCATTAAAAAAGAAAAAAAAAACGAGACGAAAGGAAAAAATTAAATGTGGATTACATGTAGCATCGAATAGTCGGCAATTTTCAACAAAGAATAATTTAAACGCTATATTATATCTATTTTTTACGAAACTGTGGGTAGAATGAACTATCACAACGGACTGAGATGGAAGAAATCCCAAATGATATCAATAGCTGAATCTTTTCACAAGTTTAAATTACATACGTATGAAAACAATGATCAAATTCAGAATATCCTAATATAAACAAAAGAATGTTTTTCATTTTCTAGTCACATTTTCATGTTCAATTTTGTCTAGGGATATAAACTGCTCAGTTAACCCCAACTACATAAATATATAGAAACATGTCCCTTTCTATGACTCAATAAACAGTAAGTTTAATAACCAGAGCAAAACCATCCCTCACAACCTATTCACTACATAGTCTTTCAAATAAAAATGTTCCCCTCCCCCTACTTGTAACTATGGCAACTAAGTACTATGACTTGAGTTGAAAACAGTTTTATTCTAAAACTATAATTTCGATATAATTATCAACGACTAAAAGCTGTTTTAGCTATATGTATCCATACGAGATACGAAGTATTATTTCTTTGTGTTTACGTATGAAATATTATTTACCGCCATTAGGGATCAAACGTCTGAAACCGCAACAAGTTTCTTGAAAATAAAAAAAAATAACGTGAGAAAGCTGAATGTTTTCTCGATTACATTGGTTTCTGATTCATAAGGCTATTTTATCAACATATGAACAATCATTTTTCGTTTACCTCGGGACAGAAAATTCTTTTAACTGCAAATCACACCTCAGCATATTTGAACCGGTGTACCTTAATAGCAGTTTTTTTTCTTCTTCATAGCTATAGAACAGAGAGAGCGATACATTCTCCTTCAATTTAATCTAGAAAAACACTCCTCGTCAATATATGTAATCACACAACAGTATGACAATTGTTATTTAACCAAAAGTGAACTTCGACTAAGCTGGAATGCAACCGATTCCTTTTGGAGATATTGAAGTCTAGCTACATTACCTAACAGGTTTCATTCTGGTTTAAACGGTATTTCGAAGCAAATTTGCAACTACTTCTAGCTAGTCAATCGACTAGCTAGAGGCCCCCTCCAAAATAATATAATATCAAGGCACAGAAGTTGTTATTCTGTATCTGACAGTATTCTACTAAAGATAGTACAGTGTCGAGTCTTAATAAGCGTAAAAACTAATCACATGTTAACAGTAGAATTACAGTTAAAAATGTGAGAAAAGAATTTTGAAAAAGTCTGAAAAATCTACAAACGAACATTGTTTATAAGATCCTAAAAACATTTAACACCAACGGAAATTCATTTGAATGACACGAGTTAAAAGCTCCGGTTACGGAATCAAAATCTCAATTATTAGAAAGTGAAATCAAGAAATCAAATTCAGACCAAGTGAACTAAATATGTAAGAGTGTATATGTATCATAATGGCTTTAACCTCATGTTGGGGGAGGTTAAACAGAGCTAAACTACATGGACAAAGCAAACGGTGTTCAATAATTTGAGTAATGCCAAAGATTTATCAGCGGTCCAAAGTGGACACTTAAACCGCTACAAAAAAGATAATTAACAATCAAGATATGTTACTGGTGAAATTTCATAGATAATCGAATGAATAACGAACGAGTTAAATATTTCACACATTTCCATCTGTCAACGAAAACTGTTTTTCAATATGAACCAATATATATTAAATACACACATCGCAATTAATTTTCAACGAAAATACTAAAGAGATTTAGCGTTAAAGTACAATTTAGTTAATTAGGCAACCCATCTTTATTTGCTGTATGAAACAGCTTTCACAGAATTGTGTGTGAGAGAGAGAAAATGATGTAGCTTTCTTGAAATCGTAGGTTCTGCTATTTCTGAGTCTTTAAAAATTGACAAAATATTTATATTATTAAAAACAGGTTTCAATAAAGAGAAAAAAGTGGCAAAACATAATTTTCTTACAGATTTTTGTCAATTTTCGTACAGGATATATTCCAATAATAAGAAATATATGGCCAATTTTATACAGAAAGGGGAGGGTGTATCGTCAACTAAATCGACATTAGTATATTACCGGTACTTAATTCTTAGAAGGAAATATGAAGTTCAACTAGAGTTAAATTGAACTCGACATCTGAGAAATATAAAATATGTGGCACATTACAATAAAAATATGACTCATATGAAACAATTCATCTAATTCCGGTACATTAATTTTTCCAGAAATAAAAATTGTCAAACCTCCCTTCTCAAATTAACCGGAAACTGTTCCTTGGGTGCTGGAACATTTCTTAGAAAGAAGCTTTTATCCAATATTTTTTCCCTTACATTAATTCTTATAGGTCAGTTTTTCCTTTTTTTAACCTCAAGTCAACTTTGAGCAGATTCTGATTAAAGGTGTACTAATCGTCATTTTGACTGAGCAGATTTTGGTCAAAAAGTATACGAATAACATCCGCCAGTAAGGGGTATGTTATCCTTTAAGACGACAGGATGTCATTAGAAATAAAATTAGCTAATTCTAGCAGGTCAAAAATAAGAGAGATTCAGTGAGTTGTTCTTTCATTTTGTTATTTACATAATCTCACGCACTGATCAACTAAAGACAAGGAAGCAAAAATACAAAACACTATGAAACTTTAAATATGCGTATATACAGAAATAGTCTATCAATGAAGTTGCCCACACACCCGTTCCAGTATTGTACATTATATACCTATGAATATATAGAACAGTGTGTATAAAACACAATGACGTCGTGAAACTTTAAACATTATAAATTGTCATTTTCTTGCTTTAATATTCTACAGTACATACGCATTTTATGCGTGCAAACATGTGTACACGTTATTTACACATACATAAAGGAGCGGCAAGTATACGTAAAAACATATATATATATATATAAATTTAGTAAATGGAGTAAAACGCATATGTTAACTGAATACTCCATTTACTAAATTTATATATTTACTCAAGTACCCAAAATAACAAGGGGTTTCTACCTCATAAACAGGAGTTACACCACAGTCATTTTGTGATCTTTGCTACCCTGGTATTTATTAACCAATTTATTTTGTCCGAGTTAATTATTAACTAAGAGAAAATAAATACATATAATAAAATATATATATATATATATATATATATATATATATATATATATACACGCGCGTGCGTTACGGTTGATCTAAACATTTAATAATTAATCGGTGTAAGCATTTAGAACGATTTACAAAGCATTATACACCGGTAGCTTTGTCGTTAAATTTGTCAAATAATTTCTATTCGAACGGGAGTGAAAGATAGAAAAAGAGAAAGAGTTACTAAACGATGTTCTCGACAATACGACGAGAACAAAGATGGCAATACAGCCAGCCGTCTTCACATCACTTTCCCGGCATCTGCATTCGAGCATTTCACATTATAAAACTTGAATAATGCAGTAAAACTTAAAATATACGATTCAGAAACTTTTCAAAAATGTTATGAAGGATTTTTTTTTTTTGGTATTTAACGATGTATGTAGAGAAAGAGAGAGGGGGGGATAAGCTAGATTCTTCTGGAGAACATTTTAAAAAATAACAAACAATAAAACGACCCCTGCCTTATGACATGTCCATTGGTAAAAAAAATTAAGTCACAATATAATATATAAGTTAAGTGGGTCCTACGAGTGATTAATAATAATTATTAGAGGCTCTCAATAAAAATGACCTCATTGTTACTGTTTCAAGGAGTAAATAATAATAGAGTTGCCACTTGTATCGCTTACCTTGATAATTCTTCTTGGTAGACCAGCCATTGATCAGAAATAATGTAAAAAAAGGGGGATAAAAGGCCTCGTCTTTCTAATATCAGTTTGTCTGACTCTCTCTCCAAGCACCTTACTACTTTAAGATGGCGCACAGCCAGCATACAGAGCTAGCAACACCTCAAAAAAAAAAAAAAACTTCATTCTATTTTTATATATTTAAATATATATCTATATCTATTTCTCTATATTTCAATTTATTCACAATCCGCTTAGTTGCGTATTTGTTATTGGTCATTTTTTTTTTTTTTTTTTTTTTTAGAATATTCTTCCCCCCCTATTCCCGCCCTAAACAGTGCGTTCCATTCCGATCCGAAATCAAAAATATGTCCGGTTTCGTAGACTCTTAACATAAGAGTGATGGCCGAAGGAGGTGAAGAAGTGGAAGGAAAAAACACTGCCTACATGCATATGAGGAAATGAACCTCTTACGTTATCGATCGACCTGCTAAAAATAACAGCTAAATTTCCCTGAATCCACATCATACCATCTTAAAGCATACATGATGTATGTAGCCCTGGATATAGTATGTGAATATAAGATGTGGTAGCCATGATTGGAACCCTTTGGTCACAGGTTTGTTTCTGTTTCATTAGAGCTGCCCTGGGGCAAAATAATAACATATACATGCCTTTTCAGACAAGGTACGCTCGCCTTGCTAGAAATATCAGCCGATTCTCCCTAAATCACACTCAAACTTCTTTTAATACAGAAGGACAGGTTGCATAGTTGTCCCTAATGTACAAAATACGGGATGTTCAAAGCTGGAACGCTTTTGCTCAGAGGTTCGTTGGATCAGGACGAACCTTTGACTATAGAACGTCTTCGTTTTTTTTTTGTTTTTCATTATTGAAAGCTAAATAGAAATAAATAATATCAAAACTTTTAAATATATTGAAAACATTTTTTTAATAAGCTTTTATTTAAGAGATAGAAGAGTGCAAGATTTGACTATCAAATAGTTTTGATAAAGTGTTTGTCGTTTAACCCTAGGTCATCATTAACTCAGGAGACCAAGGCATAGCAGTTGTAACAAATGTTATATACACGCACACACACACACATATATATGTGTGTGTATGTATCGAGGGCGATTTGGACGCTGTTTCAAATAGATCGAGCGACTTACACAGATCCCTTGCTAACTTGCCGAAGAGTCTCTCTTTCTTTCTCTCTCTCTCTCTCTCTCTCTGTGAGGGAACGACTAACGTGTTAAACAGAGTAGAACAAAAACAAAATCTTAGCGAACCGCGCCTGCAGACCGGTTTCAATACACGTGAACATACTTTGTAGAACGTATGAATATTGAATCTCAGCCTCCTTTCGTATAAATTATATAGATATTAGGCAATGAGCGCAAGAAGACGACAATACAGGATGGACACGTTTGAACAAATGTTGTATTTAATACTTAAAAAGAAAGGAAAGATATGTATATGTGTGTGTGTGAGTAATCGTCCGAAGATCAGCAGAGTATCGATTGAAGTTTCAATTTGCAATAATTTATATCATTATTTTCAGTTTTCGTTTCCTTGTTTACACATGCACACCCACATAATACATATATACTAATGTGTGTGTGTCTCTCTCTCTATATATATATATATATACATGCACACACACACATGGAGTGAGAGGTTTATCTTTTTCTCGGATGGGAAGCTAATTCCAGGAAATTGACTGCTATTTTTAGAAGATAAGCGACCGCGCCAGGCTCCCAACGTTAGCTCGTGTAATCCTATTGTTTTTTTTCTTTTGGTCCTTTATACTTCCATTGAGATAGTTTTAATTCTTCTATATTAAATCAATTGTTTGACAGATACTTTATTTTATTACCCCTGGAAAGATTAAAAGCAAAGTTGACCTCGGCGGGATTTGAACTCAGAATTTAATGTGTGTGTGTATATATATATATATATATATATATATGTACACACACACACACACACAGCTTTATGATATTTTGCTTAAGATGGGAAGTGGCGATAGTAAACATAAATACCCGAATTCAGTGTATTACTTCTCATTCAACATTGAAAATTCATGTTAAATGCATTTTCATGTAAAATGCTGCGCATATGAAGATCAGTGATACTTCAACTGCGCTTTATATGTATATGTGCGTGCATGTGTGTACGTAGATGCGCGATGCAGGATAGGAAGTGTTTATTCTATTGCACGTGGTTTTATTAAAATGTTTGCATCTACTGGCAGTTTCTGCTAACATTTTATTTATTCGATTATTTTCTTGTTAAACTAAAATAAATTTATCCTATCCTATTTCAACTTACTGAGATGTATGAGTGAGTGTGTGTGTGTGTACACACATATTTTATTATTTCGCTTAGGCATAGAGGTGCTAATAACCTGGTGGTAGAATTCAATATACATATGCTTCCGAACAAACCGTCAGTCGAGTACAGAAGAGTAACAAGAAATCAAAATGACAAGGGAATAAATATTGTGAACTTCATTAGCTCACAGTTGTTTCTGCTACATGGTGCAATGCACTCATAGTCAAGTGTTTGTGTGTCACCCTATAACTTCATCGGAGTTTCAAAGATAAGTGCAATTATATTTGGAAAAGCATTTACATTTATATATATATTTACACAAGCACTCAACATTGTGCCTTATAGCATAAATAGTTATAAGCTAATGAAGTTCATGTCATTATTTCTTATTCCCTTGTCATTTTAATTTCTTATACATATAAATATATATATTCATACGTGCGTATATATACAGTGGCGTATTAGTGTATATTTGTCTCAACTATTTTAAACGTTTCTTTGATGTAGCAGAGTGTTTAAGCTGCTCTTGCCTATAATTAAAATAAGCAATATAAGAATTACATCACTATATTCTCCCAAAGATTAGGGTAAAAGTTCATTACAATTCACTTTTAATGCGTTAAACAAAAGTAACCTATATAGTTGTTAGGTATTACATTATCTGTATTGACCAGGCCTAGCCATTATCATCCCATCTTTTATATTTGCTTCTTCATCCCAGTTACACTACGTCCAAGATTATCCAGTATTCCCCATTTTACTAAGATGGTAGGGTTTGAACTCAGAACGTTAAGGGTCATAAATGCTGCGAGTAATTTTTTTCCGACACTAGCAATTGTACCTATTCAAATATTTTGTAGGGTAGGGTATTTGCTTTACTTTTGCTTACTGAAATCAATGTTTGACGTTATCGCAACTTTAACAGGGCACTTTTATGAACCGTGATAGTAAAACCTAGCAAATGGAATGTAGCTTGTTTTTGTTATTTTTGTTTCTTTAACTTAAACTTTAAATTTAATAATTTCATCTATATTAATATGTCATTATTTTATATTTTAATTTATACGAAAGAAAAAAAAATTATGTAACAAATGTAGAACGTTTAAATAATTTCATATTTTGTTTCACTTTTGTTTACTTTTTTACATTAATCATTGACGGGTCAAAATGAGCAAATAAAATTTACTTCTTACCCACGAGCTCAAAACATGTTTTAATAGGAGCATATAAGCCTTATTTATCCCTTATGTACTACTGGTATTTATTTTATCAACCCTCTGAAAAATAAAAGACAAAGTCAATCCCATCGTGATTTGAACCCAGATATTGAACTAGATACTATAAAACATAACACAGTTCCGTGTTTTATTATCTAAACTAACTCAATTTTGGTTTTCTAGAAAATTCGTAATGACATAAATCTGATCAAATGACATCTGCAATGTGATCGAAAACGTTAGGCTGAGATGTCACTTGGTGTCAAATGACATGAAGCCGAGTTGCGATAGCAATCACTCAAACATTTGAAGGGGTGTATTTGCAGAGAGAATGGAAGAAGAGTTGAGGAATCAGATACTAATAGTCACCCTAAACTCTCATTGTTCCCGGGTATTCATTTACATTATTAAGGAATTGATCCATCCAGTGATGAACTAAAAACATTACGAGTTACATTTATTTATATGATTTATCAACTTGTTTGTTTTGTTTTTATTTCCTGTTTCCCGCTAACTCTAGTGTCTTTTCTTCTATTCTGCCTGCTGATGTTTCTTGTTTGCCTTCACCTGACAGTTTTAACTCTCTCTCTCTCTATCTCTCTCTCTCTTTCCACTATTATGATTGCTTGCTTCGCCCCCTTGGGGACGTTAGCAGGTTATTAACACTGGGCGGTAAATGTCAAACGGGAGCTCAGGGGTGTCGGGTGTTCAGAGGAGTTTTGTTAGAAATAAAGTATTTAAACCAAATACTAAGTTAGATACATTAACAAAAAAAAAAACTTTATCAGAATTAAAATATGAACAGGACATGCTATCAGTGAGGAAAAACATGATTGATGTACTAAAATCTGATATAATTTCATTATATAACTATTCGCCTTCAGTAATTTCCGTACAAATTTAACATAGGAGGCACAAGTCCTTTCAAATACCTTGATAAGATAGTATCAGAAAATATAGAAAAACATGAGAGGAAGCGTTTGTAAAACTTCATTCTGTGAAAGATGTTGAGTTGCCAAAACTACTGATATAGATCAATGCTTAACTCTGGTTTTTCTGGTTTCTGAACAGTGAGCAGCTGATAGGCAGCCTGTTTCTAGTCTGCTTAGAGGGCTGTAATGCTGATTATATACATAACGAAACGAATAAATTAACTTAAACAGAAGACCTTTGAGCTGGTTGTGCAATATCCTATCCAGCCTAGCTATGGCACTTAATTATTTTGATTTATAAACGAATGAATGGGTTAGGGGATGTATAATGCAGTCGTTCGATCTGCAAGAAATAGTAGCTAGATCGTTAGTAAGAGCACGTTGCTAAATATAGTCCTAATATATATGTATAGTTGTGTAACATGTTGCTCAATTTTAGAGGTATTCTGAAATTACTAAAATAATATTAGTTATTGAGTTACTACTGACTTTTCTTCTCCGCATAAATGTTTGTTGTATTAAGTTCACTCAACCATAATTATTGTTTTCAGGCTGATGACGTAGCGGAGTAATTAATCTCAACTGTTTATTTTTTAAGATGCTCATTTTTGTGCTTACTCGTGTATAACATTGTACATTTACTTATTAATTCTTTCGCCACCACTACTGCAAGCATGGAGGTCCAGTGACAAGACCATTGACGTCAAGGATCAAGTACAGATCAAAGACTGCAGTATTTGATTTCAACTTCATACAATGACTCTGGTATTTACAAGATATGTATACTCAGATTCAATCAAAGATAAATTTCTCGTTTGTTCTGCACTTAAAATGATACCAAGGCTTTAGATAGTTTGGTAAAGATTTCATCTTACATGGAATCAGGAAATCTTTTGTAAGACAATGTCTGTGGATGTTGTCAGTGGTGCAGCTAATACAGGATCAAGGAGAGTGACTGCTCACCACTGAACACACTTTTCAAAATTGGCCCCTATTCAACAATCTTTTTAAACTCTAGTTCTCTTGTGCGATAAAAGTCAAATCTTTTTTTTTTTGTTTTTTTTGTTAATGGTGTGGCCTTGGAAGAACTTTCTGGAAAACTTTATTTGAACTGTGTTCAATCTCCTGTGATGTGTTGGTGGCTGCTGACATCTGAAGAACCAACACAAACCCTGACGTCATAAGCTTCCGACATTAAACGATCTGCCAAGTTGTAAGTTTCATACATAATGCCGTTGTTACTGAAACATAAAATTAAATGAATGTAGAACACAATTACGTATATTATAATTAACTAAATATTTCGTGTAATATAAGAGAAATTAGTTAAAAATTGTTTGGTATGTGCCGCGGTGCCTTTTTTTTTTTTTTTCTTGTGCGACCCGGGTTGTGCCACTGTGTTGTACAAATGGAGTATCAGCAATGTGGGGAACAAAATCTAAATTTCAAGTTAGTAGGTAAAAAAACAGCCAAAATGAAAGACAATCATTCAATAACCCATTGTTAGGCCTTAAAAACACTTCAAGCTTCACTTGGAAAGATTTTGGACCATGCAATTCAAATTGTGAATTTGTCAAAATGAGGAGCCTACTTTATGCAGTTTGTCACTTGCTTCTTTTACATACAAATGTTTGGTGGCTTTCCAAAGGGAATGTACCTATTTGAGCTTAGAGATGAACTTAAATTATTTTTTGAATTTCAGGATAAGAAAGAATTTTTGTCTGACTGAATAAGGAAGGATGGATTATGTGCCTTCCTATCTGGTTGATGTTTTTGAACAACTGAAAAAAAAAAAATTGAAACTTCAAGTGCAAGACATGAATACAGACACTATTAAATTCTTTGAAAGCTTTCATGAACAAAATGGAAAATGTAATGTTTCAGAAACTGTTACCAATTCTTGTTGCTAGTGGTGAAGATTAAGATCTCCTAAATTTATATATATAACATTGTGCAGTCTTTGACAGCACTAACAAATTAATTCGGTGATTAGTTGAATTTAATTAAATGTAAAACCCATGTAAGTTCACTTTTTAAAAGTTCTTGATGATTGCTGATATAAATTTCTAGAGCTGAAGTGTGATTCAGAAGCAATAATTCATGTTCAATAAGAAAATGATCACAAAATTCTTGCTTTTGATGTGTGATTGCTGTCCAAAATTGACAGAAATAGCTATTTATGCCATACTTCCATTTGTACCAACATTGTTGTGAAATAAGCTTTTCAACTTTGTTGTAAATGAAAATGAAGCAATGAAGAAGACTAGGAGTTAAAAGTTTTCTATAATGTCCCTTTCTAGTACTCTTCTATGTATCCAAGAATTTGGTCAATAAAAAAACAATCACAAGAAAAACAAAGAAAATAATTACTTTTCTCATTGACCGTAATCTTCATCAGAATAAAATAAATTACAATAGCCTGGCATTCTATCAAACATTTTGTTTATAGAAGTATGCTACAGTAACTTCAGTCTTTAAAGTAATTAGTTACGAACATATGTATAACAAAAAAACTATTTTTATTTGAGTTTTAAAATCAACATTTCTATTGCTATTAAATTTGTAAAACTCCATTATGAAAATAATCCAAGCAAATGTGTATTTCAGTATTATGTGTATATTATTTGGAATGTAACTTTTGATTCAGAAAATCTTGGAAAATTAGGAGTGATATTCTGAAATATAGTGAAAAAGATCCATGGAGAAGAAAAAGTTTGAGAAACACTATTAAAGAGGATAAAAACAAGATTTCAAAAGAATGACGTTAAATCCAAGATCCTCATAGGAATACCTTCCCTTATAATACCCTATTAAACAATCTGAAGTCCTCCATTCTTGGGAGTTATATAGGGCCCACTTTTTTTTTAGAGAATTAACTAACTTAGATTATTAAGAACCTCTACCAACACTGTGATGATGATGCTTATTTGAGTCAAAAACATGTTCACATCTGCCTTACAGCTTGAAAAAAAAAAACAGATTTCCTTTCCCTTTAATGGCATGTGAATTTTGGAGAATTTTTGCTTTGATTACATGAGATTTTCTCCCCTTCTTTTTCAAAGCAATCTGCAATTCCCACTAGGCAGTTGTTTACTTTCTCTTGAAACAAAGATAATTTCAATAAAAATTTTGCCTTGTATAGCATTTAGTATTCTTTTCTTTGTCCTTGCCAATGACTTTTCTCTCTATTTCTCTCTCTCTCTCTCACACACACACACACACACATATATGTATGTAAATACACACACACACACACAAACACACATATTTATAGTAAATACTAGTGATTAAAATCTAAGCTGTATCGTTATGAAGCACTTCTGTGAATCCCAGTTATCAGTTATATGTATGTAGATGTTTTATCTTTGAGGAGAAACCTATCCATACAAGTTGAAATTCCTGGTCAAGTATATTAGTTGCAGAGTATGGATATATTAAAGCAAAGACTGGGATTTATGGTATTAGATTTAATTCTGTAGTTACAATTATTTCAATGCCATATGGGAAATACATTTTATGAACATAGATATTAATATTTATTTCTTTATTGCCCACAAGGAGCTAAACATAGAGTGGACAGACAAAGGGATTAGGTTGATTACACTGACCCCAGTGCGTATCTGGTACTTATTTAATCGACCCCAAAAGATGAAAGGTAAAGTCGACCTCAGTGAAATTTGAACTCAGAATGGAGCGGCAGATGAAATACCACTAAACATTTCACCTGGCATGCTAACGATTCTGCCAACTCGCCACCTAACATAGATATTAATATTAATGATATGATCTTCAGATGATGAGCCTCACAGACCCAATGACAAATGACCAAGTTTTTTAGCAATTTGCTGTGCTTCAGAAGACACATCAAGCTAAGTGAAATCATAGTCGTGGCCAGTGCCGGTGACATGTAAAAGGTACCTAGTACATTCTGTGGAGTGTTTGGCAATAGGAAAGATATCCAGCCATAGAAACCAAGCCATAACAGACGAGCCTGGTGCAGCTCTCTGGCTTAGCAGCTCCATTCAAACCATCTTACCCATGCTAGCATGGAAAATGGACACTAAATGATGATGAATATAAACATAATGGGTTCATAGTGGAGTGTTGAGAAAGGATCTACAGACATTGGGACTCACAGAGGGGATGGCAGGGAACTGAGACTGCTGACAGTTTCTTGTACTTGAAAAAATACGTCAAGCTAAGTAAAAGCGTGGTTGCCCTTGCAACCCTCTCCAGCTGAGCATCTCTAATCTTGTGGGCTCATAGGTTTTGGTGCCACATAGAAAAGCACCCAGGACACTTTGTAAAGTGGTTGGCATTAGGAAGGGCATCCAGCTGTAGAAACCATGCCAAAACAGACAGGGAGCCTGAACAGCCCTTCAGCTGGTCAGCTCCTGTCAAACTGTCCAACCCATGCCAGCATGAAAAACAAGCATTAAATGGTGGTGATGAGACATTATTTAGAACCCATTTGCATTTCATTGGACTGAATTTCAAAAATGTTATGTCACTGTCTCTTTGCTTTGATATCACATGATAGCTATAAATTAATGCCACTATCTTGCAAGCAGTGTCCTTTGTTCCCAAACTTCCATGAAAACATGTTTGGTTAAGGGGAAATATTACCTTACTGGGAAACAAGTGAGAGCTGCCAAAAGGAAGTCCATCCAGCAGCAGAAAATCTGCTTCAACAAAATTCCATCTGGCCCATGCAAATATGGAAAAGTAGGTGTAAAAGCAATGAGATGCTGACAAAGATTTTATATATATATATATATACACACACACACATACAAAGAGAGATAGACAGACAGCTATATATATCTATATATATATAAAATTGAGAATGTGTGAATCCCTAAAACTCCAGAACTACACAACCAATTTCATTCAAATTTTACACATGCCTTACTTGGTCCCAGTTGTGTTTTAGTCAAAAAAGAATTTTAACTTCTTGCATACTTCCAGCCCACAGCAACATCATATCTCCTCCACTATTTAAGTATTACGTGTCAAAAGTGAAACAAAAACACTCGTGTCATTCGAACCGGAATCTCAAAAACATTGTTATTATTAAATTTATGCATTTCTAATCAATTTGGAGATATTTGCTATCGAGTTGCAGATTTTTAACAATGCATTTGGTGATTATTTGCTTTATTTCTCAGGCAAAATTTGCAACTTAGAATAAAAGAATAAAATTATTAGTTCATTCAAAAATTGATGAGCTTTGTTTTTAGTGATGACTTGAAATGGTAAATATTTTTTCTAACTGTATTTGCTCGAAAAAACATACTTTTCTTTATATTAAGCAATTCATTATAATTACTTTTATGATGTGCCTAAATAAAAACCATCGTTATAGATCAGCACTTCTCAACCTTTTTCGCGATTTGGCTTCCCTTGGACATTGAAAATATTTATTTCGGCTCTCCTGTGTTGATGAAAAATTTAATCCAGCTTCCCATGTATCTGAGATAGACTGGCCGGCCCATGACAAATCTGACAAAAGGGGGGACCCACAGAACTACCAGCTCACGAACTGCATATGAAAGTTGGCGCGCCAATCATGCTGCTAAGGAATTTAGATGCTTCAATAATGTGCAATGGTACGCGGATGATTATCAAAAAATTGTGCTCCCGAGTTCTGTAGGCAACAATCTTGAATGAACCAGCCGTTGGCTAAGACATACTTGCAACTACCATGTCCTTTACCCACTCCAATACGACCTACAAGTTTAAACAGATGCAATTTCCCATCAAACTCTGCTTTCCCATGACAATCAACAAGGCGCAGGGACAATCAGTGCAAGCGGTTGGTTTAAATCTGACAGAGCAAGTATTCTCACAGGCACAACTGTACCTTGGCTGTCCCCATGGTCTTTCTATTTGTGCACCCGAGGGAAGGACGAGGAATGTTGTCTACCAAGAGGCACTCCAATGATTACGGCAACTTGAGCTGCTCCAATTTCAACTCTGCAATTTTTTCATCGTCCTGCTAGCCCACGTAAGTCCAGTCTTGCTTTGCTCTCCTTACTAACTCACCATGACATTCTTTTTTTTCTACCAAGACATTTCTGAACATAACTGTTACATGTTAAGTAATATTGGACTAGTATCAAATTTATGTAAAGTTATTGTCATTATGTGTAAGCCATAATATAAACAGATAGTACGTTTAGAGCTGAATCTCATACTTAAGCTGTCCTACTTTTTAGATTCAAGTATATAATATTTCCAAGTCCAAAATTTGAAATCCTTCCAGTTCCAAGCATTTCAGATATACTTTCATGTTTACAAATGAAAGAAGTCAGTACATTAAAGAATTTATATTTATTAGGAATCAAATGATGATTGTTTGTATTACTACTTGAAGTTTCATGCACATTCTACACGCATGATCAATCAGGCAATATAAGGCAAATGAATGAAGCTTTACCATTATACAGTATAAACTCCTGGCAAATGTAAAAATTAAACCCCCAACTTTGCTGCCTATAAACACCGCAAATACAGAATCAAAGAAACTTGATTTCCATTCCTAGCTAAAAATAAAAGACCCTGTGAACCACCTTAAGATGAATAAACCTTATATCACTTTTAAGGACCACAAAGCTAATTTCCTCTCAAGCCCCAAATATAGGTTAATCAACACCCCAGAATTGAATTAGATATATATATATATATATATATATATATATATATGTATAATAAATGCATGCTTAATGTAATTAGCCTCTAAATTCAGCGTGACATGAGACTAGAACAATGAAACTGCAGTACTACAATTGTTAAATGAATGCATGTCTTTGAAAACAAACCACTCTTCTGAGTATTCTTGTCTTGACATTATGCAATAATTGTAAATGAGTCACTGTCATACACGCATATTCTTCATTTTCAATCTTTTGTGAAAACATGTTTGGCTATATAGAAATATTACCTTGCCAGGAAACAGGTGATGGTTGGCAACTAGAAGGGTATCTAACCATAGAAAATTTGTCTCAAAGAATTCTGTCTCCCATGCAAGCATGAAAAGTGAACATTAAAACCCCAACATTGATGACAAGGAGGATGATGCATAAAAATACCAACCATAATTAGCAATGTTGCAGCTGGTATAAGTAGGAGAGGCTGTATTCTATCCTCAGACAGAAGCATCATTAACTGGGTCAGCTGGAAGTGACTTCAGCAATATGCCCACATAATATTAATGATTAGGGAAAAAAGAAAACATGTCTGTGTTGAAATTTGCAGATACTCCACCCAAATTATAGCTTTAGCTTTGTACCTGTAATTATCGGGATACTCTGATACATAACTAAATTAGCATTAATCTTGAGAAACCAAGTTTCAGAAAATCAAAATGAATATGGCTGATTAAGAAATTACAGTTGTGAGGTATTAATGGAACTGTGAAAATGTGTAAAGCATTCCAGAAGTTTAACATATAATGAGAACATTTACACTCAAGTAGAGATACAAGCATATGTTTATGTACACATGCATAAGTTAAGACATATACATATATACATATAATGGCATCAAGGCTGAAACATTCTTACATGCATGCGTAACACACATACTCACATACATGAATGCACACACAAGTGTGTTGATGAACCAATCAGAATCTTGTTTCTGAGTCAGAGACAACAAATTTTAAAAATATAAACTCCCAAAGAACATGCATACACAAAAAGCCACACATTTACACACATAAAAACAATATTCATATGAAAATACCCACAAAGATGATACCTAAACATCTATAATGTAAATATACACATAATATAAATAAATATAGACATACACCACACTCAGTTGATATAAACATACACAATACACATACACATATATAAATACTTATATACATAAACAGCCACAGAAATAATACAAATGGACATATATTAGGTGTTATCAAAAAGTTCCCAGACTAGTTATGTTCTAATTAAGTTTAATAAAAAATAACTCATTTACCTAAGTTTTAACATCATCTCCTTCTAAATAGTCACATTCCACAGCAATACACTGGTCCCAGTGTTCCTGTCACTTTTGGAATCTGGCCTAGAAGTTGTTTTCCAAAAGCGATTCACTCTGGATCTCAACAATGGTGTTAAAATGATGACCTTTGAGCTGCATTTTCATTTTGGGGAAGAGATGGAAGTCTGCAGGTACTAAATCTGGTGAATAGGACAGGTGCAGAAGTGACACCATGTTGTTTTTGGTGAGAGACTCACAAGCGAGGAGAGCTCAGTAACTGGGTGCATTGTTGTGAAAAATCCAATTCTTCATGCTCCACAGATCTAGCTGATATCCTCAAATGTCCTCCCTCAAACACTTTAAAACATTGCAGTAGAACTTTTAATTGACAGTCTGGCCCTGGGGGATAAATTCTCAATGCACAATACTATGTTTCCAGGTCTGATGCTTATGGCAGGTCTTCCAGATCACTCATCATCTTCCAGTGGTGTTCTTCCACTTTTGAAGTGCCCGTGCTACTCAAAACATTGTGTACAACCCATTGCTTTGTCACCATAAGCTTGCCAAAGCATGCTCAATGTCTCTGTAGCAGACTTCCCAAATTTAACACAAAATTTCACATTCACTCCCTGTTCTTATCCATGACAAAATCACAGACAACAGCATACTCATGATCACAAAAACACAAATTTCACAACTTGTAAACACAGTGATGTCACTTGGCACACTGCCTCATGAAGGTCATTGCTAGCTCTCACTGTGAATAATATCATGTTGGTGTGCAGGAACTTTTTGATACCACCTTGTATATATATATATTTATATATATATATATATATATATATATATATATATATATATATATATATATATATATATATATATATATATATATATATATATATATATAACATTTTGATTCAACTCTTCTTAAATAATATATGCAACTGCTAGTGAATGTGTTGAGTGCCACTTTCTCCCATTTGCCTTCTCCCTCGTGTGTGTATGTATATTTATATATATATATATATATAGATAGATATGATAAGCTTCCTTAGGTTTTGTCTACCAAATCTACTCACAAGGCTTTGATTGGACACAGGGCTTTAGTAGCAGACACTTGCTCAAGGTCCTACACAATGAGACTGAACCTGGAACCATGTGGCCTGGAAGCAAACTTCTTACTACACAGCCATGTTTGTGCCCATAATATATTCAATATATTTCTATAAATCAGATTTAAATGGTCGTTTTGGTAGATAGGATATATTTAATATGTTTTTGAGTTGATGGAAACCACAAAAGAGGGATACAAAGGAATACATGGTGAAGGCTACTCTGAAGATGCTGCATCTCACAGACCAGATGATTAAGGATCATACTCATTGTTGATGTGCAATGCTGAAAATGCCCAACCACCTACAGCAAAACATAACCTGACATGAGAGAGTGTTTAGAAGCTCAGATACTTTATACTCTGCCAAGCATACATCACACATCTTGCTATCCACCACCCTTTGAATGCTTGAAGCACCCCCATCTTCCATCACCCTATGGTTCTCATACTTCTCACCATTGGACCGTCTTCATTCTGCCTAGAGGCATATATATAACAGACCATCCTCATGCCTCTGTAACTCCTCTCTAGTGCATATCCTTTACCTTCTTTGCCCTTCTCTGCCATCACACTCTCCCAACCTTAGGGCCACTTCTATCAGCACCTATCATCCATAATAAATGCACTCAGTACAATCTTGTAAAGTGGTTGGTATCCACCCATAGAACCAAGCTGAATGACATATACAAGCACCAATGTATGGATGCAGCAGCTCCCAATAAGAAATGACTCAGACCATGACAACATGTCCAATTCTTGATAGCACAGAAAGTGGACATAAAAATGATTATGATGATTTCTATAATATTGATTTCAAATTTTGGCACTAGGCCATTAATTTCAGAGGAGGGAATAAGTCAATTACCCCACCCACTTTGTGTTCAACTAGTGTTTATTTTGTTGACCCTGAAAGGATGAAAGGCAAAGTCAACCTCTGCAGATTTTAAATTAAACATTAAGATGGACGAAATTTTGCCTGGTGTGCTAACAATTCTGCCACCTCGCCATCTTCATGATTTCTATAATATTGGATGTTAATTGTGGAGATTTGGTTGGTCTGAGATATATAATATAATTCTATGTAATGGATATAGATGTAGGCACTTGATAAATAGGATATATTTAATATATTTTCATATCCATTTATTTCATCTATCCATCTTCTCCATCCACTTTTCTTAGAAGGGTTATGGGTCCTCAGGCACCTTCTCCATTGGATTCTAGCAGAAGCAACCATTATTACACTTTCCAGCTGGATTCCCAAGTGTGACCAACTGAGATTATAGATATTACCCAACCATCTCATTCTTGGTCTACTCCTAGGTCTTCTGACAATTAGCTCTGTTTAAAGAATCTGGCTTGCGATTCTTTCTTGAGACATCCTAATCCCATGTCAATTAAATCCAAAACATATTACATGTGATTAAAATATATTTATATATATTTGATATAATTGTGAAGATATAATAGAGAGGACATATTTGTGGTAAGAAGTTAGATACAGGCATGGATGTGTGGTAAGAAGTTTGTTTCTGGGTTCAGTCTTACTGCATGGCCCCTGAGGCAGGTGTCTTCTAGTATAGCCTTGAGTCAACCAAAGTCTTATGAGTGGATTCGGTAGATGGAAACTGAAAGAAGCCTGTTGTGTGTCTGTGTTTGTTTTCCACCTCCCACTGATTGACAACCAGTGCTGGTGTGTAACTTATTTCTGTAACTTAGCAGTTCAGCATATGAGACCGATAGGATAAGTACCAGGTTTTTAAAAAATAACTACTAGGGTTGATTCATCAATTAAAAATTCTTCAAGGCAGTGCCCTGGCATGGCCACAATCTAATAACTGAAACAAATAAAAGATGAAAGATAATAGATATAACTATGGACATTTGAGAGATAGGATATATTTCATATGTTATCTACAGTTTAGGTTATTGGACATTTAGTAAAAAGAATATATTTAATATGTTTCTATATATATATTAGATATAAAAGGATCTTTTTCAAGTTCAAATCCCATGCAACACTGACTTCTCTCCTTTTTATTTATATCTACTTTATCCATTGTCCTGTGGAGGCCCAGTGGTTAGGGCAGCGGACCCGCGGTTTTGATTCCCAGACTGAGCGTTGTGAGTGTTTATTGAGCGAAAACACCTAAAGCTCCACGAGGCTCCGGCAGGGGATGGTGGCGAACCCTGCTGTACTCTTTCACCACAACTTTCTCTCACTTCTTGTTTCTGTTGTGCCTGTAATTCAAAGGGTCAGCCTTGTTGCACTGTGTCACGCTGAATATCCCCGAGAACTACATTAAGGGTACACGTGTCTGTGGAGTGCTCAGCCACTTGCATGTTAATTTCATGAGCAGGCTATTCCATTGATCGGATCAACTGGAACCCCCGATGTCGTAAGCGACAGAGTGCTAACAACAACAATCCATTGTCCATCAATGTTCATGTTTATACTCAATCTATAGAATGTATAGAATTGCATTTAAATATATAGTCACATAACATTCCTATTTTAATTAGAAATACATTAATTTAATAGTTCCTTTTTCTTTAATTTCGGTAGGAACATATATTATTAATACCTATTTCATGCTTTCAGCATTATTTGTTAATGGAATATCCTTTCATTTAAAGATAAATGGCAATTATTTATGAATTGGTGTTCATATTTATCTTGGTTATAATTTTCAACAGAATCGGTTTCTGTATCCAAATTGCACCAATTATCTGATGCAAACCAAAGACACAGAACTTATATGCTAATAATAATTATAGTAACTGAAGTAAAGGCGGCAGCAGTAGCAGTAGCAGTAGTAGTAGTAGTAGTAGTAGTAGTAGTAGTAGTAGTAGTAGTAGTCAGCCCACCAGAAACTATCAAGCAAGCTTTCTTAAAAACAGTGCTGATCCAGTCTGCTGCTTTTGTGATTCAACCAGGGAAACAATTGACTACCTGATCTCTGGTTGCTTTATGCTAACCTTAAATGAATATGTTGATTGCCATGATGGACTTGGCCAATATTTGCACTGGATCACATGCCATAAGTCTGGACTCCCATATGAGAAGAAATGGTAGAAATGTAAACCTGCCAAAATAGAAAATAAAGAAATCACTGTTCTTTGAGACTTCAGTATCCAAACTGATTGTACTATACCAGCCAATAGACCAAGTATTGTGGAAAAAGGTCACGTTGACAGAACATGTCTGCTCATGGATACGTCAATCCCAGCAGACTGCAACACTTTTATTCTTTCATTCTTTCACTTGTTTCAGTCATTTGACTGTAGCATCACTTCAACGGGTTTTGATCAAAGAAATTGACCCTAAGACTTATTCTTTGTAAGCCTAGTACTTATTCTATCAGTTTCTTTTGCCGAACTGCTAAGTTGCGGGAACATAAACACACCAGCACTAGTTGTCAAGTGATGGCAGGGGGACAAACACAGACACACATATATATATTTATATATATATATATATAGAGAGAGAGAGAGAGAGAGATATGATGGGCTTCTTTCAGTTTCCATCTATCAAATCCACTCCAAGGCTTTGGTCAGCCCAAGGCTATAGTAGAAGACACCTGTCTAAGGTGCTACACCCTGGGACTGAACCTAGAACCGTATGGTTGGGAAGTAAGCATCTTACCAAACAACCTATAAAATTATTTGATAAAAATTGAGTAAATATAAGGACTTTGATATAAAGGTCACAAAAATGTAGCATCTACTTGTAATCATCAGTGCTTTGGGGACAATACCAAAGGGTGTTCTTAAACATTATGGCCAAAAACCAGGAAACACAAAGCATCAATACAAGAAATTGTTCTCAGGGCTACTGCCCCTCTACTATTGTTCTCATGGCTACAATATCATTGCTAATCATAAATGTCATTCATACTAAAACATCCAGCTTGCTATTACTTGAGATTTCTGGATGGACCAGGAACAGTTCATATAAAACGAAGCAACAATAAAATTATAATAATGATAATAATAACAATAATAATAACACCAACAACAATAACAATAATAATTCTAAAACTTACAGATATATACAACACAGAAAATTGTACTACTAAACACAGACATGTTAATGAAATGAAATTCACAAGGTGATTAAGAATTTAAAATGTATATAAAGTTATTATTTTTTATTGTCTTGTAATTGTATTTTTATATATTTTTAATATATAAAATTTACCATTTTGTCTTCAATAAAATTTTAATATATTAAAAGCACCCATTACACTCTCAGGATAGTTGGTGTTAGGAAGGGCATCCAGCTGTAAAAAAACCATGCCAAATCAGACTGGAGTCTGGTACGGCCTTCCAGCGTGCCAGCCCAGTCAAACTGTCCAATCCATGCCAGATGTTAAATGATGATAATGATGATGATGATCATCATCATTATCATCATCATTATTTTATATATTCTTGGAAAGTGTTATAATAAAATATTCATTGTCCTGATCATGGAACAACATAACAGTAATTCTGTTTAATTGCCTGTGCATACCTAGATCAACTGACTTGCTAGTCTGGGGACAGGTGGCAATATAAACATCAGCACAGTTGACCAGTATCCTGGAATCCCTGACTTGTGACAGTTAACAGTGAGGTGAGTGCATAATAAATGCATTAGAGAGGTGTGTGGTGAAGGCTGTCATGAGAAGCTGGAAGGTGTGAAGGAGAGATAGAGAAAGTGGAGACAAAATACTCATTGATAAGCTCAACTAACCTCAACTGACAAACTGATAATGAATGATGAATTCAAAAACAAAAGCAACAAACGTCAGAGACATTCAAAGTGAATATTATTAGCTTGATACTTGATGAAAGTTTTAGAGGGAAAATTAAAAGTAAAAAAATGATGTTTCAGGCATAGCCCCTCATCAGAGAATAAAGTCCAGAGAAGAGGAAAAGGTGAAAGGAAGAGACAGAAATGGAGACTGGGAGAAAAGCACATGGGTACTGACATGAAAAATGACCTCTACTGACCTTGGTTGTTAACTAGTTTATATTGATGCTAAAGGGACTTTTGATTCATCCTTATACTATGTATACAACTCCACAACCACCAAAATAAAAGTGGAGGCACGTGGCTTAGTGGTTAGGGTATCGGACTCAGGATTGTAAGAAAAATTGCATTGAGTGAGCATCTCTAGCCTTTTCTACAAGATGATATACTCAGTAATGGTAGAAGTGGAGATTGTGGAAGAATATGTAAGAACAGATTTTGTTAAGCAAACAAGTGAAATTTTGGAAGTCAAGTTTTTGAGTAATGGCTTACCAGCAAAGAGTATGATACAACTATTGGTTAAGAAGTGATGCACTATGAAGTCAGTGCACAATGCCCCAAAACAAAGAAACCCTACAGTTTGAATGCTGAAACTTATTCAAGATATTCACCACAGGTTTACTTGAAGTCCAAAGAAATCAACTCATAAACTGGTGCAACAGTCTCACATATGCAGGCGGTCATGCCAACAGGTGTTGAAAAATCTAAAGTTGAAGCCATATCATTTTATATGTGTACAGCAATTAAAGGGACGATAAGAGCAAAACAAGTAAATTACTACTCATAGCTTCCAAATTGCAGTTAAAAATGATCAAAATAACACAATGACACTTGCAAACAAAAGGCTGGGTGGTTTTCCATGTGTGTAAATCTTTTTTTATATTTACACTTATGCTATAATACCTTAGCTACTTTTTCATGCACTACCTTGTATATGAAAGAAAAGGAAACCTAGAATTATCTTTCCTTGTTTCCATAACTTTGGGTATCAAAAGGGTTAGCCCTTTTGCTACTAACCTGCCTGAGACTGCCAGTTTCAAACACATCTCAGTTTCAAACACATCTAAATTAAAACCTTCCATCAGAATTTCCTTTAATTTATGTTCCAAACATCTGCTTAATAATGATAGATATTTTATTAAATCCTAAATTATTTTCAAAATTAATTAAAATAAAGGTGGTAATATTTCAGCAGAAATATGGTAGCAAAATAGTTAACAGAGACTTAAGTTAATCCCAAGAGGCTCCTTCTTCCCCACAAATGCCACACAATCTCTGCTTTGGTGGCCCCCTTGAAAAATGCTTAGATTTCATAGATCAGTATTATGTAACGGATGTACAATGTTGATAGTGAATAAACAGTTAAGAGATAAATTACCGGTGGCTAAGAGAGGAGGGTGTAGGTAAGTTATTTTATTGGTGAAGAGCCAAAGTTGAGTATATCAGAAGAACAATGACAAACTGTCAGTCTAAGACTGGTATTATCATATGATTTGATTTCTATTCAGGTAACATCCAACTCTACAGGAGAGGGAGCCTCTACACAGTCAGATTGGTTACATGACCTACTAGAAAGAGCAAATAAGACATATTCTCTCATGAGGGCAAGAGACATTGGAAAATGTAGCTCTCAATTAACTGTTTGAAACCAAAAGATGTCATAGCCATTGCAGTAAGACTTTCATCATAAGGCTACTCAGTCAAGGTTGACCAGAAATTAAAGAACAACACACTAGTGTAGTGTGAGATAGATATTGATTTCAAATTTTGGCACAAGGCCAGCAAGTTTGGGGGAAGGGGCTAATCAATTACATCGACCCCAGTACACAACTGGTGCTTATTTTATTGACCCTGAAAGGATGAAAGGCAAAGTTGGTCTTGGTGGAATTTGAACTCAGAATGTAAAGACAGACAAAACACAGCTAAGCATTTTGTCTATTATGCAAATGATTCTGTGAGCTCACCACTTTAATGTGAGCTAGATATTAATTAATTGTAAAAGGTGAGCCCATCTTGAATATGTAACTATTCCTATACACTTGATACCATGAAAAGAAGGAAATAAAATTCATTTTAATCCACCAATATGTCCTTGCTTCATCAGTGTCCTAGATATAACCCAACCTAAGGATTAATTAAGTTAAAATAAATTAATTTAATAAGCGCACAGGATGCAGGCATGGCTGCGTAGTAAGAAGCTTGCTTCCCAATCACATGGTTTCTGGTTCAGTTCTACTGCATAACACTTTAGACAAGTGTCTCCTTCTATAGGCTTGGGCCAATCAAAGCTTTGGGAGTGAATTTGGTTGATGGAAACTGAAAGAAGCCCATCATATATACATATGAGGTACTAAAAAAAAAAACTAGAAATATCCACTGTGGGACAAGTCCGTTGTACTTCAGGTTTCTATCACCAGCAGCCACTTGATGCAACCCTCAGGCATCAGTCTGCCAACCAGCGTTGTCCAATGGAGTCGTACTGCCATATGGTACATCATTGTTTTGCAATGCTTCTCTCATTCGTTGATTTTTGCAATGGCTAAAATGAAGGAACAGCATGCTTCCATGAAATTCTGTTTTCTGCTGGGGAAAACAGTGGCCAAAACAGTTATGCTTCAAACAGCTTACGAGAACACTACCATGAGCAAAACACAAGTTTATGAGTGGTTTTCACGTTTTAGGAATGGTCACATGTTGCTTGAAGACCAGCCTCGTTCAGGGCAACTGTCAATTTCCTGAACAAATGAAAAGATCAAGAAAATTCATGAACTGATTTTGGAGGACCGTCACTGAACAATTGACAAACTTCTTGATATGACTGATGTGTCCTAGAGCTCCTGCCAATGAATTGTGAGCAAGGAATTGCAAATGATATGAGTTGCAGTAAAATTTGTGCCTCGCTTGCTCACAGATCAAAAGCAGTCGTGGCTGAATGTGTGTCATGAACTGGAAGAACAGTTGGAAGTTGATCCAGACCATATTTTGAAGGTCATCACTGGTGATGAAAATTGGCATTATAAAACTTGCAGATGTGGAAGAGGTGAAAAAAGAAATGATGGATGCATTAAAAGGCATCACTTTTTCAGGAGTTTCAGGGCTGCTTTGAACAGGGGAAAACACATCTGGACTGATGCATTGCTTCAAATGGAAAATATTTTGAAGGCGATAAAAGTGTAAACATGTAAAACTAAGTGAATAAAATAATATTGCAAAATTCCAGTTTCTTTTGGGTACCTCCTCCTATATATATATATATATATATATATATATATATATATATATATATATAGTTGAAATTTACAGAAAAACAAAAGACAAAGACAGGTGTATAAACAAGCAAGTGTATTAGTTTGACGCTTGGGAAGGCAAGAAAGTCTTTTACATTTTGAGCGTAACCTCTTCAACAGAAAGGAGCATGAGGAAATAAACAGAGAGAGAATATAAAACTTGTAGAGTTAGCAGTTAATCATGGCAACTGGTTGGAAAAAGGTAGTTAGACAGGAGAGCTAGAAAGAAGGGGAGATAATAAAGTACTGATGATCCCAAAATGAAGGTGTGCATGTATGTGAGAGTGTGTAAGTCTCTGTATGTGTGGATGGGGCTGGTGACTGACATGGATGCGTGTGTATGTAAGTGTGTGCGTCTGTGATGTGTAGGTGTGTGGGTGGTGGGAAGTGGGCAGTGCGGAATGGTGTGACAGTGTTGGGGTGAGGATGTGGGGGTGGAGTGAGGATGAGGGGTATGTGGAAGTGGGATGTGTGGGGGTGAGGTGTGGATGGATGGGTATCAACGAAGGGAGAAGGTGGGTAGAAGTGAAGTGGGTATGTATGTTTACCTTTCTAAACTAAAATTTATTTTTGATTTAAGGTTTTCTTCAATTTTACACAATATGATAATTAAATTTTATATCACCATTTCTTTAAAAAAACCATTAGTTGCAACAACCAATGAAATGAAACCAAATTCAAATGTGTATCTGTCAATGTAAATTGTGCAATATATTTTTACATATAACCTTAATTCTTGCCCCATTTGTAATCACAACTGTCTGACAAATGGAAACGTGAAACTCTGTGTAGCAGTTTTGGTGATGTTCTTGCAACTTTGATAATAATGTAATATATATATATATATATATATATATATATATATATATATATATATATATATATATATATATATATATATATATATATATAATGAATGAGGGAAATGGAAAATAGAGTTAGCAAGAATCTTTATTCAATACAATGATCATTTTGACCCATCTTGCATCTGTCCCTTGTGGGTGAGATATTGTACAGCTAATTATGTTGCATCTACCAGTGTGGAATGCATCTTGTTAGGTGTCTCTTTTTAAATAAGATACTCCGCTAAATATACTCAGTTTCGCTTGACATGTTGTGGTTGTCAGTAGATGAGACACCTGATGAGATGCATTCTGTACAATATCCCACCTGCAAGGGACAGATGCAAGATTGGTCAAAACAATAATTGTATTGAATAATGATCCTTGCTAACTCCATTTTCTATTTCCCTCATTCATTATAAATTCAATGAACACTGCAGAATTCCTGACATAGATCCAGTGACACTTATATCATAACTGTGGATGACATCAAGTAGTCTAAATGGTGAAAGTGCTCCAATTGGCATACAACTAATCATATACCCAAGATCCAAATAATTACTTATATTTATCTATATATATAAAAGGGTGTTTGTGTGTGTGTGTGTCTTCCTTATGCATTCAAAAACTGAGTTTCTGATTTTGACATATGAGGTATCAAAAGATTCATGTGCAGGGGTCTTGATTTTGTTTTTGCATGCTTAGACGATATCCTTATTGCAAGCCAAAATGCAGAGCTATACAAGAAGCATCTAGAGGTTCTTTTTGATAGACTGGAATAGTATGGCCTAGTAATCAACCACACCAGATGTACTTTTGGTGTTAGAGAAATTGACTTCCTGGGACATCAAATCACAGGTGCTTGTGCTACGCACCTGCCAGCAAAAGTGAAAGCTATCTTATCCTTTTCATACTCCACCACAAGCAAGGCTCTACACTAATTTCTGGGTATGGCAAACTTTTACCATCACTTCATTCTTTCTGCAGCAAGAGTGATGAGACCCCTATACACTGTCAAAGATGGTTCAAGAAAACAGGTGGAGTAGGATGGTGCAATGACCTCAGCTTTAAATCCACAAAACAAGCCCTGGCTAAAGCAATCATGCTGTCCCATCCTCATATGTCAGCTTGGACTGCACTCACAGTCGATGCCTTCAACACAGCCATTCAGGGTGTTTTGGAACAACACATCAATGGTCAGTGGTGACCACTTGCCTTCTTCAGTCAGAAACTACGACCTCCTGAACAGAAATACAGTGCTTTTGACAGGGAACTGCTAGTTATCCATCTAAGAGTCTGCCACTTTCACTATTTTCTTGGAGGTTGCACGTTTACAGTGTTCACAGACCACAAACCACCTTTGCTATGAACAAGCTTTGGAGCCTTGGTCTGCATGCCAGCAATGACAGCTATTAGCCATTTCTGAGTACACCACAGGCACGTAGCTGGAAAAAGCAACACAGTCACCAATGCACTGCTTTGTGCCCCTACCTGCTCTCACACCTACCTAGCCCCAATAATGGAAGGCCTGGATTATGAGGCAACAGACAGATGACGAGATCAGGGCCTACTGCACTGCTATCATGTAAATTTCCTTGCAGGATATGCACCTTGGCTCCAATAGCACAATCTTACTGTGTGACATATCTACTGGGAAGCCACAACTGATCATCTCATTAGCCTGGTGCAAGAAGGTTTTTGACATCATTTACCGACTGTCCCACCCAGGTACTAGAGCCACATGGTGCCTGCTATCAAGCAAATTTATCTCGCACGGTATGGCCAAGCAAATTGGGGAGTGGACCAAGACCTGCATCCCCTGTGAACAAGCCAAGGTATATCAGCACACTAAAGCACCCCCACTTGGCAACTATGAACCACCACAGGCCCATTTCAGCCATGTCAACATTGATCTTGTTGGCCCCCTACCACCTTCGCAGGGGTGCTTGTACCTACTGGCCTTGGCAGACTTCTACATTCATTGGCCTGAGGTTATACCTCTCTGCTGCACAGAAATACAAGAAGTCAGCTGAGCCTTCATCACAAACTGGATTGCCTGTTTTGGTATCCCAGACAACATCGCATCCAATCAGGGTCTACAATTCATCTCAAAGCTGTAAAATGACATGTGTGACCTTTTTGGAATCACAATGAAGTGCACAACAGCCTACCATCCACAGGCCAATGGGTTAGTGGAGAGATTCCACTACTGCCTGAAGGAATCCCTGATAACCAGACTTAACAGGCTCAAGTGGCTTGATCAACTTCCATGGGTGATACTAGGAATCCATACCACCCCAACGAAAATCTCAATACTTCTTATGCAGAAATGGTTTATAGTGCCCTTCTTACAGTGTCAGGAGAGTTCCTTCTGAACGTGAAGCCAGACCCAGATGTCAAAAAGTACCTCACACAACTGAGAAACAGTGTGGGCCAGTTGTGCCCTATTCCCATGTCAACACATGGCACACCTAGATCATCTGTACCAAATAACCTCCACACTGCTAACTTCGTGTTCATTTGATGTGACACACAACAAAAACCCTCCAGTTACCCTATGATGGCCCATATGAAGTCATATGTCTGGGAGACAAATCATTCCAACTCCTAATTGGTGGGTGACAAGACAGTTTCTATTGATAGGTTGAAACCAGCCCATTTCAATATTGACAGCTCCATCCAAGTAACTCAACCACCAAACAGGAGCCACCCCAAGCAAATCACACCAACCCTTGGCAAGGAGTAGTCACCAATGAGCCAAATAACCACACACACACGTGCAGGGCAGTTAAAAGGCTTTCCCAGTTCCAATGACAGTCAACAGTTCTGGTGGGGAGCTATATGTAGGGCACTGTCCAAGGATTTATGACAGATGAACTGTTGACAGGAACTTCACTGTGAGCTAGCTAGGGAGCTGGTCTGTAGCGAAGTTGACTTCTAGTTAAGCGGGCTTCTACGAAGCAGGAGTTGACTGGCAGCTGTCACCTTCATATGTTCAACTAAATAAAACTTTCACTAACACATTCTGGGTCTCTGTTAATTTTTTGTGTATAGCTTAATTAAAGCTATACCAGATTGATTATCCTGGATATAATCCATGAAGTAAAAGTCTTTTGTGATGTCCCCCAATCCAAGAGATTTAATGAATCATTAGCAATGTGTACAATTTCAGCTTCTTGCACTTCTTTAAGAATAAAAATATTTTACTTTTTACCATGGTGACAAGCTGGCAGAATCATTAACATACCAGGCAAAAATGCTTAGTGACATTTAGCCTGTTTTCACATTCTGAGCTCAAATTCTGCTGAGGTAGACATTGCTTTTAATCCTTTCAGGGTCAATAAAATAAGTATCAGTTGAGCACTGGGGTCAATGTAATCAACTAGCCCCCTACCCCAAAATTGCTGGTCTTGTACCAAAAATTGAAGCCAATGTTTTACTTTTAACAGCCTTCAAACACATTGTAGAGAGAACACAAACATGTACTATTCATTTGGAGACCTCCTTTGGTCACGAATGACCATGGGATTGCACCTAGAAAGTTACCCTCCAAGGCACAAGTCTGGGCAAGGTTGTTTATGGAAGACCAGCAGTCGCCCATGCATACCAGCCTTCCCTCTCCATGCCACCGATGTCATCCAAGGGAAAGGCAAAAGCCGATACAGCTTGGCACCTGTGACGTCGCAACTCATTTCAGCAGCTGAGTGAACTGAAGCAACGTGAAATAAAGTGTCTTGCTCAAGAACACAACACGCAGCCTTGTCTGAGATTTGAACTCACAACCTCATGGTCGTAAGTTCGATGCTCTAACCACTGAGCCATGCACCTTCACTGTTCATTAACTTCACTATAATTTTAATTTGCAAATTATTTTGGGTATGATGTATTCATAACTCCATCCATCAAATGATCTGCAATGTTGGATAAACTATGCTAAAACTGCAAACTCTGACTAACTGATATAGATGTCTCTTGCCTGCAAACAAAGCTCAAACCATTCTTTCTATAAGCATGTAAATTTACTTCAGAGCTTAATTCTTAATTTCTCAAAATTATCCTCCCTTCTCTTTGAAAGATTCTAACAGTTGCCACTAAAATTGTCACTTTTTTCAACAAAGAGGAAAATTTCAATTAATTAAAAAAATTTTTCGTTGAAGACAGAATGAACTAAACAAACTAGGAGGAGACATATGAGATGGAGAGTTGCTGAAGAGGTCACAGGAAGTGTGACAAAAGATTTCCAGACAATGGACATAAAATAAGAACAATAATAAACAAGTGAAGAATGAATATATAGTGCATGTGTTTATTTGGCAAGTTTTAAAAAAGTGACCATCTCAAAATATTCAGAATATCATTCTTGAAATATAATGGCCAACATTTTGAAGAAAGGGTTGTTGTTTTTCTTTCCTGTTCAGTACTGAGTACTTAATGAGACACTTGTCACTTTTACAGTGCTACCACCCCTTGTCTCTCTACACTGTCACATGAACATTATTATTGTATAAAATATCAGCTTTGATTTCAGTTTTCATGTTCTCTGTACATTTTCTAAGGTCAAATGAGTTTACCAAATTTAATTTTAAGCAGGCACTATCTCTTTATGTCAATGAGTTCAAGTGTTTATTATTGAAGTTTGTGGGGGGTATTAATAAGTTGTCAGTATTATCTTTCCAGCTATTTTGTACATATATGTGCTTACTGTATATATATATACACTTGACTTCGTGAGTGTATATGAACAAGCACAAGTAAGAATTATATTTGTATTTTGTATTTATATTTACTTGCATGAATCTATACATGTATATATGAATATATGTATGTACGCACTGACAAATATATAGCTACAACCATGTGTGCGAATATACTAATATGCATGATACAAATATATGCCTTCATCCTCTCAATCAGAAACACACACACACACACACACACACACTTATATAAGTTTTCAAAATTTGCAGCAGATCAGTTGATGTTTTCCTGATACTGTGTGCTGTCAACTTTAAACAGAAATATAAGAATGGCTACGTAAGTATTTTCTATCCCTATTACTTTCCTGTTCTGTACCTTATTAGTTTTTTTTTTTTTTTAGATGGTCTAGGTTTTAGATCACTGGACTATGCTTAACTTCATCTCTTTTGGTTCAAAGTTAATAATCAATTTTGATTGTTGTCCCTTTAGAGCAACAATTTCCAGTCTGGGGTCTATAGAGTCCCGAGGCTTGTGGTGCTGTAAGAGCCATAAAGTAGAATTGGGGTTATGTTCAAAACTTGTTGAGCAGACAGACCTTTCAAAACCTGTGGCTACCATGGAAAATTCATTTAAATAAAAGGGGACCTTTAGTAGTAGAGAGATCAGGAACCGTTGCTCTCTAGTTAATAAAATATGCATCAGTGCAAGTTGAAAATCCCTTATTTGAAATTCCTGGGACTGAAAGTGTGGCAGATTTTGGATTTTTGGGGATTTCAGAATATTTTTACAATTGCATCCTTGGGGTAAGACCCAAGTCCAAAAACAATATCCATTTACATTTCATAATATGTTTGCTCTGAAAGTAATTTTGCACAAAATTTTAATAGTTTTATATACAATGATACCTTCAGAAAGGTATGATGCTATTATGCTATGTTTTGATTAAAAGGTTACAGTATATGTGCACCATTTGTATTATATTTTTTGGTACTGGTAATAGGTTATATGTAGGGTATAAAAACAGAGCGCTGAATATGATTATAGGTAAATAAAATGAAAACTGGGATATGTGGATATTTTGAAAATATTTCTCAAAGTGACAACTGTACCTTGCATTGTTACAGGCTACCCTTTGGTAAGATATAACATCTGTTCAACCACCCTGCCATGGATGTGACAAAGTCATGGGACTGCTGCATGGCAGATTGCAAAGAGATAGTAGAAGAGCTCAACTGAGTCAATGGTGCTTCTTACATTGATGTTCCTTCACTGATTGCCCAGTATCATATATCCATGTATAAGCTCTCAAATCAATGGGGTCAGTAATAGAGATATATGATATACCAAGCTGTATAACTGCTCGTATATGACCCTTAATAAGGTTCTTCTTACTACTATCAAAACAATGCTGATAAAAACCTAGTTCAAAGGAGCAACTACATTTGTAACACTAACCCATCTTAACTTAATCTAAAATATTTATAGCTTTGCCTCTAATTGTCTTCTTTGCTCCTTTTTTGACACTGTATAAAATTTATCGAAGTTGCCTCTCTCTCTTTCTCTATTACTGCCCTGGCTCTGAAAGGTGCAGTTATTCCATTGTCTCCTTAACTGCAATGTGCCCTCCCTTTCCTATGCCAACCACCTATACTGGAAACCTCTCTCCTGTACCAGAACATCTCTTGGCAATCCTTCTTCTCCTGGCCTTTGACCTCCTCCCTCAGTAGTGTCATTTAAATTGCTGCAATACAAACACTGTAGCATTTTATTTTGTATCAAACAAAATTAAAACATGACTGTCTAGTATTTATTATTATTTAGTTAATTAATTAACCAGTTAACTATTCTATCTGTTTATAATGAATTAACTATCTTTATTTTTATTTATTTACTTGTATTTGTATTAACATTGCTTGTACTAATGCTTGTATAACATCCACTTCCAATGGAGGTAGCAGTAATTAATTAACCAATTAACTATTTATCTATTGATAAGAAATTAACTATTTTTATTTTTTGGAGATGTACTTGCATAGCAAGTGACCTGATCTGAGATCGTGTGCGGGAACGAAAACAATTGCAGCGTGGAAGGTGTTTATAAGCCATTTAAGAAACACACAAAAACCATTAGATTCACTTCAATATTTATATTTAATTTTCCAAAATATTTTCGTCGCTTTGAGACCATGACCTGTTGAAGTGAATCTAACAGTTTTGTGTGTTTCTTAAATGCTTATAAACACCTTCCATGCTGCAATTGTTTATTTTTATTTTTATATCTATTTATTAACTTGTATTTGTATTAATATTGCTTGTACTAATACTTGTATAGCAACCACTTCCAGTGGAGGCAGCAAGTATAACACAAATGAATGATGGTAGATTAAATATGAGGACAACTGTTATGACATGTCTATTAGCAAATACTCATTAGAATCTTGTTTTCAGATGCTGAAAGCTGCTGTTCCCTCTCTCCATGTTACCTCCTGAGCTAGTATGCTCTGCTGGATGTGTAATGTCAGTATGCATGTATGACAGAATGTAAGCATCTTGAGAGAAAAATTGGGTATAAGAAGCATCAGATGTAGTGTGCAAGAGAGACGACTGTCCTGGTATGGTCATGTGGTGCATATGGATGAGAACAGCTTTAGGAAGAAGAAACGATCTCTTACATGTGGAAGAGATAGATCCAAGAAAACATTGGATGAGGTGGTGAAACATGATCTGTGGATGCTGAGTCTCATGAAGGTGATGACAAGTGACTGAAGCCTTGGGTGATTTGCTGTGCTTGAGAAAACATGTCAAGCTAAGGGAAATCATAGCTGTGGCCAGTGCCAGTGACAAGTAAAAGGCACCTGTGCTGGTAACATTAAATGCACCTGTGCCAGTGACATGTAAAAGGCACAGGTGTCAATGATATGTAAAAGGTACCCATGCTGGTGACACATAAAAATACTCATACTAGTACATGTAAAGGCACCTAGTACATTCTATGGAGTGGCTGGCATTAGGAAGGGCATCTTGCTGTAGAAACCAATCCAAAACAGATGGAGCCCAGTGCTGCTCTCCGGCTTACCAGCTTTAGTCAAACTGTCTTACCCATGCTTATATGGAAAACAGATGATGATGATGATGATGATGATGGTGGTGGTGGTGGTGATGGTGATGATGATGATGATGATGATGATGATGATGATGATTGCTCCATTACAAAACTATTTGCTTTATACTGAAGTAAAAATAGTTGCAGCATTTTATAGTCATGAGGTCAAATCCGATTAAAAAAAAGCCGTTTCTACTCCTAAGTGAGAAGTTCCTTTGGTAAAATCATTATCATTGACATTATTGTACTTATCCTAATCAGTACTATCAATGTCATCATCATCATCATTATCATCATCATCAGCAGTAGTAGCATGTTGTTGTTAGCCTCTCCTCAAGGCACCAGGTTTTAAGAATTATTTTCCTACTCTTCCTCCCAAAGCATTACTTCACCTGTTGGGTTGGCCTATAGGGAATGTGCATCTAGTTGTAAACATCATCATTCTCATCAACAGCACCATCATCACTATAATCATCATGTTTAGCATCATTAGCTGCATCATTGTCAGGTAATCATGGACAAACTCCTTCATTGGTATGCACTTCAATATCTTGCACTGATTATAACTGCTTAGGTATGATTCTCTGTAGTGCAAAGCCAGCTCAGTACATTGCAAATGTTTCAGTGGTAACCATGAAGAGACAACTAATAAATACAAGAAGACATTAGAAGAGCACATCTTGCATGCCAAGGCATATGGTGGTTGTTGTCACAGAGTCTGTTGTATTGCTGAACCTTAATTGCATTGGCAACAAACATTGCTGAAAAAGCACATGCAAACTTTAGACTATTTCTTTACATTAGACGACTTCTACCTCTCTTAATCTCTGTTTCTTATTTCTTTACTCTCCACAAGGGGCTACACTCAGAGGGGACAAACAAAGACAGACAAACGGATTAAGTCGATTATATCGACCCCAGTGCATAACTGGTACTTATTTAATCGACCTCGAAAGGATGAAAGGCAAAGTCAACCTCAGCAGAATTTGAACTCAGAACGTAGCAGCAGACGAAATACCGCTAAGCATTTCGCCTGGCATGCTAACGTTTCTGCCAGCTCGCCACCTTAATCTCTGTTTCTTAGTGTGTAATGTGAGATGTGAATACAAATTACGACCAGCTTACATCATGATATTGCAAGAACAGAATTATTATAAAGAAAATTTACCTGCATCAAAAGTAATGTACCTAAATCTTGGTGAAACCTAGACACATTAATCTTAGGTGCAGGCATGGCTGTGTAGTAAGAAGCTTGCTTCCCAACCACATGGTTCAGGGTTCAGTCCTACAGGGTGGCAATTTGGACAAGTGTTTTCTACTATAGTCTCAGGTCAACCAAAGCCTTGTTAGTAGATTTGGTAGACTGATAGAAGCCCATCATTTCCGGTGTCATCTATTTGTTCCTATTACCATTCTATACCCATATAACACTGTGTTTTGGACCATCTGCATATTGAGTTCTACATCAGGTTATTAGTCACACCATGCCTAAGTGAAATATTAATATGTATATATGTATGTATGTATGTGTGTGTCTTTCTGTCTGTGTTTGTCCTCCACTGCTACATGACAACCGGTGTTAGTGTGTTTACATCCCCATAACTAAGTGCTTTGGCAAAAGAGACCAATAGAATAAGTACCAGGCTTAAAAAAGAATAAGTATTGGAGTTGATTGATTCAACTAAAAATCCAAGGCAGTGCCCCAGCATGGCCACAGTCTAATGGCTGAAACAGATAAAAGAAAAGATCTATCTTTAGAGGGTGTCATCACTCATCTAACATGCCTGAGTACATGACCTGGCTTGAATGTAAATCCTTGGAGAATCAAAAACAAACAGAAGCAGTTATGAGAAAATGGTGTTAGAAATTAACACTAAATCATCATGCCTAATTCATACTTTCAGAAATGACCATCACTTTAGAATGATTTCATATCGTGTACCTTCACAGAATACAAAATTGAAAAAATTAACCAAGACAAGTCTAATTACTGATTATTGGTTAAAGCCGCTTATGAAGGTAAGATATATTCTTTTTTAAAAAAATTGCCAGTATTCAAGTAAAGCCATAGCCTAATGTATGGAACCAGCAAAAGAGTAAATGCATCGTTGTGTGGTAAGAAGTCCACTTCACAATAGTATGGCTCCAGGTGCAATTCCACAGCACAGTACCTTGTGTAAGTATCATTTACAGTAGACTTAAGGTCTCTGGTCTACATATACTTTGCAAATAGAATTTGGTTCATGGAAATTGAGAAAAATACAATATATATGTATACATTGTGTGTGTGTGTGTGCAAATTTTGTGTGAATTAGGAGACTGCAACAACTGGAATTTTATAAATAGAATTATGAACCTTTTCTATTATGAGGGCTTATATACACTGTATTAGACTATTTTCTATTATCAATATATGGTGAAAGCACATAATTCTATTTATAATATATACACATTCTGCACAAATGTCATTGTGGAGTGGTAGTAGATGAATTCAGTCTGCATCCATTGTCCTGCAGCCTTAGTGTGGGCTGATCCCCGCAACATGCTGCTTTGAATGGCACAATTAGAAGGGGCCGTGACACGGCTGGCTTCTTGTCCCAACTTGAGCCTGCAGACCTCAGCTGTGGGGGCTGTAAGTGCCCCCTTCCCATTTGGAGGAGGTAGATCTCTAGTCTGAGATGTGAAGTGCAGTAACACATTCTCCAGCTTCAATCTTGCAGCATTGGCTGTAAGTCTGGGTGTCACCACTCATAATGTGGAGGAGAGAAAAATTAACGAATACAGGGGCCTTACTATCAATTTGTGCCAGCTACCATCAAGAAATCAGGTGTTCTTGAACCCCATACTACTGATTTCCTCCAGAAAATAGGGTCAACAGTGGCCTGTCAGAAAAATGAGCACCACAAGGTGGAGTGACTGCTGCAGCAAGTGTCATTGGCCATCCTCTGTAGTACTGACATCTTGGTCATTACCATGGGTCATGGCTGAGCACACCATTTATTCTGGGGTATCTGGTTCATCGTCCCGTCCCCTTCCATCTTCCACTGATTTACCCTACCTTTTTTCTTTTCTTTCTTTTCCTTTCTTTCTCTTTTTCCCAGTTTCTTCATATTTAAATTTTATAATTATTTTGATTACAATAATTTACTTGAATACTAAACAAAGAAGAAAAAATAAAATAAAAATATGTGTACATATTGACCTTGTTTGTGTTTATGCTTATACTGCTGTTATGGTAATGTTCTGTCTATTTTTATTTCCTGTAACTAGGTAGTTCAGCAAATAAAAATTGATAAAATAAGTTTCAGATCGAAATAACTACTGTGATATTGATAGGATCAACTAAATCCTGACAATTCACTCCTTGACTGTAGTCCAATGATTGAAACAGGCAAAAATCAAAAAGAATGCACATCTTCCACATACAGGCAACCACTTAGATCATTTCATAAAAATACAGATCTGAAAAAAATAGTTGGAATTAGGATTTTGTAACTCACTGGAGTGAGGCAAGTACAATGGTATTTATCTTGCCTAAAGAAACAGCATGTATTAAACAAGAGGATTATCCGTAATTTTACTTATAGTTTGATATTTACCTACAGGCCAACATGTTTGAGACATTTAGAAAGTTAACCTTTAGAAGACAACAATTTACATGTACTAAAATTACATAATGAAATTTGGATGGGTTTGTGTTAGGAAAGGCATTCAGCTGTAAAAACCATGCCAAAACAGACACAGAAGTCTGGTACAGGCTCCTGCCTGGCCAGCTCCTGTCAAACCATTTAATCCATGCCAGCATGGAAAGTGGACGGTAAATGATGATGATGATGATGATGATGACGATGACGACGACGACAATGACGACGACGATGTCCTTCCTTTGTAACTCCTGATTTTATTTTAAACAAAATTTCAAAACACAAAACTTAAATGACGCAACCTCAAGTGAATTCATTAATACATAGTATTACCACTTAATCAATTAAATATTCTCTCTCAATACATACTCCTAATATAATTTAAATTTGATTTTGTAGGCTAGCATTGAAAATGTGACTATATTAATCTAACTTTGTTTTATGAGTTATAGTTTTGTTTAACAAGATAAGCTAAGCAAAAACTGTGCACAATAAAAATTCTCAATTTTATTTAATTGGGGATGGTTAACATTACAACATTTATCATATATTAGTAATAATCTGATTCATTCTAGGAATCTTATAAGAAAAATAATAAAGCTCAGTTATTGTATGATAAGTTTGATGCATTAAAATAGAGAAGCAGAATGGCAAAATTATTAATAAGCATCTAACAAGACTGAAGTAAGTCTGCCTGTTTAGCATTGCCATTCAATTTCATTATCTTAATTTGTTAAATTTAAAGTGTATTGGATTTCAGAGATATTCTAAGTATTGAATGAACATTAACGACCTTGTGGTTTATAAAACTGAAGGTCGTATAATTATGTGGTGAGAGAACAAGTACAGAATTACTGAATTAGAATTGATAGCTCACAAGTATTTAAATGAAAGTGATTTGGATCTCAGAAGTATTTTAAGTGAGTTGAAGATAGTATAGAACTATAACAATAAAGCATTTAGTGCAGGGCTTCTGATAATGTTTAAAACCATAGAAAATGCCAGTCTTGCTCTGACTGGCTCTGCATTCCATCTTTTGTTTTGATTGAGTAAAGCTCTGTTTGTTATCTGGAATAATACTCTACTTCAGAGAGTGGAAGAGAATGCACTTCTAGAAGATATCCTGCATTTATAACTGAGCTAACCTTTATCACCCAGTTCACCACATATATGTATGTATGGATGGATGGATGTGTATATATATGTTTTCTTTGGGATTTATTTTATGTTTTTTCCTTTGCAAGACTCAAGCTGGTCACTAACATAATGAGAAGGCTCTTTTGCCTAAGTCAAGACAGATTTTGGTTATTTTCATGCCATAGAACTGCCCATGAAGAGTTGATGAACCTACTCAACAGCAAAAATTTCATTGTTTTTAAAACAATTATTTGTCTATAGAGTACTGACATGCAAACCAAAGTGTTGATGTTTATAGCTCTTTGTACCATATCTTTGTTAAGACTAATATTCCTCAGTGACTCTTCTCCCCATGTATCTTCCCTGTAGCAAATAAGTACAAAAAAAGAAAAGAATAGTATTGTTTCACCATTATTGTGGCATCTATTGAATGACAGCTTTTTTTGTTGGGATGCTACACCCTAAATTTTCCCAATAGTGTTGAAGAAAGCAAATGGAAATCCTTTTCAGTATGTTCTCCCTGTAATTTCAACATCAAGATGTTTACTTGAGGTGGTAGATTTGAGATTGTTTTTTACCATAACATATGGTCAACTCAAACATCTGTTTTTCTCTTTTTCAATTCATTTCTTAGTAATAATGTTGTTATAAACAATGACTATAATGATAATAACACTCTTTATAATCAAACAACCTGAGAACTGGCAAGCCAGGAGGCTGAACTAGGCTCCAATCTGATTTGGCAAGGTTTCTACAGCTGGATGCCCTTCTTAATGCCAACAACTCTGAGAGTGTAGTGGGTGCTTTTAGGTGCCAATGGCACGGGAGCCAGTCAGGCAGCACTGGTATTGGCTATGCTCGAATGGTGTTTTTTATGTGCTACTGGCACAGGTGCCAGTCAAGTGGCACTGGCATTGGCCATGCTTGAATGGTGCTTTTTACATGCCAGGCAGGCAGCGCTGGCATCGGCCATGCTCAAATTGTGCTTTTTACATGCCACTTGCATGGGTGCCAGTCAAGTAGGACTGGCATTGGCCACAACTATGATTTCACTCAGTTCAACAGGTCTTCACAAGCACAGCATATTGACCAACAATTGAAAGGTGCTTTTCAACGGGGCAGTTAAAAAGCATTGGCATCAACCATGACTACGATCTCACTTGGCTTGCCAGGTCTTCTCAAGCATGACATATCTCCAAAGGTCTTGGTCACTTGTCATTGCCTCTGTAAGGCCCAACGCTCGTAGTCATACTTCATCACCTCATCCCATGTCTTCCTGTGTCTACCTCTTCCACAGGTTCCCGCCACTGTTAGGGTGTGACATTTCACATAGCTATCCTCATTTATACATATCACATGACCATACCAGCACAGTCGTCTCTCTTGCACACCACATCTGATGCTTCTTATGTCCAACTTTTCTCTCAGAGTGCTTACACTCTGTCATGTATGCACACTGACATTACACATCCAGTGGAGCATACTAACTTCATTTCTTTCAAGTCTATGTATGTCCTCAGCAGTCACAGCCCATGTTTCACTGCCATGTAGTATGGCGTACACAGGCATCATACAGTCTACCTTTCACTCTGAGCAAGAGGCTCTTTGTTACCAACAGAGATAGGAACTCTCTGAACTTTGCTCAGGCTATTCTTATTCTAGCAGCTATGCTCTCAGAACATCCACCTCCGCTACTGACTTGGTCACCTAGGTAACGGAAGCTATCAGCAACTTCTAGTTTTTTCCCCTGGCATGTGATAGAATCTGTTTTCTGTACATCTTTGGTGTTTATTGCACCTGTGCATCTGTCACACACAAAAACTATCTTCCCCATAACTTCTGCAGTTCCAAAACCAATTCACTCCAAATTTGGCAAGAATATTACCCATGCTTAATTGACTGTTTTAAACTAATGTTTTGTCAAGTTTATTAGCATTAAATTTGCAATTTACTGGATTAAACTTAGTTTTTGGCTTACAACTTCCGCCATTTACTCACACGTGAAGGATTGTGGGGCAGTTCTACCTTGCTGATTTGATCTGTTTACATTAGTGTTTACTTAAACCCCCCCACTATTATCGCCTATGGTCATGATGCCCCCCACCACTTCAGCACAAATTTTCTCTAATTACCCTCTGCTCATGGTGATAACACAGGGTGAACTGCAAGCATGACCTTTGACATGTAGGCGTGAACACTATTAATGTGCACCCCACTTTTTTGATCTGTGTACATTAGTGTTTATTTAACCCCCACCATTATTGCTTATGGCCATGATGCCCCCTCCTTTACTCACTTCCCCTCCCCCTATTATCGCCAACAACCATAATGCCTCCTTTTCACCACCATTTTCCTTAATGACATTATGTCAATGGCCAATATGGAGTGAACTGTGAACATAACCTTTGACCTATGTGTGTGAACACTATTGATTGTCCACTGTAGTGAGCCTATCTGATTAGTTCTTTGACTGAATTTCATTGGTGGAACACAATTCACCTGATCATGCCAGTGTGAAATTATGATTACTGATGCGCTTCCGAGCATATCTGATATGTGCTTCGGCTTACAGGTTAGGCCTACCATTTGATCTACATTATTGCTTTAACTTCATACTTCCTGTTGAAATTTTTCATTGTCCCCATACTCAATTAAACTAGCTCTTTCACACTGTTTCTGCCTACCAGTTTTTAGCTCATGTGCTGTTAAAAAATATTGCATTCAGTGTCTTTGTGTTCACATAGCTAACTGTCTGTCCCTGCTTCCACCTTTTTTTAATAATATGTTTAGTAGGTTCACTTTTTATACAATGTGCCAAATTTGCTTTTCAGTGTCCCCTTTTGCCCATTTTTTAAAACTCACAATTTAAACATAGTCCAATACTACTGCCATGCCATCTAAAAAAAGAATGCACCTTGGCCATAAAACAGAGTCTGCTTCAGCTGCCAAAAGGAGGTGGGCGAGCCATGTTTTTTTCAAGGCCAGTAATGTAGGATGCTCAAAATTTATTCGTACTTGCCTTAAATGTGGTCTACAGAGAGGTGTTGTAGGCACTTCATGCACCAACTGCTTTCAAATTCGTGAACCCCAGTGTCTCCACTACACCAGTGCAACCTTGCAGACCTGATATGTTGTGAGTGCTACTGTAGTTATGCTTTCAAAGTTACTAACTTTCCTTAACCATGTTTCTTTTCCTTTGTCCAACCTAGGTTTGTCATCTGTTTTCACAGAGTTCCCCATTTCACAGCAACATTTCTATTGCTTTCAGTGTAGAGGGAAAAAAAGGCCCTTTTCAGGGTCACTTTACATACGATTGTTATACCACCTGAGAACACATTACAGCCCTTTTCAGAACTTCATATTAAACTGTTACCACTTGGTTTCAGCGGTACTCGGCAACCAATTTGGCATTAACGTTATTTATGACACAGGAAATTTACTAAAGTATCAAAAACATTGTAGTATTTGAATCCCAAGCAATCCCAGGTACTTCTGCTAGTATATATATTTATAAATATATATATAAATACATATATGCATGTATGTATGTATGTATGTATGTATGTATTGGTAGTTAGCTAGATAAACACAGTCTTGAGATGTATATTTACATGAAACACAGAAAATACAGATTACAGAATCAAGAAAACAATAACAAAAGAACTGAAAAATCTTACAGTCTTATCTCAACAACTATTTCAAGAAGCCTATAACTTAATGTAATAACCATATTCATATGTAGCATCTGCAAGATTTCATAGGTGTGTGTCCTGCAACTGGTCCCAAGGTGTCTTTTCTCATGAGCAAGTCATATGTGATGACAGAAGTACACCTCAATCTCATTGTGAATGGAGGACAAAATTAAATGATTACAGATAGGCAAAATTACATTCGAAATTTTAAGTCTCTGTATCATCAGTTCACTGATTGTTGCATGTCATCAGCTTATGCATATTCAGTGCACATTAGCACTGTCATTGAGAAATATATATACATGATTGGCTTTTCTTCAGTTTCTATCTACCAAATCCACTCACAAGGCTTTGGTTGGCTTGTGATAGTACTAGAATACATTTGCCTAAGGTTCTGCACAGTAAGACTGAACTGGGAAGCATGTAGTTTGGAAGCAAATTTCTAATTACACAGTTACACAAGCGCTTATAACCATGACTGCACTTAGGATATTTACTTACAAAAAAAAAAAAAAAAAAAAAAGTAGATATCTGTTAGAGTTTAAATAATGCACTATACTCTAAAGAGTTAATATGATATCTAATATGTCTTATGTAGAATGACAAACCAATGTGTCCTTGGTTGCTAAAGGGATCTTCTGGAAATGATTGTAAGTATTCTCTTGAATAATACTTCCTTTGTATTAACAAATAGAGTTATTTATGAAAATAACTACTCACACACATGCACACACACACACACATATATATATTGCATATGTGTGTGTGTGTGTGTGTGTGTGTATATATATATATACACACACACACACCCATAATATATATATGTATGTATATATAAAATAAATTGAAATTGCACTAAGAGTGTATACAAGATGATTTATCTATATTAATATTAATATGCTTCACTGGTTTCATATTTGTGTGGTTTTCAAAGGTGCAAGATTTGAGGGTTGTGAAAGAGTATTGCGAATGATGCATTTTACGACACAACTCCACATCCCTCATATCTTACACTTTCTAATGTCGGATTCTCTAGGGTTGGAAGCAAACAAAATTTATTCGTACTTGCCTTAAATGTGGTCTACAGAGAGGTGAAACTGGTTAAGTGTATCAATATAAATATTAATAAATTTTCCTAAACATTCTCAGTGCATTTTCAGCTTCTTTTATTTCATTTATACTGAAACTATACATACTTATATATATGTAAATGCATGTCAGGACTGAAATCTCATGTGAATGAAATCAAAATAATACTGTAATAAATATGCTTTGAAGATGTATAATTCTCAATTCCTTTTTATGATGTCTTGAATATATACTCTGCATGTTGCATAAAATCTAAGGAAGCAAACTTAGGGTGTATCTGTCTAGTGAAGTACAGTGTAACTGTTTATCTTAATTTTATATTTTCCCTATCATTCAATGTAGTTAGCTGGAACCAGAGTACTAATAAAGTAGCTGCCCAGATTCCAAATCCCTATTCCATATATATTTATATATATACATATATTAATATTAGTTTACAGTATTATAAATCCATTATGGCTGATCTTACCAATCAGTTTTGCATTAGGGGTTCAATGGAGTGTTAGGTAACAGTCCGATTATGTAAGCTGTACTCTTCAGAGGAAGCTGTTAGGAAATGAAATATGGTGACTGCCATATTTCATACATGCATACATACACACATACATACATATATATATATATATGCATGTGTGTGTGTGTGTATATATATAAAAAATGAACAGAATGCGATAAAAAAATCCAAGGCTATGAAAGATTTCAGAACATTTATAAAGAGAAGGTCTTACAGCTGTTTCCGTGTAGAGGCTTACAGCTGTTTCTGTGTAGCCTTGGATTTTTTATCTCATTCTGTTAATTTTTTTATATATATGCATGCTAATATATGACCTACGCTGGATTCCTCATTTGTATAATCATCGAACCTGGAGCTTAGCTATAGTCTGTCCATAGCAATTATTCAGCATTACCTGACACTTTTGGGTCTTCTTGACACCATTACCTCTCATAACCTATATATATGTTGTTATATTTGGGAATGGTCATCTTTTGTTAGTAAACACATGCATTATTTATTTGATTTTCGCTTTAGCCTTATTATTATTATTATTATTATTATTATTATTATTATTATTATTATTATTATCATTATTATTATTATCATTATTATTATTATTATTATTATTAGTTTATTTGTTAGAATTCTTTCATCACACATTATGAAGTCTATTCAACGACTTTCTGTCTCACATACCACAGAAAAACAAAATGGAATAAGCAGGACAAGAGGTGACATGTAAGACAAAAAGTTAGGAAGGGCACGCAAGATTTTCCTCTCAATCTTTGAATTTTTCCATTGAAAATTTCAAATTGATAAAAGTGATATTTTATGGAAACAAAACTGTAGCTATGTATAAGATTCAGAGAAGGAATCTAAAGTTGAAATATAAATTGGAATTGAATAAATATAATTCAACTAAAATTAACATGAAGATAGATGAACACCTTAAGATAATAATGTTGCAAAAATATAAACTAGAAGAACAAACTTTAGGTTAGTTAAAATATGTTTGTGACATATAAATTCTTAAGGCAAATTCACTGCAGTTGTCAAGGAGATAAAATTCTCTTTTATGATAAAAGGTGTAAAAATTGTAGCTTAATGAAAATGAGTCAACATTAGTGATTGAGTTTTTAGTTAAAGCTACAGCTTTAATCTGCCCAGCGTTAATTCCTTTTGGTATTTCCCATTGAGGAAGGCTAAAAAGTCAGAAACACAAGACAAGGAATCCACTAGGGGGAAACATTGGATAGATATGGTGTTTTTATTCAATTCCAATTTTTATTTTAACTTTGGATTCTCTCTCTGAATCTACAGTTTTGCTACAGCTACAGTTTTGGTTTCATAAAATATCACTTCTATCAATTTGAAATTTCCAATGGAAAAATTCAAGGATTGGGAAGAAAAACTTACATTGAAATTGTTAAAACTAATTTGTTGTTGGCAGATCAAATCCTCTGCTCATATACAGCTGAGAATATTTAGTGTCTTTGTTCTGTTGTTCAGCTACTTCTCTGTCACATATCAAGAATCCTAAGAAACTTCAGTTATCCCACACTCAGCCTATTGACCGCTCAGAGCATACTCGTGCTTTAAATTCAGCTAAAATGAGTAAAGTAGACCTACTGAAGAGGAAATATTGGTATGAAGAACCGAAACCTGTATCTATCTGTAAGTTGATTATTTTTGGTGATAATTATATTTGTTACGATTGTTTTCTATGAAACTTTTCTAAAATGTTTTGTGCAGAAGTAAGACACATAAACTGATAGAAACACAAATAAACTGGAAAAGATTGAAGGGCATATAAATAGACTGACAGTGGGACTAGCTATTTAGATAGTTATATCTCGCTTGTTAAAAAGCTGAAGGTGAAGACAAATTTCTGGAGTTCATAGCTAAATGGAAATGCTACACTGATTATGCTGCTTTTCGTAGTTATGTTAGGCATAACATAATCATCATCATTATCATGATCCACATTTAACATCCATTTTCCATGCTGGCATGGGTTGGGTGGTTTGACAGGAGCTGGCCAAGCTCTACTATTGTCTGCTTTGACATGGTTTTTATGGTTGGAAACCCTTCCTAACACCATCACTTTACAGAGTGTACAAAGTGCTTTTTATGAGGCACCAAGAACAGTGAGGTCTGTTGAAGGGAGTCAATACTACACCCCTCAGTTGTGTGGGTTGTGGTATCGAGGGAAGTGAATTTGTGCCAGATGATGAGAGATTAGAGTATGACAGAGGGACAGAAACAAGTATCTTGCTACAAAGGAGATACATGGCTATCCCAGATGGAAAAGGAGAGATAGATAGATAGATAGATAGATAGATAGAGGGGAGAGAGAGATAGAGAGAGAAAGAGAGAGAGAGAGAGAGAGAGAGAGAGCTGTATCAGAGTATGCTCTCAAGTTGGTTCTTATTCTATCAGTCTCTTTTGTTGAACTGCTTAGTTGCAGGGATGTAAACAAATCAATGCTAGTTCTATATTTAAGAGATGAGGAATTATATACATTATTTACATTTGATGGATATTTGTCCTCATCTTGTTTGTTGTTAACACAACGTTTTGGCTGATATACCCTCCAAACTTCATCAGGTGTCTTGGGGAAATTTCAAACCTGGGATCTCATTCCTAAGGTATTTTTCGATGTTGTTGTTGTTATTATTATTATTATTATTATTATTATTATTATTATTATTATTATTATTATTATTATTATTCAGGTCAATGCCTGGAATAATAGATAGAGAACACCACTGGAAATCATGAAAACTAAAAGAAGCAGCATATATGCTAGGACACAACAACCTCCTAAGCATATGGGAACCGGTATTAAGGAAGGATAGGAAAATATTAGATTTATAAGCCCTAAAATTCACTCCATGGCATATGGCATAGTGGTTAAGAGTGCGGGCTACTAACTCCAAGATTCCGAGTTCGATTCCAGTCAGTGACCTGAATAATAATAATAATAATTAATTCTTGTTTTATTGGCCACAAGGGATAATATAAATCAAAACATGTAAGGACAAACACAGGACAATAAAAAAGAAAGGTCTGTATAAACATTTGATAACAACGAAAATATAACAAGTACAAAACTCCCAACAGGGGGAGGTGCTTTAAAGATTACTCATGGAAAAACCCATAAAAGCCTTTTCTCCGTTTTATACCATTTTTTTTACAGTTGTATTCTCAGAATTGGTCCATCCATACTGGACATTCTTCTGACATTCACCCACCTTTCAACAAATTTGCTACGAGACAACACTTCCCTCTCTACTCTCACCTTCCTTTTCAAGTGGAACTTGAAAAAGTTGATGAGGCCTTGGCCAAAGAGGAAAGTGTCTGACTTTAGCCCTTTCAAATGGGTCTACCATACCACCTCTTTTGCTACAGCCACCAGACAAATGAAAATTGCCTTGCTCTCCCAGTTAAAGGAGGTCGGTGGGGCAATCTTCACTATGGATTCAGCTGATAGCTGGATCTGTTCTACATGCGACAGTAGCTGTTTGGCATAAACCCACAGGTCAGCAATATTTGGGCACTGGACAAGTGCGTGCAGAACAGTTTTATGGCTCTGAGTACACCTTGGGCAGGCCTGGCTGCTGGCACTTCCATGCCGGTAGAGTTTATCTTGAACAGGCAGCGCCCCTCAATAGCGCTGCCAGGCAAGGGACTTTTGGAAGTTATCCATGGGCCCCAGCCCGAAAGTTCTGCCAAACAAACTGCTTAGCAGATCATCATCGACACCTAGAGTTTCCCCAAGAATGTCTTTGCACTTTTCCTGCTTGACAGCACTCAAAGTGCCAAGCGCCCTTTCTCGGTGTACGTTTGATCCAAGATTGCAGCTCCGTCAAAGAGACGAGCTGTGGAAAGGAGAGTCTGATGAACAGTGACCACACCTGCTCACCGTCCAAAAAAGACTTGAGATGCTGTAGCCTGTGCGCATGTCTGCACATCAGCAACCACGGAATGCCAAGGCCTCTGTTCAGTGGCTGTTGACAGCAAATGGAGCTCCTGACCAGTGGTACCTGACCCTTCCACAGAAAATGGAAAAGCAAGTGCACCAGCTTGGTCAACCAGCGGTCAGGTAGCACTTTTGGGTCTACTGTAGGCAATATGTGTTTTTTGTGAGGTCTGGGGGTGGCAAAGGGAAAGGCTACCCTAAGCAGCACACACTCTAGCTATGCTAGTGACTTTAGTGGTACCCTTAGGATTGAACATGTGACTGATTCTCATGTAACTGAATCTGTGTTGGTTCACATAGCTTTTATTTCAGAACTGGATTCTTTTTTATTATTTTCAGCCAGCAAATATTCAATGGGTGCAAAGAATCACTTTCTTGGACTTTCTGATGCCCCAAGGAGCTAGAATTCTAACTAACAATTTTCAAGAAGCAATGTTGTTTAATAAGAAACATCTTTCCCTAATGTTTGTGTCTGATAAACTCATCAGTATTCCTGTTTTGATTATGTGAACAACATATGAATTATGTCATACTTCCAAAATTGAAGTGCTATTTCACATAAGCACACACACACACACACACACACACACACACTGTCTCTGTCTCTCTCACCATCCCATCCACACACATGAAAATTATTAAGTGATTATCTTAATAAATTAATCAACAAAATGCCTAATTGTATTTTTTCTTATGAAAAGTAACTTTCTTACTGTTGTGAAGGTTATGAAATTTTTTCTCAATTTTAGTTTTGGCAACATCCACAGTTTGTATTGTATGCTCTGGAAGCCTATGTTGAAGCAATTACAATGAGTTTGACTTGTGTGTCCTATATTTTGTTTTACTGGTGAGTCAGAGAAGGAAGTAATTATGTCCCCATATTTATTTTGGGCCTCAGAAGCTGGATCCCCTCTCAAAGACCCTGGCAAAGAGTATCGATGGCTTCGATATCAGAGCTCTGAGAACTATCAAGAACATCAGATGGTGCCATCACATTTCCAACAAAGAACTGCATGCATGCATCAATCCACAATCTCCCATCTCATAACAATCTGTCACATGCACTGGTGAAGACATGTCCGCTGTTTCCCACTAGATCATCCTACCAGGGCTTTATTTGATGCAGAAACTGCAGGCTGGAAGAGGCCTCATGGCAGACTCTGCACCAGAAGGCTAGACGTGATTGGGGAGAATCTCCAGAGGCTCAACATCACCTTGGAGAACGCAGAGGGGCTGGCATAGGACCACCAGCGATGGAGAGCACTGGTGAACCTGATTGGCTCTACACATGATGACACCTCTGGAACCACTAACTTAGAATGACTCCAGTCTCATCAAGCAAGATCATGAAGCTTCTGAGATTGGTGAAAGGAAAATGAGGAAGTTATCTTCAAATGGAAGACTTATACTTGCAACAGAGTGAACTATGAAAAAAGTACCCAAGTACCAAGTGATGATGTTAAACTAGGGTGATAGATTAAATCTATCACCCAAAAAGAACAGCATGCAAAGAGCTGGAATGAATGCTTCAAGGCATCTTGTCCAATGCTCTCATAATCCTGACAATCTACTCGTTTCCCTTGATAGGAACTTTATTTTATCCACCCTAAAAGGATAAAAGGCAAAATTAATTCTGGAAAAATTTGAACTCAAAATTTTGAGAACCAGAGTAAATACCACACTAACAGCTCTGCCAAATAGCTACTTATTTTTCAATTGAATTTCTTTTTTCTCTGACAAAGGGGAAATGCCAAAATGTCATATTCCACTTCTCTATATAACAGTATAGAAATTCATACAAAGTCATGAATTTCATTGTATAACCATTGCCAACACCAACCATCACTAATTTTCTCATATTTTGCGTTTTATTATGCATGCATAATGAAATGTAGGTGCTGGTATAGCTGTGTGGTAAGAAGCTTGCTCCCCAACCTCATGGTTCTGTGTTCAGTCCCACTGCATTGCATCTTCGGCAAGTGTCTTCTGCTATAATATGAAGCCAACCAAAGCATTGTGAGCACATTTGGTTGACAGAAACTGAAAGAAGCTTGCTGTATATGTGTATATATGTATATATGTGTGAGTGTGTGTATGTTTGCATTTCCTTGTCTTGACATCGCATGATAGATGTAAATGATAGTCACTATCATACAAGCAGTGTCATTCATTTCCAATATTCTGCAAGAACATGTCTGGCCATGGAGAAATATAATCTTGTTTGGAAACAGGTAAGGGTTGGCAACAGGAAGGGCATCTAGCCATAGAAGACCTACTTCAATAAACTCTGTCCAGCCTCTACAAGCATGGAAAAATGAATGTTAAAATGATGATGATGATGATGAATAAATGGGTACATGTGAGACATAAGTGCAGTCAGGGGCCTGCAATCATCCTGGAAAACTGCCTTGAAAGAGTTAGTTAAACAAATCAACCCCAGTACAAGTCTGGTACTTATTCAATTGATCTCTTATGCTGGACTGCTAAGTTACAGGAACATAAACAAACCAACATATTTGTCAAGAGGCAGTGGTGGGGAACACACAGGCATACATGCGCGCACACACACATACACATGAAGGGCTTCCTTACAGTTTCTATCTATTATATTCACTCACAACACATTGTTTATTCTGGGGCTATTGTAGAAGACACTTGCTCAGTTGGCCTGAACCCAAAACTTCATGGTTGCAAAGTGAGCTTCTTTGTCAATAGTCTTTCTCTTTTATCATCTTGAGTTTCTCTTCCTCTTCAGTGATTCCCAATATGACATCGATAGAGTGAAAACTTTCTCTCTTGTGTTACTTCTTCCCTTTGAGAACTTTGATGAAAGCAATGTTGTTTTGCACTTCATATTAGTAAAGCTTTCAATTGTTTCTGGGAAGAGAACCTTCTAGCTAAGCTGCTTGTTTATTTTTTACATCCATCTCTGTTCTCGGAATGTAAGCCACAGCATGTACCAACAGAGCTTTCTTTGATTTCTGTCAACTCTGGCACACACTAAGGTTCAATAATGTCTCCCATATTCTTTTTACTATATATCAATGACCCAGTTGCTGTCACCGACTTTCTGTTACCTTTAATGCAGATGGTACCAAGTTTCATCTCTCTTTCACCTTCCACACACAAATAACATCAATATGCAACTGAAAGACCTCACTCCAGACACGTATTGAATCCATGATCGTGGCTGTGTGGTAAGAAGCTTCCCAACCTCACGGTTTTGAGTTCAGTTCCACTGTGTGGAACCTTGGGCAAGTGTCTTCTACTATACCCTCAGGTTGACCAAAGCTTTATGAGAGGATTTAGTAGATGGAAACTGAAAGAAGACCATTATATACATATACATACACACACACACACACACGCACGTGTGTGTCCTCACCACTGCTTGATAACTGGTACTGGTGAGTTGTAGCTTAGCAGTTCTGCAAAAGAAACTGATAAAATAAGTACCAGGCTTAAAAAAAAAAAAATAAGTACAGGTGTTGATTCATTCAACTAAAAATTCTTCAAGTGCTCCTGTATGGTTACAGTCTCATGACTGAAATGCATAAAAGATAAAATTTGTTGCTTCTAATAGTACATAGATACAATCATCACACATGTTACAGAACCTGTTTGGTGTTTCATTCCCTAGTTATACTGATAAAAATGCAAATGAAACCCCCAGACTCATTACATATGCTAGACCTCACAATCTGATAATCTCTCAGGGTGACCTTCATGTATATAAAAAGCTGCATCTAAAGACAGAATTCTTCTTTAGAGCCAGAAAATACTTAAGCTCTGATTAATTTCTAGCCCACCATAGGGAACTCAAAGTATGCACAAACTGGAACACTGCTAACATTTGTGGGTCAGTGCTGTTGCTATACATACTAACATTCTAGATCATTTCCAAAAGAAGGTTATATGATTGAAACAAATCAGCATTGTCTTGACATCGGACTTCATTTGATGTGCCTTTATGGGGCGTGGTGACTTTGAAAGCTTGATTGCTGCTTTGTTTCAAGGTCGTGGTCATAACACCAGCTCTCATCATTAGTGATGATCTTCAAAAAAAGATCTGGATCAACTTCCAACTGTTTTTTCAGTTCACAACAGGCATTCAGTGATGACTGCTTTTGATCTGTGAGCAAGTGAGGCACAAATTTTGCTGCAACTCTTTCCATTCATAATTCCTTGCTCAAAATTCGTTGACAGGAGCTCCAGAACATATCAGTCATATAAGCAAGTTTATCAATTGTTCAGCAATGGTCTTCTAAGATCTGTTTGTGAATTTTCATGATGTTCCCATTCATTCAGTAGACTGTCGGTCACCCTGAATGAGGTTGGTCTTCAAGCAACAAGTGACTGTTCCTAAAATGTGAAAACCACTTGTAAACTTGTGTTTTACTCATGGCAGTGTCCGTGAAAGCTGTTTGAAGCATGACAACTGTTTTCCCCAGCAGAAAACAGAAATTCACAGAAACACGCTGTTCTTTTGTTTCAGCCATAGCAAAAATTGACAAACAGGGGAGAAGTGCTGTAAAGCAAAGACACACTGTGTGGCAGTACAACTTTACTCACCATCACCGGTTGGCAGACTGATGCCTGAGGATCATATCAAGTGGCTTCTAGCGGTGGAATCCTGAACTGCAATCAGCTTGCCTTGCAGAGAATGTTTCCAATTACTTTTGGGTACCACCCTTGTATATGTTTATCTACATACTGAATTACAAATTATGTAATTTTATATAATGCCTGATACAGTTGGTTATATAGGTAAGAGTGAGTTATCTAATACACATATCAATGAAAACTGCTTTACTATTCACTGAATTTTGCCATACTTGATGTTACTGTATATTTTTATGAGTATTTATGGGATTTGGCCATCCACACCAGTGTGAAAGCATGGTACACTATTATCTAAACATATTTATTTTATATTATATATCAGTATTATCTAAACATATTTATTATATATCATATATCAGTATTATCTAAACATATTTATTTTATAAAATTATATCGAAAGAATACCATATTGTAATGTCTAACATAATCTTATCAATATCTACAATGCAACATTAGTAATGAGTACGGTAAGAGGACTAATTTACTTCAAATATGCAGAGTATGTAAGAGATCTCTAACATACAGATAACAAAGAGGACTTAATAGGAAAAATGGATAAGTGAGGGTTTTATGTCAGTAGAACTAACATATTTGTAAATGGAAGGGTGAATTTATATATGGGAATGAGATAATTACTTCAGATAAGTTGGCATGATAATTATATAATCAAAATACATCTGAAAGTTTACATTTAACTCTTTATAAAAAAATGGTTGAACTACTGTTTCTCTTTCTTTTCTGCAGAATGCTTTAATATCTCTGCTCACCATTTTATGATTTTATTCATGTTTAGCACCAGGCCATCCTTGACTGAACAGTCATTAAGACATTAAGAGGCATTGCAGTCATGGTCATCACATCATCCTTCTATCAGGCATTGCATAACAGAGCATCCATGACTTTCGGAAACATTTTTTCACTCTCAGAATTGCTGAAACATGGAATAAACTACCCACATCAGTTGTTAGCTACCGGGACACTACATCCTTCAAAACTTCCATGCTTCCCAAAATTTACCAATAGTACACCCGATGCCCTCCTCCCACCTTTTTGCTTTAAAGACTTATTCACTGTTCACCTCCTGTGCATATTCTATGTACTGCTCATGCAGTTTTGGTTACTTTTCCTGCACCTGAGAACTGTATACAATAACTTCATTATATTATATTATATAATGTACCTCTCCCTTTTTAAGAAAGTAAAGGCTAATTTGAAGGAGAATTATCTGTTATATCTAGCAAACTAAATGATATATTTATCTGAGAGGTGAATGCTACAGAGCCAGAAGTAATCTCTGAAAGAGCCTGAGTCCTAAAGCTGATGTCAATTCACTTATATGTCTTATCATTGCAATCACGGTCAAACATTACTGACAAAGTCTCTCCACAATTCATGATTTTCCATTGCTCATGGCAACTGCTCCTCACTGAGGTTTGTATTATTTAATGCCCTTGTAAAAGAATGATATGAACTTCAAACAATCCCATTCATCTCTCTCAGCCCAGTGCTTAGAGTGTCAGGCTCACAATCAAGAGGTAGCGAGTTCAATTCATGGACTGGGCTCTGTATTGTTTTCTTGTGTAAGACACTTTATTTCATGTTGCTCCAGTTCACTCAGCTGTAAAAATAAATTGCAACATCATTGGTGCCAAGCTGCACCAGCCTTTGCCTTTCCCTTAGATAACACTGGTGGTGTGGGGAGGGGAGGCTGGTATGCATGGGCGACTGCTGGTCTTGCATAGACAACCTTGCCTGGATTTGTACCTTGGAGGAGAACTTTCAAGGTGCAATTCTATGGTCATTCATGGCCAAAGGGAGTCTTTACCCTTTACCCTGCTCCTAAGCAAGTAGTTATATATATTATTTATCTGTAACTAGTGAGATAAACAGTAATTCCTAGAATTTTTATAATCATCTATAACTATCAAAAGCCAAACTAATTTATTAAAAATGGCTGTGATTAAGATGTCCATTTTGCAACCATATTGTTTTAGGTTCAGTCCCATTGAGTAACATGTTGGGCAAGTGTCTTCTACTGTAGCCTCAGACTGGAGTGAAATTACTAAATGAAAACTACCTGTCATATGTATGATTTTTCTTTGAATTTACTTAAGTTCTTTTTAAGAGAGTTCAAGTTGGTTGCTAACAGAGTGACAAGACTTTTTCAGTTAAGAGAGTTCCTGGTGTTTGTAATAATGTGGTTGAGCTGGTGTGTTAGTTGAACTATTAGTTGAACTATTAGTTGAACTATTGATGCATGCACTCTGTATTTGTCTATGTTGCTCATATACATGTCACTGGCCACTACAAGTTATTTCTCTAAGCTCACTTTTGTTTTTATATACAGCAGTCAGTTGAAGAAAGAATCAATGGGGGAAGAAAATGTCTAACCTATGAGGACAACTTGCTTCAGGATAGTGGAATGGCAATCATCATCATCATCATCATCATCGTTTAATGTCCGCTTTCCATGTTAGCATGGGTTGGACGATTCGACTGAAGACTGGTGATCCAGATGGCTACACCAGGCTCCAATCTGATTTGGCAGAGCTTCTACAGCTGAATGCCCTTCCTAACGCCAACCACTTCGAGAGTGTAGTGGGGGCTTTTACGTGCCACCGGCACAAAGGCCAGTCAGTCGGTACTGGCAACGGCCACGCTCAAAATGGTGTATTTTACATGCCACCTGCACAGGAGCCAGTCCAGCGGCACTGGCAACGATCTCACTCGAATGAATCTTCACGTGCCAGGAATGCAAAGCTGCGGCACAAGTGCCAGGAAGGCGACGCTGGTAACGATCACACTTGAAAGGTGGTGCCATCACAATTTCGCTTTCAAATGTTGACAAATTAAGAACATGCATGGGGGACCATGGTGGATGGTGTGCTTGCATGAAATCATTAAAGCATCGGGAGGACAACCAAACTCAACTAACTTGTTGAAGCACGGAATAAACTAACCACATTAATTGTTAGGTGTCCCTGACACCATATTCTTAAAAAATTCCCTGCTTTCCAAAATTTGCCAATGCTACTCTGATGTGCCTATGCACCCTTTCATCTTTGTGACTCTTAGGCTCTTTTACTGTTTAGTGTTCTGTCTCTTTGTGTTTTTAATCCTTCGCACTATGCATGCGTTTTAGGCTATCATTGCTGTCTTTCTTTACTTGACTTATTGCTGCTTTCTGTTCTCTCTTTTGCTTGAACACTGTATATAATAAAATCACCACCACCATATCGCTGATGATAATGATGATGATGATGATGGAGGTGGTGGTATCATGGGTTGGATGGTTTGACAGAGATTCAGTGAGTCAAGGACTGCATTGTAACCAGTGTCTGCTTTGGCATGGTCTTTATGGCTGGATGGCCCTTCCTAACACCAACCATTTTACAGTGTGTATGTATATATACAGACACCAAAACATTTACATACAGATTTTGATGATTGCCATCGTTTTAATGCACACTTTTACTTGCCTGCTTTGCATGGATCGTACAGAATTCCTTGAGGTTGAATTGGCAGGATGTCCTTCCTGTTGTCAAGTAAAATTCTATTTCCAAACAGCAAGGAATGTCCTCATGAAATGTTGGAAATAAGGGATGCTGCTTGTATGACAGTGACACTTGTGCACAGCTATTGTGCAATAAAGAGAGAGAGAGAGAGAGAGGGAGAGAGATGGCTTCTTTCAGTTTTTGTCCACTAAATCCACTTGCAAGACTTTGGTCTGCCTTAACCTATAGCAAATGATACTAGTCCAAAGTGCTGTGTAGGGTGGTGGTGGTGGTGGTGGGGGGTTTGAATTTGAAAGCCTGTAGTTGGGAGGCCATGCATGCACCTATGCTAACAACAACAGCAACAATAATAACAATAATAATAATCCTTTCTACTACAGGCACAAGGTATGAAATTTTGGGGGTTGGGATTAGTTGATTACACCGACCCCAGTGCTTGCTGGGTACTTTATTTTATTGATCCTAAAAGGATGATAGTCAAAGTTGACTTTGCAAGATTTGAACTGAGCATATAAAGAGCTAGAACAAACACTACAAAGCCTTATTTCTGAGGCCCTAATGATTCTGCTAATCCAACAGAATGAAATGATGATGAGACAACAGAACAGTGACGATGACAGCTAAATAGTGATAATCTAATTCTTTGTCAATGATGAACATATTGAAGAACAGAATTAGAAAAGAAATTCTCAAAATGGGAGTGAAGCCTGGAATCAAGAGATTTTAAAGAAAACCCTGCAAAGACAAGGTTTTAGCTTATAAAAAAGAAGTGGCCATTGTTGACATGCAGAAAAATGAATATGTACGCATTCTATTTAGTGTACCCAATGTAAACTATAGTTGCACAAAAGGTGCAGTGGGATTGAAGACAGGATAACAAAGGAGAAGCATTTTGTATGTGGGAGATGCACAGAAGTAGTTAGCGCTAAGAACCCAATGAAATAAACTGCCTGGTAGTAAAACATGAGCATTGATTGCAGATGTATGAAGGCTGGATAATAATGTCAGTGTGCATTAACACTAGAGCACAAATGAGTGAAGAGAAAATGCTGAGTATGATTTAGATATTATATGCCAGAGAAGAGATTGAGCTGGTATAGGCATGTCTTCTGTTGGGAGGATGACAATTGAATAAAAAAGTGTTAAGAGATCAAAGTGATAGGAATCTATGCTGAAGTGATGAAAACTAATATCGATTTCAAATTTTGGTACAAGGCCTGAAATTTTGGGGGAGTGTGTAAGTCAATTGCTTTTACCCCAGTACTCAACTGGTACTTATTTTATCGACCCTGAAAAGATGAAAGGCAAAGTCAACTTTGGCGGAAATTGAACTCAGATTGTAAAGGTGGATGAAATGCCTCTAAGCATTTTGCCTGGTGTGCTTATGATTCTGCCTTCTTACTGCCTTTGTGATGAAAGCTAATATCAGGAAGCTGAATCTTGTGAAGGAAATGACAAAAAAACTGCAACAAGCATTGAGACAATGCTGGATAAGACCCATCCAGTACATGCAAACATAGAAAAACAAGCATAAAATGATGATGGTGGTGGCAGCTGAGATGGTGATGATGATGAAGGTGATCTTATCTAAGTTGGAGAGTTTTGTAAATGTAAACCCTTATCATGAATTCCTAGAGGAAACAATCTTTATTGCAAAATATACTTCATAACAAATGGTCGGTTAAGTAAGCAGACTAATGATTTTAAACCTTGTACAGGTTTGCTGCAAATGTTTTGCTTGCTTGTCAATTCTCCTTTGTTTGTGATATTTATTTCAAATTCATTTGACCTTTCCACGAGTTATTCTAATGTAAAAGACAGCAAGATTTCATGAATGACATGTTGAATTGTTCATCTTATATCAACATCAGAAATGAACTACAATCAGCTAATGCTGATGTCAGTCCAGATAATAATGATGGTAGTGATAGTCTTGATAATGGTTGTTTGATGATAGAGATAATGGTTGTTTGATGATAGAGATAATGATTGTTATTGTTTAGCAACAGCTCTAGTTAGCTCTGCTTGAGCAGACCTAATGTACGTCGATAATTGACTAACTTCTTATGGGCAACCTATATGTTTGCATCTCAAGCTTTGCAGACACAGCATGTCTCAGTCAAACTCTGTCATATGATCAACATCTTTAGGCATTTATTTTCACAAGTTTAGGATTTAAAACGTGGTGTCTCCATTTTAAAAATAATGTGGAGTATATTGGAGTAAAATTTATCAGGTAATTCTAGCAAGTTGAGGGATTATTAAAGAAGTTCCCTAGTTGGGTCACTAGTGAAAATAATGCTAAGGTTGAGGTAATAATAATTACTTGTTCTAATTAATCATCATTATTCAGACATTTATCTTCATCATTCCTACAATGTAGTCTGTTGTGCAGACCTCAACTTACTCTATCGATTGATATTACCCACTAATTTTTCTGCATTTTTCTTTAGTTATTATTCAGGTAGTCTCTGGCATGATCTGGAGAACCGGTATAGGTATTCCATTGGTTATGATGACGAGGGTTCCTGTTGATCTGATCAACGGAACAGCCTCCTCATGAAATTAACATAGAAGTGGCTGAGCACTCCACAGAAATGTGTACTCTTAATGTAGTTCTCAAGGAGATTCAGTGTGACACAGGATTTGGCCCTTTGAAATACAGGCACTACTCATTTTTGCCAGCTGAGTGATCTGGAGAAATGTGAAATAGAGTGACTTGCTCAAGGACACAAAACACAACCATGTAGCAAAATCATGACCATAAGATCATGAGTCAAATACTCAAACCACTAAGTCACATGCCTTCACTGGGGTAGATAATGACTGGGTTATTTCACTTCACTTACTCGGCCTTACGCAGCCTTAATACAAAGCTTACTCACCCGTGATACACTTCTTAAAGCCAACTACTTTACAGAATGTATTGGATACTTTTTGTTACATGACATTGACACTAGTAAAGTCACCAAGTAACTTGCAAGATAAAGAAAAAGAAGCTACTTTAACTGAGGGAATTTGCTGTAGAGAAGGTGGGGGCTGTGGTTTTATCCCAGGTATTGCTAAAGTATCACAGTGAGACAGACAGAGGTGACTTGCTGCAGAATAGATACATAACTATTTTGTATTATACAGGAGTGGGTAACAGTAGCTGGAAAGAAAATGAAGATGAAGATGTTGGTGATGTGGTGTAAGAGTATATGCACAAGGTACAAGAAATTGAGAAGAGAGAATATGGACAGAGGATCAGGAAGGGTGGATGGATAAGTTCATAGGAGAGTGAGAAGAGAGTGACAGATGGTTAGAGATGGAGATAGAAATTAATGTAGAGAATGATGTACAAGGTGGTGGTGAATGTACAAGGTAATCAGTGGTAAATTCCAGTATGGGGTGTGGAGGGAAAGATAAAAGGAATAGCTCAATAAGTGACAGTACAGGAGGGATGGAGAGTAACAGTATGATAAACCTGAAAATAAGGAGATAATGTGCTGGGTAGGAGTGAGAGATGTATAGAGACAGAGAGAGAGAGAGTGTGTGTGTGTGTGTGTGTGTGTGTGTGTGTGTGTGTGAAGAGGTAGATCTAGGAAGGTGTCAGACAAGGTGGTGAAATATCATCTTTGGTTGTTGAGTCTCCCGGAGGCAATGAAAAGTGACCAAGACTTCTGGCAATTTGATGTGCTTGAGAAGACATGGCAAGCTAAGTGAAATTGTAGTCGTGGTCAGTGGTGGTAACACATAAAAGGCACCCAGTACACTTTGTAAAATGGCTGGTGCTAGGAAGGGTATCCAACTGAAAAAAAAAAACCAAGCCAAAACAGACAGGAGCCTGGTGCAGCTCTCTGGCTTACCAGGTCCTGTGAAGCCATTTAACCCATGCCAGCAAGGAAAACGGACGTATGATGATGATGGTGATGATATATAGGTATGGCTGTGTGGTTAAAAGTTTGATTCCCAGCCACATGGTCTCAGGTTCAGTTCCACTTTATAGCACCATGGGTAAGTGTCTTAAGTGTCTACTACTATAAACTATAGATCTAGTAGATGGAAACTCAAAGAAGCCTATCATATATACATGTATATTTACCTATATGTATGTGTATGTGCGTCTTATTGTCTAGTTGCATTGACTTCATGTAATGGTTGTAAACAAATATCACCACCATGTAAGCGGCATCTTCCATGGAAAACATGTCTGGTCATGAGGAATATTACCTTAGTTGGAAACAGGAAGGACTTCTGGTCGTAGAAAATCTACTACAACAAATTCTGTCCAACCTATGCAAACATGGAAACATACATGCAACCTATGCAAACATCCATAATATATGCACACATACATATATTTATACACACGCATATATATATATATATATAAACAGTGGCTCAGCAAAAGAGATCGATAGAATGAGTATCAGGCTTAAAAAAATAAGCACTGGGGTTGATAAGTTTGACTAAAATTCTTCAAGGTGGTGTCCCAGCATGGCTACAGTCTCGACTGAAACAGGTAAAAGATGTACATGCATATATATATATATATATATATATATATATATATATATATATATATATTTATAAAATCTGGTAATTAATCATATATTAATTAATATCGATTAATCATCAGGAGGCCAGCACATCTAAAGAATCAAAGAGATTCAGAAATATTATCTGCAATCTCAGGGGATTAAGGTACATTTAAAAAAAATAACGTCGACCACTAACGTGGACATATATATGTATATAAACATTTATAATATATATATTCTTTTACTTGTTTCAGTCATCTGACTGTGGCCATCTTGGAGCACCGCCTTTAGTCAAACAAATTAAACCCAGCACTTATTCTTTGTAAGCCTAGTATTTATTGTATCGGTCTCTTTTGCCGAACCGCTAAGTTACAGGGACGTAAACACACCAGCATCGGTTGTCAAGCAATGCTGGGGGGGGGGGGGGACAAACACAGACACATAAGCATATACACACACACATATATATATATATATATATATATATATATATATATATATATATATATATATATACGATGGGTTTCTTTCAGTTTACGTCTACCAAATCCACTCACAAGGCTTTGGTTGGCCCAAGGTTATAGTAGAAGTCATTTGCCCAAAGTGCCACGCAGTGGAACTGAACCTGGAACCATGTGGTTTGTAAGCAAGCTACTTACCACACAGCTACTCCTATGCCTATGGTGAACTTCTTTCAGTTTCTGTCTATCAAATCCATTCACAAGGCTTTGGTTGGCCCGAGGCTATGGTAGAAGATACTTGCCAAAGGTGCCATGCAGTGGGACTGAACCTAGAACCATGTGGCTGGGAAGCAAGCTTCTTACCACATAGCTATTCCTGTGCCTATATATATTGATTTCTTCCTTACATACAAGAACATTATTAGGTGGAGAGGAATTCCGTCAACTGATCAGTGAAAGTGAATTACTGGTAAAAGAGAGAGAGAGAGGAGGGGGACAAAAATGTTGCGATGTTCAGGTGTAAGTAAAATAGCAATAAACTAGCATCATAACTAGGCCAGAGTTGACTAGCCAAGGGCTTATATTCTACTCAATGGTGTTCACAGAATGAAACACAAATGGTATGGATTTTAGAAAGAGTATATAAAACTGTTGCAGGCAAGGCTGTGTAGTTAAGAAGTTCACTTCACAACATGGTTTTGGATTTGATTCCACTGAGTGGTTCTATACTCTATTTTAATCTTAAGCTGATCAATGGCTTGAGATTAAAATCTCAATGGCTTGAGAATTTAATCTCAATGTAAGTGTGTGTGTGTGTGTGTGTGTGTGGTGGTAGTGGTGGGGGTTGTGAGGGAAATTTGGTAAATGGAAAGTATATGGAAGCCTGTCGTGTGGCTGTGTAGTTAAGAGGCTTGCTTCCCAACCATGTGGTCTTGGGTTCAGTCCCACTGCAACACATTAGGCAAGTGTCTTCTGCTATAGTCCTTGTCAACTTTGGTTGCCCTGTGAGTGGATTTAGTAAATGGAAACTGAAGGAAACCTGTTGTATGTGTGTTTGTGTCTACCTTGTCTAGACATTATGTGAAAATTGTAAATGAACAATATAATTTCTAGTCTTTGGGAAGGGGATAAGTTGATTATATTGATCCTAGTGTTCAGCTGATCCTCATTTAATGGATTCTGAAGAGATGAAAGGTAAAGTGAACCTCAGTGGAATTTGAATTTAGAATGTAAAGATGGATGAAATGCTACTAAGCATTTTGCGCAGTGTTATAACAATTCTGCAAACATGCCACCTTAACATGAAATTAAATATATTAGCTGAAAATAAAGTTTGGCATCAGGGAGGACATCTGGCTGCAGAATAATACCTCAAGAAGTCTCAATTAACTCATGTCAGTATGGAAGCATACACAAAAACAATAATGATGAAATGGTAACATATAATTGTTTTTTAAATATTTTAGAATTTCATAAATGAGATTTTACGTATGTATAAAAATAAAAATAAACACTGTATAATTGATTTCATACATTGACTGACGGGCAACAGTTTACAGGGAAAGGGTATCGACTCATTGAATTCATTGCAGTGCATGACTTTGTAAATACTTCATCAATCCTGGTTGGTTGAAAGGCAAAGTTGACAGTAGCAATTAGTGGTGCTAGTGGGGGCGTCTTTTCCGTCAAGAGGGTAGGTAATGTCAATGACCTTTCACAGGACCTCTGAAATTAGTGCAAAGGATGGAGGGAAGGTATCCTCAAACCAAAGACCTTTCCTGAATGTTTGCAACAGAGTGGACTCCATTAAAGACACTGAAAGTACCAGGTAATGGTGTTAAACTGGGTGAAAGATTAAGCCTACCACCCAGATTTGAATTCAGAATGGAGATGGATGAAATAAAAATTGGCACCAGGCCAGCAATTTTAGGGGAGGGTTAAGTTGATTAAGTGCTTAACTGGTACTTATTTTATCGACTCAGAAAGGATGAAAGGCAAAGTCAACCTGGCAGAATTTGATCTCAGAACATGAAGACTGATGAAATGCCTCCAAGCATTTTCTCTGGCATACTAACAATTCTGCCAGTTCACCACCTTAAGATGAAATAAAATATTGGTTTCAAATTTTGGCACAAAGCCAGCAAGTTTAGGGGAAGGAGTAAATTGATTCTATTGACTCCAGTGCTCCACTTGTACTTATTTAATTGGCCCTGAAAGGATGAAATGCAAAGTCGACCTCAGTGGAATTTGATCTCAGAACGTAAAGATGGCTGAAATGCCACTAAGCATTTTGTCAAGTATGCTAAGGATTAAGCCAACTTGCTGCCTTAAGATTAAATAAAATATTGTAAGACACTTTGGTTTTTGTACCTATCCTCATTTATGTTCATGAATGTTTGGTAATGACTGAAAGAATATGGTCATGAATACAAGCGACCAAAGTAGGATTCCTCCGAAGGATCTCTGGAGTAATATTACTCAACAAAGTGTGTAGCTGAGGGATCAGTGAGTCTTTCCATGTCAAACTGTTACTCCTACACACTCGGAGACGTTACAGCTCTGGTACAGCAGACATGTGATTAGAATGTTGCAGAAAAGAATCATAAGACAGATTCTTCAATTAGGAGACCTAGGGTAGACAAAAAACGAAATGGTTGGATAATATGCATTTCTCAGTTGGTCACACTTGGGAATCCAGCTGGAAAGTCTAATGATGGTTGCTTCTGATAGGATCCAATGGAGAAGGTGCCTGAGGACACCATACCCATGACTCTTCCAGGAATTGTGAGCAGAGAAGATGGATGGATGGATACACTTTCTGTTTCTGCCAATCCACTGGCATAAAAATTCAAGCCATAGAGGCCAGAATTGAACAAGTTGTCAGTTATCTGACTAACATTGTAAATGACAGTGTGTCCTTTTCTCTCTCAGTTTGTGTCTTCACCACCTGATATGTGCATTAAAAGCAATCAGCTGTTATGGTACTTTCACTATCTCTGTATTTCATTGAAAAACTGACAGATTGCTAAGTTAGCTGAAAATTGAGTACAAATATATTTGGAGACACTAGCTGTATGCTTAAGAAGTCAGCTTCCCAACCATGTAGCCTTGGGTTCAGTACCACACCTGATACCTTGTGAAAGTGTCTTCTATGATAACACCGGGTTGACTAATGCCTTGTGAGATTTGGTAGACAGAACCCATTGAGTATATATATATACACAAATACATGTGTGTGTGTGTGTGTGTGAATGCATGTGTATGTGTGTGTATATGTATATATGCATGCAAACTATGAATGTATGTATGAATATGTGTGTGTTTTCCTTTGTTACATGATGGTAGTAAAAGAGCATTGTTTATTTCCAATCCTCAGTGCAAAACATGTCTGTCTATGGGGAAATATTACCTTGGTGGGAAACAGGTGAGTGTTGGTGACAGAAAGGGCATCTGACAGGAGAATATGACTAAAAAATTCCGTTTGATTCAAGGAAGCATAGAAAAAATGGACATGATAATAACGATGATGATGATTGATTGATTGACTGAGTGAGAGAGTGATGAAATAAATGTCAATGTTTAGTCATAATACTGTATCAAACATTTAATTCCAAGAATCATAAAATTATTGAATATTTCGTTTTCTTCCTCTGCAAAGAAATACAAGCACTTCAATATAGAAATCACAGACAGCTTTATATAGAATCAATTATTACTGAGTAGTTTCTGTTTCCTTGCAGAGAAAAGCCAGAGTTGGTTCCATATTGGAGACACATCGTTTACAAACTATTCCTCCTTCAAATATGTGACTCATCTACAAGAGAAAATAATCAGATGAGAGACATCAATAAAAGATACAAATATTTTGGTATGTAAGGCAAAGAGTCATGCTTTGATAAGGTCTCAGATTCAGAATCATTGAAAACAAAACCCTATATTGGAAATATAACAGCAAGACAAAAGAGAAACAGAAGGCTCCTTACATTAAAATGAAAGATTGTTTATGATGGTTTTGTTAATAGTTCAGTCAATAGCAACTTATTCAAGACTCCAAGTATAACTCAGAATAGGTACCAGGAAAAAGCATAGGAATTATTTCTTTGTATGACCATTTCCTCATGCTAACATGGATTAGTTGAATATCATCATCATCATCATCATCATCGTTTAATGTCCGCTTTCCATGCTAGCATGGGTTGGACGATTTGACTGAGGACTGGTGAAACCGGATGGCAACACCAGGCTCCAAATGCTGGGGTAATGCTTACAGTAGGATACCTTTCCTGCTGTGAGCCCTTACTAGTTTTTCATGTAAGATAGTTTTCAATTTACTTGCTTTTGAAAGCAAAGAGCTACCAAAGGATTTGTTGACAGGGAAATAACATAGAACAATGGCCACGGCTCAGTAACTCTTTTTATGCAAACATAGGAGATAAAGATTCATATCATCATTGTTTAATGTCAAATAACTTGCATCATGACAGTCTCTTTGCAGAGATCAGAATCAATATTTGTGTTCCACCTGCCTTGATACCTAGTCTCCAAGTTGCTCAAGCTTGATGCTTTTTATTTACTGAATATACTTAAACCATGATTTTTGTTTTCACTTTTGTAGTTGCATTTACTTTAAATGATATTGAAAAACTGTTCCCAAAGTTATGTCAAGCTCCATATATGGGTTTGCATTTGATGAAGCCAAATCTATCCTTAGAAATGCTGACAATACTGGAAATGTTGAAAAATGGACATTTGAATTTGTGAAAAATCTTGATGTGATAGAGCAAAATGGATTTCATTTTCGAAATCAGCATTGATTTTTGAAATCAGACACCAGGCAACAAAAACCATGTTCCCCAATGTTATAGGAGAACTTTATTACAATTATTGATATGTAGAAAACTTGCCACACGAATAACGCTGCGCATATGTATATACACTTTTTTGTAGGTGCGGGCATGGCTCTGTGGTTAGGAAGCTTGCTTCCCAGCTACATGGTTTTGGGTTCAGTCCCACCGCGTGGCATCTTGGGCAAGTGTCTTCTGCTATAGCCCCGAGCCGACCGAAGCTTTGTGATTGAATTTGGTACGCGGAAGTTACTGCCATGTGTGTATATGTCTGTGTATGTGCTTGTGCCTCTCTCCGAAAGAGAGAGAGAGGGATGGATATTCTTTTGGAAATATTTGTACAAGGTTGAAGATAAAAGAAATTTGAAAGAGAAGAATATAAAAGAAAATATTAATCTTACCGTTTGAACAGTTTCTCTGCAGAGAAAAATATCTGTTTTCTTGCTTTTTTGTTTTACAACTGAAATACACATGCTACAAACCAAGGATTTTCCACAAGTTTCCAATCCATCAAACATTACAACTTGCAAACTTGAACCCTGTGAAAAAAAACATAGTTATATAAAATTAAATTTCAATGAATCAAACATCAAATAGCTCCTTAATGTTTGAGTGACAACATTAAATAATTACAATCTTTAACATGACTGATGAATAAATCTTTAAGGTGGCTTTGAAGTAGAAGTTTATATTTCCAATATAAGGTTTCAAAACGATTAACAATATCGAAACCTATGTTAGAAGTAAAGATTAAGGTTCTGAGTTCAAACATAGCCTAAACAAGTGCATACATTCTCTCTTTTACAAACACACACATACAAGTGTGTGTGTATGTGTTGTAAAACTCTGCTGTCTCACATTAATTTCTTTCCTTTCAACTTTTCCCTGAAGAAATGCTCATCCAAAACATTGGATTTTTCAATCCCCACAGCAAGTTCACTGCACTCACTTTATTGATTTTACTATATAATATAAATCTTGCTGATACAGACCAATACCAGCCTCTTTGGAGTCTGATCTCTCTTTCTCTCTCTCTCTCACACACAAACACATAAATATATACATACATATATGATGCCATGTAAAAAGCATTGTGCTGGTGCCACATTAAAAGCACTGTGCTGATACCACATAAAAGTACCCAATACACTCTGTAAAAGGGCTGGCATTAGGAAGGGCATCCAGCTGTAGAAACCATGCCAGAACAGACAATGGAGCTTGTGCAGCCCCTAACCTTACCAGCTCTTGTCAAACTGTTCAGCCTATGCCAGCATGGAAAACAAAGAATTGGGTGGAGTAAGTTCAGGGCACTATTATCTCTGTTGGTAATAAAAGTGAAAAGCAGATTGTATGATGCTTGTAGACAAACATCAATGCTACATGCAGAGGAGATGTGAAAACTAGAAAGGAATGAGTCTAGTAAGCTCTGATGGATGTGCAACCTCAGTGTGCAGGTACAACAAAGAACGAAGGTATTGAAGGAAAAATTGGACACAAGAGGAATCAGACTTAGTGTGCAAGACAGAAGATGCATATGGATGACAACAACTGTTGTACAGAAGAGCCAATCACTTAAAGTGATAGTATTTGTGGAAGAGGGAGACCCAGGAATACATGGGACAAAGTAGGAAGGTTGATCTCAAGATGTTGAGTCACACAGTGAAGATGAAGGACCAAGATGACTGGTGTTTCATAGAGATCGATAAAACTCATTAACCAAAATGAAAGTGAGGCCCTAAAAGCATTCTGCTTATGTCTCTACACTCACTAGGCTCTGGTCCAGCACTCAACCTATGTAAAGTGGCTGGCATTAGGAAGTGCTTCCAGCCATAAAAACCATGCCAAAACAGACAAAATGGAGCCTGGACAGCTCTCAAGCTGACTAGTTCCTGTTAAGCCATCAAGGTATCCACACCTCTCATCTTTTTAATGCCCATCCCTCAATCACTTTTCAAACAGCTGCAGTAATCATATAACAGCAGAATCTGCACATATTTCTTCCCCTTTCTGCTATTAGTTACCTCCCTCTCTCCTGAAACTACCTCCTTTAACATCTATCTCTCATTCCCAATATCATCCTTTCCTACTTTATTTTCTATTGATCACCTCTTTCTGTACCTCCAGTTGTTTCGCCTTCATATCTGAGCTACATCTTAGGACTATTATTCTTCATTTTTAACACCCACCATATCTTGTCGACGGCTCTCCCAATGTTTCTCCACTCACTATAGCCACCACTATGTATCTCTAACCACCATCTCTGTCCCTGTATATCTTACTCAATCAGCACATCATCTTCCTATTTTGCAATCTATCCACAGGTTTTCCATATTTCCTGATCTATCAAAAAATTATTACACTATTGCACTCTATCCCTCCTGTTACTGCTGACCACTTCGTAGATCCCCAGCACCACTCTTGTACATCATTTATTACATTAACTTCTAAATTTAATCACCTGTCCCACTCTTATCACTCTCATCATCATCATTATTTAACATCCGTTCTTCATACTGGCATGGGTTGGATGGCTTAACAGGAACTAGTCAGCTTGAGAGCTGTCCAGGCTCCATTTTGTCTGTTTTGGCATGGTTTTTATGGCTGGAAGCACTTCCTAATGCCAGCCACTTTACATAATGTACTAGGTGCTTTTAATGTGACATTGACATGGGCAATTTTACATGGCATGGGCGTTTTTATGCGGAACTGACATGGGCACTTTTATATGGCACTGGCACAGGCGCTTTTATGAGACACTGGCACAGGTGCCTTTGCATGGCACTAGCACACTTCAGTTCATATTTTCAAGTACAATCATTTTCTTGTACCTTGAAGGTATGCTCTAACACATCATCAACATCTTTATCTCTTTTTCAGTTACTCCCACCCACTTCAATATAATTTTCTGAAATCATTACTCATCAATGTTATTCTCACAAACTTTATATCAGAATCAAAATCTGAATACTCACACTAAACTCACTAATTAGATGGTGTAAATAGTCTGTTAAATACAGAGAATACTTTGCTCGAGTTATGGCCACATAAAATAGATTTCTCTCATCTTGCGTATCTAAAAATAATAAAAGAAAGAATTATACTGAAATGCTTAAATATGATTAAGGATTATGAAATTATCATCAAAAACAACATTTATGGGAAGTGAGTAGCTAGGATGTTAGCCTTGCTGTTGGCAAAGATATTTAATTGTCCACTTAGTTGATATTTAGTTATAGTTGCTCTCAGTGATTAGTGTCGAGCTTACAATCTTGAGGTAGTGAGTTCAATTCCTGGATCGGGCTGTGTATTGTGCTCTTGAGCAAGGCACTTTTTTCACATTTCTCCAGTTCACTCAGCTGTAGAAATGAGTTGCAATGTCATTAGTTCCAAGTTGTATTGGCCTCTGCCTTTCCCTTGGATAACACTGGCAGCATGGAGAGGGGAGGCTAGTATGCATGGGTGACTGCTAGTCTTCCATAAACAACCTTGCCTGGATTTGCCTGGAAAGGGTAACTTTCTAGGTGCAATCTCATGGTCATTCATGACTGAAGGAGGTCTTTACCTTTCACCCTTTAGCTGCAAGTGAGCCCTGGTTAAACAGACCTATGATCAAAAGTATTTAGGTACAACATTTCTAAGAAGTACATCGTTCAATGTGTCCTTTCATTTATTAAGACAGCAGGGTGTGATTTGAAGATTTGGTTATGCAGGCCGGATAAACAAGAGTAAGTGGGCTCGATTCAAGTATAAACTAAACTTTGTGGCTCAAATAGGGACAATTATTTCTAACAACCCTATTCATAATGAAGGCCAAAATAAATGTATGAAGGGGTCAAAATACATTGTAACAACTTTATTAACAAAAAGGAAAGAATAAGAATTGTTAGCAAAGTTTGCATGATGTGTAGAGAAATGTGTAGAAAAATCTCATTAAATTACATGGTATACATACAGTTCTATTAAATAAGAGTCCTTAGAGCAGTGGTTCTTAACACTTATTATCATCTGTGGACCCCTTTGATTCCTACTTTATGCTACTGGCCTCCATAGCAATTTCATGCATTAAAATATGCTATTATATTTTTATAGTTAAATATTATAAGGAATTGTATGAAATATTTTGTGTATTGAATAAGTATAACCAATTTTATGGCACGTAAATGTTAACAACAAAATCTTAGGTCATACCAATTCGCAAGGGCCATATGGACCCCAGTTGAGAACCACTACCTTAGAGTTAGGACAGAGAGAGGAATCATTCAATTGGATGCATACAATTCTTGAGAAAACCAATGTTTGATAAAAAGTCTAATGACTGAAAACAAATAAACAATAAAAGAGATAGAAGTAAAGATAAAATGACATTAGCCCTTTCGATTTCAACCTGCCTGAGAGTGCCCCTGGTTCTATGGCACAAATCTCTTATTTTAAAGTGATTTAAATTAAATTCTACCATCAAAGTTTCATGTTAATTTATATTCCAAATATCACTTTAAAAACGACAAAGTCATTTTATTAAATTCTTCATTATTTTCAAAATTAACTGAAACAACGGTAGTGTATTTCAAAAGAAATATGGTAACAAAAAGAATAATCATTAATTTTGGTTGAAAAAAAAAAAGACAGGGGAGGTAACTCTGAAAATTAAATTAATTACAAACAGAATGCAAGTATGCAGTAGAGTATGAGCTTCATCTTTTACAAGTAATGGCAGTGTTGTCAACATTCTCTTTCTCCATTGGGCTATCACACAATTTTCGATCGATCAATTAAATTTTCTCTCTTCTGTTTGTTTTATCTATCAATCTATTTATCCTTCTCCAACGAATACTTTTTCCACTTCTGTATGTCAACTGCAATCACTGAGGTTGTCTTTCTTTGGTAGCGCCCCTTGTGGGTAATAAAAATTTTTTGTCTTTCTTTGGTAGTTTAACTACTACACCCTTTGTCTACTCTTCTAGCACTGCTCTGTTTTCCCAACAGGTGTTGCAATCATTTGGTTAGATCTTGTACCGTGGTGTTTCCTTCGTTCTTCAGTAACACAGAATACTCAAGATCATTTACAGGAACAGAATCACAAACTCTGAAGTCCTGACAAGAGCCAATTTGTGCAGCATGCTAGAGATTGTGGCAAAAAGAATTAGACTGGCAGGTCATGTCTTTTCTCCTAACTGCCACTAGAATAAGTACCCAAGACAGCTATACAATGGTTACAACCAAAAGGATGAAAAAAGAGAGAGATATACAAAAAGACAAGGCATGCCACCTTCAAAGATCTGAAGAAACTTAGCATCCTTGGGAAGATCTATGCGACTATGCTCAAAACTGGGATTATTGAAGATGTCTTGCTGTCAATATACAAACCAACTGTATGGAAGGGACTAAGACTAAGCATACCTATGAATGAAATAACTAATTATATCTAAGAACAGAGTTCTAGTGATGGTAGAATATAATTGGGTTTAGAAGAACTGAATAAGAGAGAGAGAGAGAGAGAGAGAGAGAGAGAGCGAGAGAGAGAGAGAGAGAGAGACTGAAGTTGTCAGAATGATTAAGGCATTGGATCATGCTTCCATTCTTGTGTCTGGATTTTACCATTCTGGATAGTCACTAATTTTTGCTCTAATAAATCATAGTTATTTATTTAAATTTGAAGAATTATTAAAACTCAAGGATTGTTGATGAATTTCATGCTTGTTATGAGAAATTAGATAAGGAAGTGGTAATGAATAAGGAGTTTTAATTACACAAACCTAAGTTGAAGTCATCAAGAATCTTCACAGTATCAAATTCAAGGCCTTTAGATTTGTGGGCAGTAGTGAAGACCATTTCTAAAATAAAAGAAAAATTAAGAGAAAAAAATAACAAAAAGAAAAATGCAAAAAGAAAAACACACACACACAAAAAAACCCCCCAACATTATCATTCTTGTCATCATTTAATGTTCCTTTTTCCATACTTGCATGGGTCAAAGAGAATTTGATGAAGTAGATTTTATGCAACTGGATGCCTTTCCAATTACCAACCCTCACCTGGTTCCAAACAAAGTAATACTTTCCTATGGCCAGACATGTGTTTCTTAGAAGACTGGAAACAAATGACATCACCAGTATTATGAAGATGCTTGTTTATGACCGTCACATGATGTCAAGACAAGGATTTACATGAACACACATATGGATATATCTACTAATCTGTAATATTATTTTGCTTGTAATGGTGTTGCGTATTGAAGTCCTATGCTTTAAACAATCTTAAATATGGAGCAAAATTGAAATTATTAACATAATTTGCTTACTGGAGTAATCAAGTTTCAATGGAGTTGTAATGGCATCATTGTAATATAATGTACACCAGACTTCACTATTTGACATGGTTGTGTGCCAGATATTGGATCAGTTTTAACCCTTTAGCATTCAGATTAATCTATCAACAGTAATGCTTATTTATTTACATTGTTTCAAATTAACTATGCATTATCTCATGACTTCAAGATGTCAATGAAGTGGTAGCTTATTTTGCATAACATTGCATATTTGGGCCAGATAAGGCCTGCTCAAAGATTAATAATTTTCCTCATTCATTACTTGTCACTGATCATCTTTTCTGCTATCTGGCACTCTATAGTTTCCTAAAGAATGGTCTTTGTAAGATCTTGTTACATGGCTATAACATCTCAGCTCTCTTTTCTTTACTGCTGTGTGAAGTTCATCATGGAGACCAATGTGATGCTGGATGGGTTTCTGAACCTGCTCATTTGTGATATGGTCTGAGTATGTGATACTTAAGATGCTGCAGTAACATCTCATTTCTAGTGCCTGCATTTTTCTTTGAAATTATGTTCTGAAATTCCTTTATGTTTTTTTTCATATATCAAGGGAACTACTGGTTTTGGATTTAATGTGCTTCGTGATATCCATTCTCTATTAGTTGGTGAAAGCCCAGTTAAAGGTAACACTTTGTCAAGCATTACTTCTTTATCAGTAGTAAATAAGTAAATGTCTCCTAATCCTGGCTGTGATGCTCCCCAACTACTCTTGCTCATGATTAGAGATGCACATATTGTCAGCCACTAAGGGACATGCTCAAGTGACTGACAAGCAAATCTGTGGTATTGCTATAACAATATTTCTGCTTCAGCAACTCAGCACTGTTTGAAATGTAATGGAACATATATCAGTTTCAAAACATTGATGTCCAGGTCACAAAAGCAAAGTTTGAAGGGAATAGTAGGCATTTCCTTTGATTTCTAGATAGAAACAAATAAGAAATGACACTTACTGACCAAAGAAGAAACATATAAAAATTTTGTTACACAGTGTGATAGAAGCCACCCAAGATATCATGCAGTGAGGTTGCACCTGAAACTACATGAATACCAATTAAATGTCCTAACTACAGAACCATGTCTGTGCCGATTCTGAAGCACATACATACAACAAAATGGAGAGTACCAGACACAACAGTCTGAATTTGCTCTTCATGGTAATGTTTCTACCTCTCCATTGTTTGGTTTGCATGGACTGTGTACATCTTGTAAAAATTTCTGGGTTGACCCTTTATCATTAATGATTGTCCTCAAAGATTTGTGTTGCTACTATCTTTAGTTTCTGTCCTTGTACAGAGAAGTCTGTTTTGATGATTGTAAAGTCATATTATATAATTAGTTCTGAAGAACTCTCACTGCCATTCTTGTTCGTCTTGTGGTCATTTTAATGATTTTTCTTCATGCAGACATAAGTTTATGAGTTAAATATATTTCAAATAGGCATATTGTCATTCTTCACCAGGGTCAAACATCCTGAGATCCAAACTCACTGCTTCTGCTTTATTGGCCTTTCTTGCCAAGAATAATTGCCCAGTACACATATTTTTCAACCAACAGATATTGTCCAGTCACATTACATGGCCATATGATATAAATAATAATAATAATAAAAAAATGTAAATTAAGAAAACATCTAGGCATTAAGGAAATGTATCAGTGTGCAAAAATGGCAGCTTCACTCTTATGGTCATGTGATGTGAATGGGCAATATCTATTGGTTCAAAAAATATGTACCAGGCAGCCACGACATGCACCTTATATGTCATGAAAATTGACACTGCATGTCCAAACAACTTTTTTCAACTTATTACCTTAAGCTATATAACTCTCAGATAATGGGCTATGAGTGTATAAGTTCAAAAGATATACTGTATTGTGTTTATGAACAGTAGCTGTATGGTTAAGAAGTTAGCCTTGTAATCACAAGGCTTTGAGTTCAATCCACCGCATGGTACTTTGAGCACTTGAGCAAATGTATTCTACTATAGCCTCAAATTGATCAGTTTGAGTAGAATTTGGTAGATAAACTGTGTGAAGAAGCCTTTCACATATGTGTCTGTGTTTATACCAATCTAAAAACTAGTTTGTTTATACTGTGTCCCTTTCTTTCCTATAACATATTGGTTTGACAAATAAAGAACAGTAGAGTAAATATCAGATTGAAATAAGTACTAGGGTTGACATGAAGGAGGCACCCCAGTATGACTGCTGTTCAATAACAGAAGCCCATGAAAGATTAATGCATTATAACCCACTCGATCCATAAGTTATAATTTTAAATTTAATCATAAGTCACATTTACAAAAAGATAATAACTTACCAGCATCTCGAATTTCTTTTATTTCTGACTCCTGGAAGAAGTTTAGGATCTTTGGCAGATGAATGGCATATGTCTGTGCAATTTGAATCTGTCCCAGCAGCTCATAGTCACAAGAGTGTTCAGCATATCGTTTCAAAGCATGAAAACTAGAGAACCGAGCAACAAAACTAGGTTTGTTCTGAGAGGCTGCAATACAAAGAATATATTAATACTCATGTAAGATTGGCCAGAAGAAGAATGGTTGAAATCCCTCATCCAAACTATAATAATTAATAAGAATGTTAAAAGATTAAACATATCAATTACAAAAGGAAAGGCATGCCTATGTGATAAAAAGTTTGCTTCCCAACTATGTGGCTCAGGGTTCAGTTCCATGAGTGGCACCTTGGGCAAGTGTCTTCTACTATAGCCTCAGGCTGACCAAAGCCTTGTGAGTAGATTTGGTGGATGAAAATTGAAAGAGGCTCATCTTATATGTGTGTGTGTGTGTTTGTTTGTCTCCCATCATCACTTAACCACTAGTGTTGGTGTGTTTACATCCCCATAACTTAGCAGTTTGGCAACAGAGACTGGTAGAATAAGTCTGACTAAAATTCTTCAAGATGGTGCTCCATCATGGCCACAGTTGAATGACTGAAAAAAAAATACAGAAAAGACAATTCTACTCATCAGCTCTTTCAAATAACAGTTGGTATGTTGCTGTGGTTAAAATTAACTGGGAGCTTGTATTAAGTATATACAAGGTAAAAATCTGGAATTAGAGGAAATTGATGATGATCTCATGTCAATAACAGTTGGACATTAGGAGAGACCATTGAAGCACTTTGTAAATTCAGTTGTTTTGAAGAGTGAAGAACTTAGTGTTTCAAGATTTGCCCTTCAGTGGGTGGTAATTGTATTTAATGAACTGTTTAAGTATTTAGACCAGTGAATAAAGGTCTATTGATATATGGATAATTGGCACAGACATGGTTCTGTGGTTAGGACATTTAATTGGTATTCATGTAGTTTCAGGTGCAACCTCACTGCATGACATCTTGGGTGGCTTCTATCACAGTGTCATAAAATTTTAATATTTTTCTTCTTTGGTCAGTAAGTGTCATTTCTTATTTATTTCTATCTAGAAATCAAAGGAAATGCCTACTATTCCCTTCAAACTTTGCTTTTGTGACCTGGACATCAATGTTTTGAAATTGATATATGTTCCATTACATTTCAGACAGATTCAGTGCTGAGTTGCTGAAGCAGAAATATTGTTATAGCAATACCACCGATTTGCTTGTCAGTCACTTGAGCATGTCCCTTAGTGGCTGACAATATGTGCATCTCTAATCATGAGCAAGAGTAGTTGGGGAGCATCACAGCCAGGATCAGGAGACATTTACTTATTTACTACTGATAAAGAAGTAATGCTTGACAAAGTGTTACCTTTAACTGGGCTTTCACCAACTAATAGAGAATGGATATCACGGAGCACATTAAATCCAAAACCAGTAGTTCCCTTGATATATGAAAAAAAATAAAGGAATATCAGAACATAATATAAGAATATCAAAACATGAAACATAAGTGAAATATGGTAATGTACTTGATGCTATATGTTACATTGCTATGTTAACTTGTAGAAAACCATTGGGATCTTGCAGATGACCCATCTTCAATGTAAAACCTAAATTCAAATGATCATTGACCAATCAGAACAAAAGAGATGCAAACAGAACAAATGAATCCTGATATAACAGACCTAGAACAAAAGTGTCTCAGATGTGACCATCCAGTCTTTTACAAGAATAGTGTGACAGGACTACATTGTCCAACTTATCATTCTTTTTTGTTAAGGAGGTAGCATGTGGTTTGAGGGAAATTCAACCAATATCTTTAGCAGGTCAAGCAACTGTGAAGAGACACCTTAGTTAGTTTCTAAAAACCTAATTGTAACACTGAATACCAATCCTCCAGTAAAAACCACTTCCAAAGAATGACTCTTAATCAATGTAACAATGAAGAGGAATGTGAGAAAAAGTGCTTTCTTTTTTTGTCTGTTTATCACATTTTTTTTTTTACATAAAAGGTTACTATGCTTTGGATAATTCTGAAAATGTTAGATTAAACCTTTAGCATTTAAACTGGCCATATTTGGCCAAAATATTCTATCTGTGTTATGTTCAAATTGGTCAGATCCAGCCTCTCATATTTACCTTAAAATGTCATTGTAAAAATAAACAATCACATCATGAAATCTTGAAGCTATGAGATAACACATGATTAATTGAAAACAATGTGAATGAATAACCATTACATTTGGCTGAAAGCTCATGGTTCAGGGGTTAGGGTGTCGGGCTTACAATTGTCAGGTTGTGAGTTTGATTCCTGGACTGGGCTGTGTTGTATTCTTGTGCAAGACACTTTATTTCATATTGCTCCAGTTTACTCAGCTGTAGAAATGAGTTGTGATGTCATTGGTGCCAAGCTGTATTGGCCTTTGCCTTTCTCTTGGATTACACTGGTGGCGTAGAGAGGGAAGGCTGGTATGCATGGGTGACTGCTGGTCTTCCATAAACAACCTTGCCCAGAACTTTCTAGGTACAATCCCATGGTCATTCATGACCAAAGTGGGTATTTAACCTTTTTACATTTGAGTGAGTAATCTGAATGCTAAAGAGTTAAGTACTGTATCTGCTCAAGCTAGATTAAAGGAGACAAACTCAGAAATGTATGGAAAATGATCTTAAAACACTTGTTATTGATAGGTTGAAAGACAAAGTCAAATCTAGTTGAACCAGAACAGGATCTGAGAAAGGCAAAGTCAAATAAGTGTAACGTATTTAGTATTGGTACTTGACAATCTATAGATAATTTCATTATCTTTTAACAAGATGAGATTGATTAACTAAAACATGCAAGTTATGTTAGTATTGATATATCTCTTGAACATTTTGCATAACAAACTCAAAGTAAACTTCATATGTTGAAAAATGAAAAATATTGATAAAACGAATTTTTACCCCAACAAAAGCCATTTTTATTCGAGGTTTTTTGTTGTAACCAAGCTGGACTGCTTCAGAAAATAGTGTAAAGTTGCACCGAGCAATGTAAGCAAGTTGTCCAATAGTTTCCCCTTTGATAGTTGCTGTAGAAAAAACAAAATTCAAAATATAAGCTAAATGGTAACTGTAAGAATATTGTAGTAAGTTATAAATTGCTCAGTTTTATTCTTTCTTTTAATGGTAACTACAAATCTTAGTAGAGTGAAATAGTGATTTCATGCTATCACAGAAGTTCTATATTTTAGAGTGGGGGAAATGTAATGTGCTGCTCAGGATTTTCGAGCGAGATCGTTGCCAGTGCCCCTGGACTGGCTCTTGTGCGGATGGCACATAAAATACACCATTTTGAGCGTGGCTGTTGCCAGTACCGCCTGACTGGCCTTCGTGCGGGTGACACGTAAAAGCACCCACTACACTCTCTGAGTGGTTGGCGTTAGGAAGGGCATCCAGCTGTAGAAACTCTGCCAAATCAGATTGGAGCCTGGTGTAGCCATCTAGTTTCACCAGTCCTCAGTCAAATCGTCCAACCCATGCTAGCATGGAAAGCGGACGTTAAACGACGACGATGATGATGATGATGATGATGATTTCCTCAAATGTAAATGAAGTTAAATAGTCTCAATCAGGAATTGAAACAATATTGCTGTCTTGACTTGTCTGATGCTTAATGTTCCTTTAGTGGCACATGTTACAGTGGTGTAACCATTTAATTATCATCCAGTTGAACTCACTCAGATTTTCTCAACTCAATCACACTGGCCATCATAACTCCAACTAACATTTGGAAGTCAGCAGAGCAACATCCAGTGCCTGTACAGAACTAGTTGATGAAGATTTTTGTTGGACAGCTGACTTCATCATCATCATCGTTTAACGTCCACTTTCCATGCTCGCATGGGTTGGACGGTTTGACTAAGGACTAGCGAGCCAAATGGATGCACCAGGCTCCAATCTGATCTGGCAGAGTTTCTACAGCTGGATGCCCTTCCTAACATCAACCACTCCGAGAGTGTAGTGGGTGCTTTTATGTGCCACCAGCATGAGGGCCAGTCAGGCGGTACTGGCAATGGCCACGCTCAAATGGTGTTTTCCACGTACCACCGACACAAGTGTCAGTAAGGTGATGCTGGTAACGATCACACTCGAATGGTACTCTTTATGTGCCACCGGCACGGGGGCCATGCAGCGGCCCTGGCCACGATCACACTTGGATGGTGCTCTATGCGCTCTACTAGCACGGATGTCAGTCATGCAGTGCTGTCATTGAATTCGATTCCGATTTCCCTTGCCTCAAAAGGTTTCCAGAAGCATAATTTAGTGTCCAATGAAAGAAAGGTATGCCTGGCTCTCAAGCAGTGTCCTGCATAATGTATGTGCCTCTCTCAAATGATATTAGTGATTTTGAGAAGAGTGCTATACAATCTTTGTTTGGTCAGATACTTTTCCAGGAAATATTCAAAATGATACAATGGTGTGAATATCATTAAAGTTTGCCTTTAGGTGTTAGGTGAGTGTTTAAGCAGTGAACCCACACATAGCACTGATTCCTCAGATGCACAAAAGAAATTTCTTTTCAGCTTGCCTGAAGCCCTCAAGAACAGATCATGCTTTTGCGAGAAATAACTTAGTTATCATCATCATCATCATCATCGTTTAACGTCCGCTTTCCATGCTAGCATGGGTTGGATGATTTGACTGAGGACTGGTGCAACCGGATGGCTACACCAGGCTCCAATCTAATTTGGCAGAGTTTCTACAGCTGGATGCCCTTCCTAACGCCAACCACTCAGAGAGTGTAGTGGGTGCTTTTACGTGTCACCCGCACGAAAACGGCCACGCTCGAAATGGTGTCTTTTATGTGCCACCCGCACAAGAGCCAGTCCAGGGGCACTGGCAATGATCTCGCTCGAAAACCCTACAAGGCCAGTCAGGCGGTACTGGCAACGGTCACGCTCAGGATGGTACATCTTATGTGCCACCCGCACAAGAGCCAGTCCAGGGGCACTGGCAACGATCTCACTTGGCTTGTGACAAGTAAATATAAATATATTACTTAAGATTTTTCACATCATCTGGTTTACTATTGATTGCTTAACAAAAAAAAAAAAAGTTAGTCAAGAGAAATGGAAGAAGAGGAGGTAGAAGAAGAGGAGAAACAATGCTCTTCAGCTTCACAGGTTCTTCCAGACTGGTGAGATTGATGTAACTGATGTCTAGCCTGAAATCTGAATATGCTACTACTATATTAGTAAGAAAAACTTGGGTGGAGAGAGAACATGAGTGTTCTAACCTAAATACATATAATAGAGTGAACTTCATTAATGGTACCAGCTAAAAAACTAATTATGATTTCAAATATTTAAGTTTTTTGTACAAAATCAAGAAAGGTAATCAAAATATAATTAAACAGATACTCTGAGTCTTCTGAAACAGTTTCTATATTCTGGAAATTTGCTGCTCAGAAATTAATGGCAAAATAGAATCAGGATGGAAGTTACTTACATTTATTTGTCCCACCAACTAGGATTTCTTTGGAACGACAAGATCTCTGGAGAAAGCAGTTGGCAGCAAAAGCTATTTCAGGTCCAAATCTGAAAGACTGAAAAAGAGAAAGAAACACAGAAAATTTAAAATGTGGTCGAAAATAGTTTATTTTTAAAATCAAAAGTTATGTCTTAATAATAGTTGATGGCTACTACAACCTTCAACATAACCATTTAAAACCATTATTAACTTAGTGAATATTTGAATAGTAAGGTCATTTAGTGCATGATGAAAATGCCAGTACAGCGGTTTCTCATATTATTGATGTTATTTTGGTATTATTTTTTGCTGATTAATTTCAAGAAAGACAATGATGCTACTTACTTGAGTAAGGTAGAATATTTGGTTTGCTTCAATACTTTGCATGGCATTAATTGCACCACGAAATGCATAAATTTGTTGATTTGGGTCTCCAACTAGAATTTTAGCTTGTGGCTGTGACAACAATATGTCAGCAATGGCTGTAACAAAAATTTTAACTTTATTAAGACTTAGAAAACCTGTAACTGGCACAGTGTTGAACCTACTGTCAAAGCATAAAATCTACAAGCCTGGGTTTACAGATCTTAAATCTTAACACAAGACTCCATTCTCACTTCTTTGCTGGTAAGTGTTAAGACAAATATAAGCATTTGCACAATTTTGTCTTTCATCCTTCAGAATCATTATCATCATCACCATCATTTAATGTCTGTTTTCTATGCTGGAATGGACTGAATGGTTTGACAAGAATTGACCAGGCTCTATGTCTGATTTGGCATGGTTTCTATGGCTGGATGCCCTTCCTAATGCCAACCACTTTACAGAGTGTGCTGGGTCCTTTTTAAGCGGCACTAGCACAGATGCTTTTATGTGGTGCTTCTTACATGATACCAGCACAAGTGCTTTATAAATGGTGCCAGCACATGTGCTTTTTTAACACGGCACTGGCATGAGTGCTTTTTATGTGGTGCCAGCACAGGACATAAAGAATTTGCCTATAGGGATAGACTGCCACAGACAAAATATGCAGTAGTCAATGTGAATGAACATATTCTAGAATGCAGTATCCAGTACAGCCATATGTTTTCCATGCAGCCATATGTCAGAAAAGTAACTGAAAATAACAATGACAAATGATGCAAAATAAAGAAGCTCAGCCAAGACAAAAGAGTGATAATGTCTTGGTCAAAGCCATTTTTCTTCAGTCATGTCAGACTTGCTTCAGAGAAAGACATGAACAATACATTTCCCAATTTCTTATTGTCTGATGTGCATGACTTTGTGCATAGTAATGAAAAATTCATTCTGGGTTTAGTCACAAAATGTAGCACTTTGGCAAATGTCTTCTACTACAGCCGTGGGTTGACCAATGCTGTGTGAGTGAATTTTGTAGATGGAAATGATCCAGAAGCCTGTCATATGTATATATATATATGTGTGTGTGTGTGTGTGTGTGTGTGCACATATGTCTTTGATCCCCACCACTGCTTGACAACTGGTGTTGGTTTGTTTAGCAGTTTGGGAAACAAAATCGATACAATAAGCACCAGACTTGAAAATAAGTACTGAGGTCAATCTGTTTAACTAAAACCCTTCAAGGTGGTGTCCCAGCATGGCCACAGTCCAATGACTGAAACAAGTAAAAGATAAAAGGTAAAAAGATACATACAAGTTAATCAAGAAGGAGCATTCTTAGATTGACAAACAGAACACTGACTGCACAATCACCACCATCACTGTCACTATTCAACATCTGTTTTTCCATGCTTGCATGGGTTGGTTGATTTGAGAGGAGCTGATGATCTGGAGGACTGTACCAAGCTCATCTGCTTTGGCATAGTTAGAGGGGAAAGGAATGCAGTGAGCAGTGAACACGGATAGAGGGAAGGGTGTTACGAAGATGAATTGTAGGGGAAAGATTCGACAGGCACAGGTTGTGTGCAGGGGCATATCATCAAGGAAATAAATATAAAAAAATAGTAACCTGGAGTGAGATCTTGAGCTTCATCCACCAAAATGACATCATAGGATCCCAGTTTTGGTCTACTTAGTTGGAAAAGCTTCAAATATCCATCATGTGTCATTTTAACGGTGGTGTCATCAATATCTATCATTTTATTCCAATACTGCTGAGCATCTTTTAGACATCCGTCAGGGTCAACATTGCCTTGAAAAGTCTAAAATAGATAACATTTAAGCACTTAGAATAAAAGACAACAAAGTTCATTAAACAAAGTTTTACTGAAAAGAATCCGTCGACAAACTGTTAATTAAAGAGAGACAAATCATTTTCATTATCAGCAATATCTTCGTCAAAACTATTAACCAATAATATGAATACAATACGATTGTTAGAACACTAATTTTTCTGGATATGTTAGAGAGTCTAAGAGAGATAATTCTTCCATGCAATTTTATTTTTTACTCATCAAGTGCAAAATTAAATTTCATGCTTATTCGAGTAATCATCATCATCGTTTAACGTCCGCTTTCCATGCTAGCATGAGTTGGACGATTTGACTGAGGACTGGTGAAACCGGATGGCAACACCAGGCTCCAATCTAATTTGGCAGAGTTTCTACAGCTGGATGCCCTTCCTAACGCCAATGATGTTAAATATCTACCAAGAAAAACAAAAGTATTTGTGTTTCCTTCAAGTTACGTAGCCTAAATAGATTCGACATGTCTCAACAACGATTAGTTTCAACATGAGACATTCCTCAAGAAAAGATAGATTGGTATATAAACACTTCCCACAATAAAAGAGTTAAGGAACTTCGATACAATGTTGCAAAGTCGTACTTTTAAATGTGTGTGTGTGTGTGTGTGTATGTGCGTGCGCGCGCTAGTGTGTGTATAGATAGATAGATAGATAGATAACGATGCAAATAAACAAATAAAGAAGCTTGGGCTTGACATATAAAATATACACATATATATATATATACATGTAAATAGAGAAACATAGACTGAAAATATTCAGACAATGAATATTCATGTATAAATATATATTTATATATTATCAGAGCATATTTACACAGAGTACAAACACACAGAAAACTAAGAGGAAAAGGTATGGTATTACAGGCCTGACAGCTGTTTCTGGGGGCTTGGAGTTATGTAATAATGTTGGCAGATAGAGTTTGTACAAGAATATGCAATGAGTAATGGATGCATATAAACACTACAGAAAATCTGGCTTCCATCTTCTGGGTGGAGAGATTGGTATCTAACATTTCAAGATCATAATGTAGGAAAATTTGAAGGTAGAATGGAGAAGAGGAAGGTCAATAGAAGTGGAGGGAGGAGTAGGCAGCTGACGTGTGTGTGTGTGGGGTGGAGTGGGTGGGGTAGGGGTAGTGTTAAAATAAAGGACAAGAAGAAATAAAAGAGAAAGAGCAAGAAGAGGGAGAGAGTTAGTGACCAAAGTATTGAGAGATGTAGAAGTGGTGAGTTGAGAGACTCTTGTGGAATGTGACCAAATGAGGTTTATTTTCAACACATTTCCCCTTGTGGTCCACACATTTCTTCCATTGGTGTTGCAGTATTTGGATTACTTTATATAAAATCTGAGCTGCTTTACTATATTGCTCTGAAGACGGTGAGATTATGGCTGAAAGCTCAGTTAAGCTTTCTTCCAATATAAACTGTTATGAGAATATAAATATCACAAGACGAACTTATTTCCCCTTGGGGTTCAAAGACAGTCTCACTAGTGCTGGGGGATCTTTACCTTTTGAACGGCAGATCGAGAAATTAATCGTTTTTTTTGTAACTAAACACTTTCAAACTTCGGACACTGGTAGAATGTGTCATATAAAACATCTTTTACTCTTAGTGTTGTTGAGAAAAGTTTATATTTTGAAAGTTATTTTGTGTTAAAGTTGTCGTATTTCAGTAATTTCAGCCAATCAATGCTGAATAAAATTACTGTTAACAACAACTATCAGTGGTATATATTTCATTTGTCACTGTTATTTATGACATCGTTCATGCGTTTGTACTGGTTTTAGCATTAGGGGGTTAGGGTTAGGGTTTTAGAGTTAGGGTGAGGGTTATGGTTAGAGTTTTAGGGTTAGGATTGGGGTTTTAGGGTTAGGGTTGGGATTTTAGGGTTAGAGTTACGGAAAAAAGTGAAAAATGAAGAAATTGAAGGGGGTGGGGGGCAAAAAAGTCTTTCTGAAAATAGTAGCTGAAAAACAGGAAAAAGAAACAAAAAAAAAAACTAAAAGCAGTAGAAATGCACGAACAATTGTGGTGGTGCCATGAAGTAAACATGCTTCAGATACACTCATTTATTCATAAAAACGTAACTGAGATGAAATATGTCATAAATAACAGTGACAAACGAAATATAGACTGCCGGAAGTTGTTGTTGACAAACAACAGCAGTAATTTTATTCAGCTGAATACATGTCATTGATTGGTTGAAATTACCGAAATATGACAATTTTAACACGAAATAACTTTGAAAATATAAACTTTTCTCAGCAACACTAAGAGTAAAAAGATGTTTTATATGACACATTCTACTAGTGTCTGAAGTTTGAAAGTGTTCAGTTACAAAAAATTAATTTCTCGAACTGCTGTTCAAAGGGTAAAGATCCATGCTGGGGGCATGGAAGAAAAGCACCCAGTTCATGCTATAAGGTGGTTGTCTTTAGGAAGGGCATCCAGCTGTAGAAACCAAGCCAAAGCAGACACTGGAGCATGATGCAATCTTTGAGTCCATGAGATGATGATGATTATTATTTTCAAATCATTTGTTCAACGATACATGTATGCAGAATTGTGAATGTGTGAAATTCTAAAGATAGAAAACAAGATAGTTTATCATTGAATCTACCAACCTCTATGTACGTTGTCGTATTCATAAAATCACTGATGTGTTCAAAGGTTATTTTTGGATCTTTTGAAGTCAAGAATTTCTCTAGTATGAACAGTACCATTCTGGCCCTTAGAGTATGGCTTTGATTATTAACACGTGGAAGAGCTGATTCAACATCTCTGACTTTAGGAGTCCCGGGATGAAGTTTCTGGTTCATTGCATACCTGCAACATAAATTTAATTAATTTATTTATTATCTATGTAATTCAATCAACATGTTGATTGAATGTCTGAATGTCTAGAGTAGTGGATGATGTAAATAAGATGTTGTTATTATTTTAATAAGAAAGGTAGTGAGTTGGCAGAATCATTAGCATGCTTGACAAAATGTTTAGTGGCATTTCATCCTTACAAGGGTTGATGTAATTGACTAGCCCCGTCCCTCAAAATTTCAGGCCTTGTGTCTATAGTATTTGACTTAGCTCTTCCCCTCCTTTAAAATTTTCAGCTAGGTATCAAAAACAATTATTATTTATCCTTCGTGATATATTTTGTGACTCAATTGTCCCCGTGAGGCTGGGAGGGAAGTGGGGGTATCAGTCTTGAGTGCAAGATGAGGCTTTTCTCTATCTCTCTTTTTTGCTTAATAGGAACTCCAGTCTGCTGTAAATTTTGATTATATTTTGTATTCAGCACTTGTTTATTTGAAGACAAGAAAATCTGGAAAGTCTGTAATATTATTTATGGAAACACTCATTATTACAGATATGGTATCCTCACAGCTCACAGCTGATGAAATGCATTTGTATATCTTCCTATGATGCTTTTTCACACAAGCAGCAAAAGACAAATGTTCCAGTCCCTTTATTATATTCTTGTCACTTAACAACTGGTATAAGCCACCTCCCTTAATCAAGGGGTCTTGTGAGTTACTTGACCTCACTGGCATGAAAGAAAAAGGGCAAAATTCTGCTTTAAGCACACCATATAACCCCTCATAACTTTTTTAACTTCAGAAATTTTCAGAAAATTTTTGTGAATTTGTGATCTACACACAGGAGTTAATACGATTATGTAAAAACCTCAAAAGATTAGTGATATAAGAGCTATTTAGCTATCTATTTAGTTTTTTATTTTTAGCACATCTCATGTCCACCTCATACATTTCTCGTTTGTTTATCACTCTGACATATTGATGTTTTCCAATATCTTTCTCCACATAAACCTATTTAATGGTCTATTAGTGGGATTTAAGTTAAAAATTCAGACAGCCTAAATTTCAAACTGTGATTGAAAAAAAAATTTCTAAAAATTAAAAAAAATTTTGTTTTCATAGTCATGTGAATTTCTGTGTGTAGAATACAAATTTTCAAAAATTTTCTGAAGCTTCCAAAAAATAGGAAAATTATGAGGGCTTATATGGTATACTAGAAAAAGCACTCACTACCCTCTGTAAAGTGGTTGGCATTAGAATGAGCATCCAGCTGTAGAAACTGTGCCAAAATAAGACATTGAAGCTTGACGTAGTCTTCTGATCTGACAGATCTTGTCAAACCATCCAGCCCATGCCAATATGGAATACAGATGCTAAATAATGATGATGATTATGACATGAATCAAAACACATTTGTAAACCCACTTACCTTATACCCTTTTTCTTGAAAGCTAGCCCATGTCCTGTCATACAGTGGACATTTGGAGGGAATACAGTTTTGGCATGTTCACATACTGACCTGTAGAAGACATAGAAAAATAGCAGGAGTTTCTTTGAAAACTAATGTAAAAATCATTATAGGTTAAAACTAGATGAGGTAAATAATTTACAAATACTAAAAATTTAGGGCTCTGTGGTAGAAACTTACTTCCAAACCATATGGTTCTCAGTTCAGTCCTACTGTGGCACCTCAGGCAAGTATCTTCTACTAAAGCCTTGGGCCAACCAAAGCCTTCTGATTTGGAAGATAGAAATTGAAAGAAGCTCATCGTATATGTTTGTATGTGTGTGTGTGTGTGTGTGTGTGTGTGTGTTTTGTGTTTGTCTTTGTGTCTATGTTTGTCCTCCACCACTGATTGACAACTAGTACTGGTGTGATTAAGGCCATGTAACTTAGCGATTGGTAAAATAAGTACCAGGCTTAAAAAAAAGTAACAGGGTCATTTCCTTTGACTAAAAATTCTCCATGGTGGTGCCCCAGCATGACTGCAGCAAGTAAAATATAAAAGATAATAATAAATAGAAGACTTTTATATCAAAGAATTTGCACTATAAACTGAATGTTCAACATAGTCTCTAACTGCTATAAGTTAAGGGACACTCTGAATCATCAAGGTATGTCTTCTTTGTTTTCATGACTACCTACCACTGACTGTCCAAGTATATAACTTACTACATGCATGTACATACATACATACATGCATGTATGCATGCCTACATACTTGCTTGCACACATACATGCATGCATACATACATTACATACATACATACATATATACATATACATACATATAAATATACATACATGCACACATATATTTGTGAGGCCTCTGTTTATCATAACAGAAAAGTAAGAGTCTTCGAGTGAGTTGGAGGTGATATATTGTAATATTGATAGTGAAGAGAAGGCACTGGAGAGATAATGGTTAATTGAGTCTGCATCAAAATATTTCTTACATTGGTACAAGGCAATAAATATGTAGGAGAGGTTTATAAATAATACAAACAATCCTAGTTCATGACTTGAACTTGTTTTAATGAAATTCAGAAGATGAAAGGATTAAAAACAAAGTCAGAATTACTGAGATTTAAACTCTGTTAATCATCATTATCATCATCACTCAGTGTTTTGAACCTGGATTTTGTCCCCGTTAACAAGGGTGGCTGGATCTACCTTAATACCATAGCAACCAAGGTAGGTAGGTGCAGCCCACCCCAACCTTTGGGTTGGTTAGTTCCCAATCTCCTTTGCTATCACGAGGCTTTTTTGGAGCTGGATTTTCTACAGGGAGCATGCCCTTGCTTACCCTCACCCTCAGTTTCTAGATATGAGTGGTCCTGAGAGCAAGGACTCTACCACGATTTTTAAGAAATGTAGTGGAAAACTAGCTCAGGAAGGCAGGGATGCTACTCCCTGAGACCCCTTTTGCATATGGATGAAGACAACTGTATCAAGAAGTGCTGATCTCTAATTGTGGAGGGAACATGTGGAGGGGTAGACCCAGGAAGACATGGAATGAAGTAGTGAGAAAGGATCTTTAGACATTGGGTCTTGCAGAGGGGATGGCAAGGGACTGAGACCTCTAGCAGTTTGCTGCGCTTGTCAAGACACATCAAATTAAGTAAACTTGTGGTTGTCTTTGCATACAGGCATGTCTCCTATATTCCCCTTCAGCTGAGCAATCCTAATCTTGCAGGCTCGTGCCCAAGGTGCCATGCAGTGGGACTGAACCCGGAACCATGTGGTTAGTAAGCAAGCTACTTACTGTACAGCCAATATATATGTATAACTATGTGTCTGTGTGTCTTTGTATCTGTTGTCTTCCACCACCTCTTGACAACTGGTATTAGTGTGTTTACATCCCTACTACTTAGCAACTTGGCAAAAGAGACTGATAGAATAAGAACTAGGCTTAAAAATAAGTGTGGGGGTTGACTTGTTTGACTAAAATTCTATAAGTTGGTGCCCCAACATGGCCACAGTCAATTGACTGAAACAACTAAAAGATATATATATATCAATTTAAATAAGAGCTATAATGCAATCCATCGTAAAAACTTATTTAGTGACCTATGTACATTTCGATGCAATATCCCAACTCACTCCTGTATGTTATAAAATATGGAATATTGTATCTCTTCAGGGTCAGATATGATTAATTCATAGCAGACAGTAAATAACAGACAACATTAATAGTTGTCCTTAAATTACATGTGTATAAACAGGTTGAAATGATATGAAACATATTGACAATATGTTTCATGTCATTTCAACCTGTTTATACACATGTAATTTAAGGACAACTATTAATGTTGTCTTATTTACTGTCTGCTATGAATTAATCAAATCTGACCCTGAAGAGATACAATATTCCATATTTTATAACACAGGAGTGAGTCGGGATATTGCATCAAAATGTTCATAGGTCATTAAAAAAGTCTTTACAATGGATCACATTATAGCTCTTATTTAAATTGATATGCACACAAAATTGTATGATTAACAACCTTTCATACGAGAATTTTGCTACGTTGATAACAGGTACAATATTTTTACCAAATTGTTGGTAGAGATCTAGAAATACAAATATCGCCATGATAGATCGCTGACCACAACATTCAAATTTTTTTCTCCGTGTTTTTCTCCTTATTCTTTCTGTTGAAGAGCGTAGCTTGAAACGCTAAAGACTTTCTCTATTCCTGAGCGTTAAACTAGTACATCCTTTTGTTGTTTACACCACCTGTCCTCGTCTGTTGTTGTTTTTTTTGTAAATTCTCCCATATATATATATATATATATATATATATATATATCATCATCATCATCATCATCGTTTAACGTCCGCTTTCCATGCTAGCATGGGTTAGACGATTTGACTGAGGACTGGTGAAACCGGATGGCAACACCAGGCTCCAATCTAAATTTGGCAGAGTTTCTACAGCTGGATGCCCTTCCTAACGCCAACCACTCAGAGAGTGTAGTAGGTGCTTTTACGTGTCACCTGCACGAAGGCCAGTCAGGCGATACTGGCAACGGCCACGCTTGAAATGGTGTCTTTTATGTGCCACCCGCACAAGCCAGTCCAGGGGCACTGGCAACGATCTTGCTCGAAAATCCTACGGAGGCCAGTCAGGCGGTACTGGCAACGGCCACGCTCAAAATGGTGCATCTTATGTGCCACACGCACAAGAGCCAGTCCAGGGGCACTGGCAACGATCTTACTTGGCTTGCCGGGTCTTCTCACGCACAGCAAATTTCCAAAGGTCTCGGTCAGTAGTCATCGCCTCGGTGAGGCCCAATGTACGAAGGTCTTGCCTCACCACCTCAGCCTAAGTCTTCCTGGGCCTACCTCTTCCACGGGTTCCCTCAACTGTTAGGGTGTGGCACTTTTTCACGCAGCTATCCTCATCCATTCTCACCACATGTCCATACCAGCGCAATCGTCTCTCTTGCACACCACAACTGATGCTTCTAATGTTCAGCTTTTCTCTCAAGATACTTACACTCTGACGGGTATTCACATTGACATTACACATCCAACGGAGCATACTGGCTTCATTCCTTGCGAGCTTACACATGTCCTCAGCAGTTAGAGCCCATGTTTCACTGCCATGTAGCATGGCTGTTCGTACACATGCGTCATACAGTCTGCTTTTTATTCTGAGTGAGAGTCCCTTTGTCGCCAGCAGAGGTAAGAGCTCTCTAAACTTTGCCCAGGCTATTCTTATTCTAGCAGCTACACTTTCAGCGCCCCCACCCCCACTACTAACTTGGTCGCCCAGATAGCGGAAGCTATTGACTACCTCTAGTTTTTCACCCTGGAATGAGATAGAAGTTGTTTCCTGTTTGTTTACAGTCTTTATTGCACCTGAACATCTGCCACATACAAAAACTAACTTCCTAGTTAACCTGCCTTTGATGTTGCTGCACCTCTTATGTGTCCATAGCTTGCACCGGGTACATCTTATAGAGTTACTACCTACTCCTTTTCTACATACTGAACAGGGCCATCTACCTTCCTACTTATTAGGATTTTGGTTTTAGCTAGGTTGACTCTAAGGCCCTTCAATTCTAGACCTTGCTTCCACACCTGAAACTTCTCCTCTAGTTCCGATAGTGACTCCGCAATTAGGGCAAGGTCATCAGCATAGAGGAGCTCCCAGGGGCAACCTGTCTTGAACTCCTCTGTGATTGCCTGGAGGACTATGATAAATAGGAGGGGGCTGAGGACGGAACCTGGGTGGACCCCTACCTCTACCCGGAATTCATTGCTGTACTCATTTCCAACCCTCACCTTACTGGCAGCATCTCTGTACATGGCTCGCACAGCTCTGACTAACCATTCTTCTATCCCAAGTTTCCTCATTGACCACCATATATATATATATATATATATATAGGCTTGTTAAAAATTTGACACATAATAAATAGATGATTGTATAAAATCACAGAATAAATTTTAAAAATATATAATTAAAAGAACATAAAAACAGGGTGATCCATCCACAGACATGTGAGAACCCAAAAGGTAGCCAAAATACCTAAATATTATTACACCAGACACAGAAACAAAGAACAATTAGAAAAAGTAGACTTACTTGTTGTACACAATCAGTAAAAACTTAACTCCAGGTCTCATTTGGGTGTAACGGACTAAAGTAGAACTCTTTCCAGTTCCTACAATAGAAACAATTCCAATCACTTTGAGTGAAGCACAATGATTTTATTACACAGTCACAAAGCCTCGGAATTATATAAGATATGAAGTGAGATGCTCAGATATTGAGGCCTTTCACAAAAGCATTTATGATATTTATAAAAATGCTTCTTAATCCTTTTCTTACCATATTTCTCTTGACATTCACTCATTTTGTTTCAAATAATTTTAAAAACAATGAAGAATTTAATGTCTTTGACTTTATTAACCATTTAGCATTCAGATTAGTCTGTTAAATATAATGCTGAGCTATTCACATTGATTTGAATTAATCATGCATTATCTTGTAACCTTGAGACTTCAATGATACGATTGTTTATGTTTTTTAATGACATTGTTGGCTAGGTATGAAAGGCCAGATCTGGCCAGTTTCAACATTAAACAGGTAGAAAACTTTTGGCCAGATATAGCTGGTTTAAATGCCAAAGGGTTAAGCTGACATGTGGAACATGGAATTTTGATGAATGGTTTTGATTTAGATCACATTAAAACAAGAAGTGTTTATCAAAAGAGTTACCACTTATTGTTTTGTTGTTTCAAACCAGTTTGGCTCTGATCAAGTGGGTATATTATAAGAAGCATTTCAGCCATGACCAGCCCAACCTATTTTTGGACATACTGTATCAAAGACTTTATTAGTCTATATATTCTATTTTTTCAAAGGTGGTAGATATAATTTGGTTGTTATTTCTAACACACATACACAGACTCTTTCATAAACTGTTAACATGGTAATAATTGAACCTGAAACCATGTGGTTGCAAGATGAGCTTTTTAACTATACAACTGATCCAATGTAGTTGAATTAAGAGTCCTTCTCAGATATAAAAGTAATTAATTGGTAGAGTTATGAGGGTATCAGATGTATCAGAATACCTTGTAGCACTTGCTCTGGCTCTCTGGACTGAGATTAATTTTGTCTTTCAGCCTTTCATGACCAATAAATAAAATAGCAGTCAAGTACTGGGGATGTTTCTTCTTTCTCTCACCCAGAACTGGTTACATTGCACAGTGAGAGGGTCAGGTGAGACTGTCCACAGTACTTGTGATATTAGAAAAGGTAAAAGACCTTCATTGACATAACAGAATTTCCAGAGAGATCAAAAGAGCCACATACAAGCGTCCAAGAATTGGGTGTTGAGGATGATGTTGGCTGAGAATGAAATGCTTGCAATAAATTTTAACTTACAATTAATACTGCTTTTATTACATAGCATTTCAAGTCTTCCAATTGGACACACACACACACACATATATATATATATATATACATACCGAGATAAACAAATACTGGATACAAATAGCATCATCATCATTGTTTAACATCCGCTTTCCATGCTAGCATGGATTGGACGATTTGACTGAGGACTGGTGAACTGGATGGCTACACCAGGCTCCAATCTGATTTGGCAGAGTTTCTACAGCTGGATGCCCTTCCTAACGCCAACCACTCCAAGAGTGTAGTGAGTGCTTTTACATGCCACCGGCACGAAGGCCAGTCAGGTGGTACTGGCAACAGCCACGCTCAAAATGGTGTATTTTATGTGCCACCTGCACAGGAGCCAGTCCAATGGCACTGGCACGATCTCGCTCGAATGTCTTTACACATGCCACCAGCACAAGTGCCAGGAAGGCGACGCTGGGCACAGGTGCCATCACAATTTCGCTTTCGCTCGCCTCAACAGGTCTTCACAAGCCGAGTTTTGTGTCCTGCATAGGAGCCAGTCCAGCGGCACTGGCAACGATCTCACTCAAATGTCTTTACACGTGCCAGGAAGGCGACACTGGGCATAGGTGCCATCACAATTTCGCTTTTGCTTGCCCCAACAGGTCTTCACAAGCCGAGTTTTGTGTCCAATGAAGGAGACGGTGTTGGCATGGGTGCCAGTCGTCGAATATATATATATATATATATGTAATAAGATGAAAAAATAGAGAGGTAATTAATAAATTATCATTTATTAAAAAATTGACAAACATTCCTTACAGCTGTTTCAATTGCAGACCTTCAGAAAATTAAATTAAATTAAAAATTATTTGCAAGTTAATGGTTTGCAACTGTTTACTAAACATGCAGGAATTGAACACCTATTTTGTATATCTTAAACTACCTCTGAAGAGATTCGACTTTCAAATAATTTTTAATTTAATTAATTAATTTTCTGAAGATCTGGAATTGAAACAGCTGTAAGGGATGTTTGTCAATTTTTTTAATTAATAAATAATAGTTTGATAATTACCTCTCTATCCTCTCATCTTATTATAAATAAACATATATAAATCACGGTTTATATAGTTACCTTGCAGTTGAGTATTAACTGTATTGTTCAATATTCTTTTGTATAGGTAACCAACCAGTACTTTCCTAGGATTTTGCTATCCCTGAATGATGTTTGTAACCTCTATTTGTGCTTATATATATCATCATCAGCCCAGCCTATTTGTATTCTAGCAGCTATGTTCTGGGAGCATCTGGCTCCACTGCTGACTTGGTCACCCAGATAACGAAACCGATCAACTACTTCTAAGTATCTCACCTGGCATTTGATGGAGTCTATTTTCTGTACATTTCTAGTATTTATTGTGCCTGTACATCTTCTACACACAAAGACTATTTTCCCCGTTAATCTTCCTCTGATATAGCTTCACTTCTTATGAGTCCATAACTTGCACTGGGTACACCTAATGTAGTTTCTGCCTGTGTTTTTTACATATCAAGCAGGGACATCTCCTTGAAGGGATTTATGATTTGTCTGCTTTCCTACTTACTAAGACTTTGATTTTTGCTAAATTAACTTTAAAGTCCTTTGATTCCAGACCTTACTTCCACACCTGAAATTTTTTGTCCAGTTCTGGTAGTGATTCAGTTACAAGAATAAAGTCATCAGCATAGAGGAGCTCCCAGGAGAAACCTGTCTTAAATTCTTCTGTTATTGCCTGGAGGACTATGATTAAAAAGAGGGAGCTGAGGACTAATCCTTGGCGATCACCTACTTGTACACTGAATTCATTACTATACTTGTTGCCAACCTTCACCTTACTGACAGCATCCCTGTACATGGCTTGTACAGATCTCACCAAACACTCATCTATCCCTAGTTTTCACAATGACTACCAAATAAGGGAGCAGGGGACTCTGTTGAAGGCTTTCTCCATATCAATAGAAACCAAGTACAGAGGACTAAATACCTCTCCTACAGCTGCCTTACCAGGGATACAGCATCACTTGTGTTTCTCCTTAGCACAAAACCAAACTGCATCTCTTCTATACTAAATCTCTTCGTAATTAGTTGGGCTGTGACCTTCATCATAACTTTCATCATCTGATCCAACAGTTTGTTCAATACCTTTACCTATAATATTACAAACACATACACACGCATACACACACATTATGTGTGTGTGAGTGTGTGAATGAAATAAAATATTCATCATTCTGGCAGACACTCAACAAAGGTATTTATACAATGTAAGACTGAATAAATACTCTTATAACACAAGAGACATGACTATAAAGTGGGTGTAGGAATATAAGACAAAAACAATTACCAGCAAATGCAATTATATTAATGATTTCTCCAGGCTTGACATTGTAGTTAACAATTAGAAGCTGTTCATTGGTCAGACGAAGTTTATTCTTGCTGTCACTGAAATACACAAGAAAATATTTTATTTTACAAGTTTAAATAAGACCACAAAATCCAGATGGACCTCTACATTTAGTCACTTGCAGAATCTGTTGTAAAATCTCAGATATATCACATTCAAAGCAATAAAATATGAAGCATAAATGTCTCCCACGTTCTGATGGCTGTTACAGCACAAGTTTTATTTTAGTTTGGCTATCCTTCTAGATGCTTCAATAATTTCACACAAGCATGCCATCCATCACAGTTCACTCATGCATGTTCTTAATTCATCAACATTTGCCATTTCACTGTCCTGAAGCAAGTTGTCCACATAAGTTAGATATTTTCTTCCCCTGTTAATTCTTCCTTCAACTCATTGTCATAAGAGCAGTTGACAAAGGTTCTTCTGGGTGTAACGACAAGCAATTCTCATTCTTTTCTCCTGAATCTTGTCAGTCACTTTGAGTAGATTTTGATAAAGCTGCTTGTTGATTAAATGAATTCTCCATATAAAATTCAGTCATTCTTAACATTCTTGTGTAACAGCTTATCCTATAGATCTTTTTTGCTGAACCATGAAGTTATGGGGACATATACATCATCACACACGATGGGCTTCTTTCAATTTCCTTTTACCAAATCCACTCAGAAGGCTTTGGTTGGCCTGAAGCTATAATAAAAGACACTTGCCCGAGGTGTGTCCACTTTCTTCAAACAATAGTCCACAACAAAGATCAGTAAAATCTTCAGATAATGAAGAAGTTTGTAACACCAGCAGAGATGCTAGTGAGAAATAAACTATATAAACGTATACTCTGACTGACAGCATGAAATAGCTAAATTCATTGCCAAGTTACATTTCCATTACAGTTTAATGCTTAGCCATATGTTTTGCAAAGAGCATATATTTAGGGGTGCTTAATGACACAAATCTACATTATATTTCTATTTATTTCACATTTTCAGCATCATTAACTCTGATATGTTACTTAAAATGCAAGATATTTATCATAGGTTATAAAACTGAATGCATATATAAGACACATGTGAGAAGATGGATGAAAAAAGAACGATGAGAGAGAGAGAGAGAGAGAGAGAGAGAGAGATAGAGAGAGAAAGAGAGAGAGAGAGAGAGAGAGAGAGAGAGAGAGAGAGAGAGAGTGAGTGAGTAGCAACTGGAGGGAGAAGCATAGCTTAAGAAAGAGAAAATGAGTATAACAATGGAGCATACACTGCAACTGAATAGAAAAAGAAAAGAAAAGAGAGAGATAGAGAGAGAGGGAGATGTTACTCTATCAAATGAAATGCTTTGTTTTGAATTAATCATGCATTACCTTGTGGCTTCAAGATTTCAATCATGTGATTGTTTTTTTTTAGACTGACATCTTAGAGTAGGCATGGGAGGCCAGATCTGGCTGGTTTAAACATAAAACAGGTAAAATATTTTGGGCTGCATATGGCTAGTTCATATGCTAAAAGGAAAAATCACTTTATTTGTCAATGTTTATAACTTATGTGAATGTTAAGTACAGTTTGGATATGTGCAAGGACTACAGATGAATTAAAACAAAATTATACTAAGATATATTAGTTTTTCATTGACTTTTATAACTTCTTTTAATCATCATCATCATCATCATCATCATCATTGTCGTTTAATGTCCGCTTTGCATGCTGGCATGGGTTAGATGATTTGACTGAGTGCTGGCAAGCCAGAAGGCTGCACCAGGCTCCATTCCGGTCTGGCAAAGTTTCTACAGCTGGATGCCCTTCCTAACGTAAACCACTCTGAGAGTGTAGTGGGTGCTTTTTATGTGCCACCAGCATGAAGGCCCGTCAGGTGGTACTGCCATCAACCACACTTGAATAGTGCTTTTTACAAGCCACCGGCATGGGAGCCAGTCAGGCGGCACTGGCAACAAACACACTTGAATGGTGTTTCATTCTGAAGCAAATATGTCTATCGAGTTCTACACTAGGTTATTCTTGTAATGCCTAAATGAAATGTCTTAGATTATATTTTATAATGTATCAATATATTCTATATTAAATAATATATCAAAAAGTAATATACTAGATTATAGTAGATTACTTACTCTTATAACAGTTGCATAACACTGTATTTTATATTAAGGCAATTTAGGCTCAACAATTGAGAAGCATTTTATTTTATTATAAATGGACTTTTGTGGTTGTGTTAGTTCACAAGGCTGGTATTGACTGCATAAATCTGTTTTTATAAAATATTTTTATGAAATTATGGGAGTGAGGTGTGGATAGCACTAGGCAGTGATATGTATAAATACAAGGTCATTATCAATTCAAATATGCTTAGGGCATATTTGAATCCATAAGAAAGCCATTCACTGCATTTTGTTGAGATAACCACACCCAAATGCTTGCCTCTCACAGTCTAGTTGGGTGGAGCTGTGAACCGATTTTGGTCTATTTACACCAGTTGTCTACAGCAAGGAATTTTCTCCATGACAAAATACAAAACCTTACAGGTTTGAATATGTCTCAAGCATATTTGAACTGGTAATAATGTATTTATAATGCTCAGTATGTCTTGTTCATAGGAGTGTTTTTTACTGTTTTTTTAACTTTTTCTACTTAGATGAGTCACAAGTATTTTCAGCTTACAGACAGAGGAAAATAGTGTGTCTTTCCTAAGATCTCAGTATCATGCCTATGTAAAGATATGAGCCAATGATGAAGTACTTGTAGCTAAGCACAAGAAATAATTCAGTTATAATTCTGGTTTGATTTTGAGAAAATCAAAACCAGTTTTAGAAGACAAACTGATATTTTCATCTCAGTTTTAAGCATTAGTGACAATAATTTGTGATGTGGGTACATGACCTCAAATTAGGGTGAAATGTATAAACGATTAAATCGACTTCAGTACTTGACTCCAAGAAACGAATGAAAAGTCAACAAAATTCCACTCCAGTGGAATTTGAACTGAGAATGTAACTAAATTCCACAAGGGGTTTTGTCTTGGATGAATGGATAGAAAGAAAGAAAGAAGGAAGAGAGGGAGGAAGAAAGGAAGGAAGGAAAAACAACCAGCCACAGATTATATCAAGCAGTGTGACATAATTTACAAAACACAGGAATGTTAAGCAGAAAGCTAAATCAAATAATACCTCTCAGTATATTAATCAGAATGACAGTTTCAGCTTACCAATATCTGACAATTGTCTGTTGTTTCTCACCATCTGAAGTATTCTTACTCATCTGTGCTACAGTGACATAGGAACTGTTCTCATACAAATAGAGACTGTAGAAGAGACGGTAATGCACCCTGGAAAATAAAACAAATGATATCATTTTAAGGAACTATCTTCTTTCACAACCCAAACATCTCACAGATCACACTCCACCATCTTAGAAAAAGGTCACATTGGTTAATGTGATACTGAATACAGAGAAAAGACAATGTCATCCTGGTTGGAATACTTTGGGTCATAAGTCTGCTCAAACAGATCTCACTTAAAAGTTAAATAACAACAACAACAATAACATCATCAATACCCCCAGCACAGTCATTATCACTGTTTAGAAAAGACTGCAAGGCCACCTCTATAACCATCCATAATTGTGTTGGTGTATGAGACACTCTGGTCTGTTAAATGTAGATGGTAAAACTATGTAGACTAGAACAGATGTTAAGTGGATGAAGGCTCCAGTTGCTAAGTGCCCTAACATTGATAACTTGGACTTTTTTTTTAAACACTTAATCAGAGCACCTACAATCTTGTGTTTTTTGGGACCCCTGTTGACTGGTAGTAAGAAGGCAATTATCCTCAGACTGGAGAGCTGATGCTCAAGCTTATAACAGAAGATGATGACAATGCACAATGTGCACCACTCTAGAAAGTAATATCATTAGACTCCTCCTACCAAGAAAGGAAGGAGGCAAAAGTTTGTTACGGGGTGTGAAGAACTATGTTTGTGTGTAATGAAGAAAGAACACTGTCTGCAGAAAGTAACTGAAATAGTAGGAAGATTCAAGAATGGAAGTGAGAACTGGACAAATAACTGGAAAGAGAAGGAGTTACATGGTCAATTCGTGCAACAAAAAGAGACTGTTGAGAGTAAAGAATGCTGGTTGTGACTGACAGATGGAAACCTGGAATGAGAAACTGAATCACTAATTACAGCCATTCAGGAGCAAACTATTAAGATGAATTCAATAAAGACAAAGATTGATAAAACTCAGTCAGAGAGCAGACGCTGAATCTATGGAAAAGAAGATGAAAATATTAACCATCTTAAGTGAATGCAGTAAGCTAGCAGAATAAGAGTACAAACACAGGCATGACTCTGTTGGTAAAAGAATGCAATGGGATATTAAACAAGTGTGTGGATTCAAAACGACTGGAAAGTGGTATGGACACAAGCCAAAAGCTGTAATGGTGAATGATAATTACAGAATTTTATGGGATTTCTCCATAAATACTGACCGTACCACTGAAGGAAAGAGACCAGATATAGTTATATGGTTGTAGAGAACAAAAAGGAAATAGGGGAGGATAGAATATAGGGTTACCAACCTCTTCTCATTTAGCACTCTTAAAAAACTGCTGATGGTAGGAGTGAATGAATCAATGCACTGTACAGCATTGAACTCTTGGAACCCCACCGCCCAAACATTAAAGCGTATCCCTGTTTTAACATAGATTACACCATAATACAAGATATCATTATCTAATCCATGCCAGCATGGAAACCGGACCATTAAATGATGATGATGATTATGATTGTATGAGGTGACTGAAAGGATTAATGACAGGAAGGGCATCTTCCCATAAAAGAACTGCTCTAGAAACTCATTAAACTCATGCCAACATGGAAAAGTGATTGCAAACTATTTCTTAGAAGGAGGAGGCAATATGGTCTCCTATGACTTGCTCACAGAACAGTGAAGCTAATTTGAGAGAGAAGAGTAAAAGAAAGAGAGAAGTGAGAGAGAGATTTGACCCCGGTATTTGACTTGCTATGTCAGTTTATCTTTTACTTGTTTCAGTCATTGGATTGCAGCCATGCTGGGGTACCACCTTGAAAGGTTCAGTTGAACAAATGGACCCCAGTACTTATGGGCTTCTACACAGTTTCTGTATATCAAGGCACTGGTCAGCCAGGAGCTATAGTAGAAGACACTTGCTCAAGGTGCTGTGCAGTGGGACTGAACCTGAAACAACGTGGTTGCGAAGTGAGCTTCTTAACTGCACAGCCATACCTGTGCCTGTAGTTATTGACTCCAGAGGGATAAATGGCACAGTTCACCTCTACAGGATTTGAATTCAGTACACAAAGAGCCAGTATGATTACTACAGCTCATTCCATGCACTAATGACTCTGCCAACTGACCACATTACCTAAGTACAACCATGTAATCTTTCAATCCTTCACCTAAATGGATTAAACAAGTAGCCATATCTTTTATCTTTTACTTGTTTCAATCATTAGACTGAGGCCAAGCTGGGGCACCACCTTGAATTTTTAACTGAATGAATTGACATCAGTACTTATTTTTTAAGCCTGGTACTTATTCTATCAGTCTCTTTTGCTGAACCATTAAGTTATGGGGATGGAAACACACCAACACCGGTTGTCAAGCAGTAGTGGTGGTGGGGGTTACAAACACAGACACATACACATAGATATATATATATGTGCATATATGTATATATAGGCGTAGGAGTGGCTGTGTGGTAAGTAGTTTGCTTACCAACCACATGGTTCTGGGTTCAGTCCCACTGCGTGGCACCTTGGGCAAGTGTCTTCTACTATAGCCTTGGGCTGACCAAAGCCTTGTGAGTGGATTTGGTAGACGGAAACTGAAATAAACTCATCATATATATGTATATATATATGTTTGTGTGTCTGTGTTTGTCCCCCTAACATCGTTTGACAACAGATGATGGTGTGTTTACGTCCCCGTAACTTAGCGGTTCGGCAAAAGTGACTGATAGAATAAGTACTAGGCTTAGAAGGAATAAGTCCTGGGGCCGATTTGCTTGACTAAAGGCGGTGCTCCAGTATGGCCACAGTCAAATGACTGAAACAAGTAAAAGAGTAAAGAGAGTATATATATGTGGAAAGGGTCATAGCTCAAATAATTAGGGAGAGACTTAGTTTAGACGAGATGCAGCTTGGGTTTGTGCCGGAAAAAAGCACCACTGATGCTATATTTCTGGTAAGACAGCTGCAGGAGAAATACTTAGCCAATGATAAATCTCTGTACTTGGCTTTTGTTGACATATAGAAAACCTTTGACAGGGTCCCCTGATCCCTTATCTGGTGGTCAATGAGGAAACTAGAGATAAAGGAGTGGTTAGTGAGAGCTGTACAAGCCACGTACAGGGATGCTGTCAGTAAGGTGAGGGTCGGCAATGAGTATAGTGAAAAATTCTGGGTAGGGGTCCACCAAGGATCAGTACTCAGCCCCCTTTTATTCATCGTAGTCCTCCAGGCAATAACAGAGAAATTCAAGACAGGATGTCTCTGGGAGTTCCTCTATGCTGATGACCTTGCTCTAATAGCTGAGTCATGACTAGAACTAGAGAAGTTTCAGTTCTGGAAGCAAGGTCTAGAATCAAAGGGCCTTAGAGTTAACCTAGCAAAAGCCAAAGTCTTACTAAGTAGGAAAGCTGACAAACCACAAAACCCTGCAGGTAGATGGTCCTGCTCGATCTGTCGAAAAGTCGTAGGTAGAAACTCCATAAGGTGTATCTGGTGTAAGCTATGGACACATAAGAGGTGTAGCAATATCAAAGGAAGGCTAACTGGGAAGATAACTTCTGTGTGTGGCAGATGCACAGGGGCAATAAACATTGAAAACATGCAGAAAACAGCTTCTGTCACATTCCAGGGAAAAAAACTAGTGCCTGATAGCCTCCGTTACCTATGAGAGCATAGCTGCTAGAATAAGAATAGCCCGAGCAAAGCTCAGAGTGAAAAGTAGACTGTATGATGCATGTGTGTGAGCTGCCATGCTACACGGCAATAAAACGTGGGGTGTGACCGCTGAGGACATGCGTAAGCTTGCAAGAAATGAAGTTAGTATGCTGGATGTGTAATGTCAGAGTGCATACATGACAGAGTGTAAGCACCCTGAGAGAAAAGTTGGACACAAGAAGCATCAGGGTGGTGCGCAAGAGAGACGACTGCACTGGTATGGTCATGTGTTGCGTATGGATGAGGACAGCCGTGAGAAAAAGTGTCACACCCTTACAGTGGAGGGAACCTGTGGAAGAGGTAATCCCAGGAAGACCTGGGATGAGGTGGTGATGCATGACCATCGAACCAACGTAGGCAACAACAAGCGACTGAGACTTTTGGAGACATGCTGTGCTTGAGAAGACCTGGCAAGCCAAGTGAGACCGTAACCGTGGCTTATGCCAGTGTTGCATAACTGGCTCATTTAAGAGTACCCTTCAATCATCGGGCAATATCCTGTGCTTAAAAAGACATGTTGAGTCAAGTGAAAGCATTGTCATGGCCGGTGCCAGTATTGCCTGATTGGCACCCATGCCGGGAGAATGTAAAAAGCACCATTCAAGCATGGTCAATGCCAGTCCCACCATACTGGCTTCCATACCAGTGGCACGTAAAAAGCCCCATACAAATGTGGTCGATGCCAGTGCCGCCTGACTGGTCCTGTGCCAGTGGCACATAAAAAGTACCATTCAAGCGTGGTCGATACCAGTAATGCCTGGCTGGCCCCCATGCTGGTGGCACGTTCAAATTGAAACCTGATGCAGCTTCCTGGCTTGCTAGTCCTCCGTTAAACCGTCCAACCCATGCCAGCAGAAGTTAAACTATGATGATGATGATGATATAAGACAGGCTTCTTTCAGTTTCCGTTTACCAAATCTACCTACAAGGCTTTGGTCAGCCCGACGCTAGGTGCCACACAGTGGGACTAAACCCAGAACCTTGTGGTTGGTAAGCAAGCTTCTTACCACACAGCCATACCTGTGCTTATAAAAATAAGATGGCTTGCTGGCCATAGAGAAGGTTTTGTCATTTTGACTTCAAAAAGAAGTTACAGATAAAACATTCCTGATAGTCAAACAAAGGAGTAGAATTCAAAATACTTACACATTCCAAAGTTTGTTGGCAGTAATGCATGTCATACCATAGAGATGCAATGCAATGGAATACACATTATCAAGTAAGATGTCTAGGGCACCATAATCTGAACACAGCAAGCTTTTCACAAGCAAATGGCATTCATTGACAGTTGCACACAAGATACACATTAAAGTTACCATAGACCAAGGGTTTGGTTTCTATTAATGAAGAAAAAAAATTGGTTCAATAAAATTAATTAATTACATTATAATAAATAAGGGTAAACATCAGAAATAAAACATTTATTACGAATGATTTCAAATATTGGCACAAGGCCAGTAATTTCAGTGGGGAGTAGGTGGGTTACATGAAACCAGTGCTTAACTGGTATTTGTTTAATCAACTCCAAAAGGATGAAAGGCAATATGCTGCTAAGCATTTTAGCTGGCATGCAAACAATTCTGCTAACTTACTGCCTTAAAAAAAAACATCTATTAATAACAACAACATTAACTAAGGAGGTGAACTGGCAGAATTGTTAGCACACTGGGCAAAATGCTTAGAAACATTTCATCTGTCTTTATGTTCTGAGTCCAAATTCCACTGAAGTTGACTTTACCTTTGCGTCCTTTTGGGGTTGATAAAATAAGTGCCAGTTGAACACTGGGGTTGATGTAATAACTTACACTACCCCTGAAATTGCTGGCCTTGTACCAAAATTTGAAATCGATAATGATAACATTAACTACAACAAAAATTCTTAGATTGATGCAAAGCTAGAAATTTGTCCAGGAATGGAATTCTAATCTCATTACATCTTCTTTGGCCACTTATTCCCAAGAGGGTTGTTGGGAGCAGAGTCCTCAAGCATACCTTCCATCAGGTTTTGTCAGAAGTAACTGTCTCCAATTGATCCCCAAATGAGACTAACTGAGCTCACAGATGTTATCCAACCATCTTGCTTGTGTTCTATTTCTGGGTTTCTTGTCAGTTGGTTCTGCCCATTAAATCTGTCTGGTGATTCTTTCCTGAGACATTCTTACCACATATCCATAGTATCAGAGCTGTGATCTCTCAATTTAGAGAAATAGCAGCTCTACTTAGAGTGACTTTCTGATCTCTGAGTTACACACTCAGTCAAATAACATTACTCCAAAGACCCTGTGGAGGAACCCCATCTCGGTTACTTGTATTTGTAATCATATCCTTTTAGTCTTAACTCTTCTGTTATTATACTTCTGTTGCAATATACCAACTTTGTTTCAATTAATTTTTAAAATTATGAAAAATTTACTCAAATAACTGTCATTTATTAAACTGGTATTTGAAACATAAATTAACCTGAAATTTTGGTGGAAGATTTTAGCCCCCTGACCTGTGTGTTCCACCCACATACTCTGTCTCATTGTTCATTGCTATCTGCTAATCCCCTGACCTGTGTGTTCCACCCACATGTAACAAGAAAACTTTTCACACACCCTACACTAACAAACCAATCTACATCTCTTCTCTTCCTCACATTTCCGCCTTCATTCACTATGCCAACCCCTCACTCCCCAATCTGTCCTCAGGGCCCTGATCTTCTGTATGTTGCTATTGATAACCATGTATTTCCTTTGCGGCAGCGCACTTGTTTCTGTCTTCATTCCTGATCTCTCTCTCTCTCTCTGGCCAAGTAACCTTGTACCTCCTCTACAGCAAGACACCTGTTTCTGTCTTTCTGTCTCACTCTAACCTGTCATCATCTGACATAAGATCACCTCCTCCAAGGCCCCCACCTTTCTGAAAATATTTTTTTTGTCTTGCAGGTTACTTGGTGACCCTGTCAGTGCAGGTGCCACATAAAAAGCATCCAGTCCACACTGTAAAGTGATTGGCATTTGGAAGAGCATCCAGCTGTAAAAAAACCTTGTCAAATCTGACCTCGCTTGTGCTTGTGTCATATAAAAAGCACTTAGTCCACTCTGCTGAGTGGTTGGTGTTAGGAAGGGCATCCAGTTGTAAAAATCCTGCCAAAACAGTTGCAGAAGTCTGGTCAGCAACTGGTCTGGTTGCAGTTCTGCTTGGCCAGCTCCTGTCAAACCGTCCCACCCATGCAGCATGGAAGGCAGACGTCAAACGATGATGGTGATGATGACTTCAAAACCAGGGTTGGCTTCAGGCAGGTTAATATCAAAAGGGATGAGGAAGGGAATTGACAGTAATATGTTACATGTACCTATTTTATCGACCCTAGAGTGATAAAATGAGTAATTGACACTAGTGGGTTTGAACTCAAAATATAAATTGATGGAATTAACTCAAAGTCCTCTACTACAAACAACTGAAACTGTCACTGAGTTCCTAAATGCACATAACAGTAAACTGTTGTTTGGGGTTGAATAATAGGAATTAAGCACTCTTCTGTGTGAGAACAAAGTTTAGTCTCATTTTAGAAAGTCCTTCCTGTTGAAAGACTTCTTGTTTGCTCCTTGTGCATTTACTTTTGGGCATTTTAACAGGTGAATTTCTTCTTAGGCTTTCATACTTTGAGTTTTGAGCATCAAAAAGTCAGTGATATTATTGGTTTCAAATTTTGGCACAAGGTCATCAAGTTTGGGGGATGGGGTAAGTTGATTACGTCAGCCTCAGTGTTCAGCTGGTACTTATTTTATCAACCTAAAAAAAATGAACAGACAAAAAGTTGCTAAGCATTTTGCCTGGTGTGTTAATGATTTTGCCAGCTTGCAGCCTTCATTCAGTGATATCACTAATTAATGATTTTATTTACATATTATTTATTAATGATTTAATTAGAGAAAAAGAGCCTGGACATGCAAAAAACGTTTCAGTGATATTCCTGTGTCATTTGTAATACAGCTGCAATCTAAGTGATACCAGTATTTATTGAGTTTGAACAGGAGTGGAGTTATCACATAGTTGATTATTGCAATGATGTATTTGTTAGTAATGTAGGGCCTACAATACATTTGTTCAATATTTTCTTCAAACTCTTTCCAGAAGAAATTTTTTGTCAGAATGAACACTAGGACCACAAGATATGTATGTCAACAGGGCAATGCCACCTTCATTATATCAATGGGAAAGATGAAGGCTTATCTCAGAATGCTTTTTCTGATGCTAGTTGCACAGTGCCCAAATTATAGAGACCACTGGAACAGAAATTCAGTTCTGAGAAAGGAATACAAGGCCAGTCAAACATTTCAAAGTTTATTTAGGATTATATTAATTAATTTGTTCTTTACCTTTTAATTTGGTAAAATACAATTTGGCAGTGAACTGTACTCTTTATCACATTGGTTTCAAATTTTGGCACAAGGTCAGCAAGTTTGGGGAAGGGATTAAATTGATTACATCAACCCCAGTGTTCAACTGGTACTTATTTTACTGACCTTGAGAGACGAAAGACAAAGCTGACTTTGGCAGAATTTGAACTCAGAATATGAAGACAGATAAAATACTGCTGAGCATTTTGCTCAGCATGCTACTGATTTTGCCAGCTCACAGCCTTTGTACTCTTTCCTATATTGGCAATAGACACTACTCATGGTAGCAGTTTAGTTAAACTTTTGACAAAGGGAAAATTCCTGTACCACCAGTGATTGGATAAGAATCAAACTGCAGCTCCTGTTCCTAGCTCATTCATCATAAATACACAAAAGAAAGAAGATATTTAGTCCATATAAGGACTGGGGATTTCCTTACCTTGTCTACCATGCAGTCCTGAAATTGAGTTTTCATCAGAAACAAAGCCTTCTCATAGCAAGGGTGCTGATAAAGACAAGGTAGAAAATTTTGGTAGCAGCTCTGTTGTTTCATGTAACTGAAAAAGAAAAGAATGAAGATGATGTTCAGATCAAACAAATGAAGAGTTTGCAGAAACATTAGGGCAGCACTAGATTAAATGTCTTGCAGTATATCACATTACCCCAAGGTGCTTGAGAATTCAAAGGATTGAGTGCACTCTTCATTTCTCTGAGGTTACTAACACAGGTATCAGTAGGCATGGCAGTTTGCTTCCCAGCTACATGGTTCCAGGTTCAGTCCCACTGTGTGTAACCTTGGGTGTCTTCTACTATAGTGTTAGGCCACTAGTAAATACAGTAATATATTACTGCCAATCATTTCTGGATCTTAATACCAGAAGATTCTGGTAGGAAGTGAACTCAGAAAAGATGCATATATATTAAACTAACAAGCAGGGTAAGAATATACATGACTGGCTTTGCTAAATCATGCTAGGTTGTAAAACTACAAATACACAAGAAGTAGAAGAAACTTTACCGTATAAAATGAGGTAAAAAGGAAACAGGATCTGTGAAACCATTCTTATGAAGCTGTTGACGGAATTTATTTTGCTGATATCGTTTGGCATTTTTGCGTACTTTATAGTAGAGCAACTTTGAAGGCATAAACTATCAAAAGAGAAAAAAATACAAAGAAGTGATCATAAAGTGTTAATTGTTGTTGTTGTTTAGTTGCATGTCATCCCTTAATTGTTCTCATCATGAGCACCCCATCTTATTCTATATCTAAGACTAGAATATCCAATTCTTCTTTTAAGCTAGCAGGATGTGACTTGAGGAAAATTTTGCTGCTATTTCTAGCATGTAAAGCGACTGCATAGAACAGAGGTTCTCAACTAGGGTCTGTGTAAGATTTTTAGTAAATTGGGTACCCACCGTAGTATTTGAAGGGTCCACGAAAGAATTTTGTTTTAGATGTATTTATTGCTAGAAACAATAAAATCTCTTTCTCCAATATTTTACCTAGTTTAACCTACACAAGTTAATGGGTGAACAACAAAATAGGAATTTTGAAAGTAGCTATAATAGTAGTTTTTAAACATTGAATGCCTATGGGGGTCCACCAGAGTAAAATAGTAATCAAAGGGATCCCTAGATAAAAAAAACAGTTGAGAACAACTGGTATAGAGTCTCCCTTTGATGATAGATAAGAATGGTAGGTACAGTTTAAGTTTTGTTTTAGATTAAGGTGAAGAAACTGAAATTAGTATAAGTGAAGTTAGGGTCTACCAGAATAAAATAGTAATCAAAGGGATCCCTAGATAAAAAATAGTTGAGAACAACTGGTATAGAGTCTCTCTTTGATGATAGATAAGAATGGTAGGTACAGTTTAAGTTTTGTTTTAGATTAAGGTGAAGAAACTGAAATTAGTATAAGTGAAGTTACTTCATCAGATGTAATATATATATATATATATCCCAAGAAGGCAAGTCTTTAAGACACATGATATTGGACAATACAGTAGTAAAACCATCACATACTCAATGAATCCTGCCCCAACCCCCAACAGATTCAGCAATAACGAAAACTACTTCATGAAAGATAAGTTTTCTTTACAGAGTAAGAAAATACTCTACACACGAACATCTGCAGAGGCAAATTCATCAAAGTGTAAGAGTACTGTTCATACATTTGTGAAAGTACACCCATTATATGCAGCTCAGAGAGCCACACCTCCATGAAAAATAATAAAAAGGATGAAAACAGTTCAAATTATAGACAAGCCTTCTTATACTATTATTTTGCAATCATGTGAAGGCACATGGCTTAGTGGTTAGGTTATTTGGCATATGACTGTAAGGTTGTGAGTTTGATTCCGAGCAGTGCATTGTTCCAGTCCACTTAGCTGGTAAAAATGAGTTGTACCTGTATTTCAAAGGGACAGCCTTGTCACACTGAATCACTCTGAGAACTATGTTAAAGGTACAAATGTCTGTGGAGTGTTCAGCCAATTGCACATTAATTTCATAAGCAGGCAGTTCTGTTGACCAGATCAACTGGAACCCTTGTCATCATAACCAACAGAGTGTTAGTTTTTTTTTTCCACAACCATAGAATTGATTGAGTTGAAATTGTAACTGGTTGATAATACCAGTATTGGATGTCTGCTAACACAGTAAAACCCATTTCTCATCACCAGTCACTATTCAGTCCAAAAATGGTTCATTCATGAAACTTGACAGCAAAGAAGAGCCCACATTCATTCTCTGCATGCGATTAGACTCAAAAAGTTTGCTGATTTTTCCAATGGCATGCAGGTGACCAAATCCAAGCTTCTCTGCTCGTTCCTTAACAGTTACGATGGGATTTTGTTCCAGGGTTTGCAGGACATCCTCGTCAAGCTCTACAGATCTTCCAGGATGCGGCTCATCTTCTAGGCTGTAGTTTCCAGCTTGGAATTTTTGGAACCACTGTTGACACAGGCTTATGCTTATTGTCTAATCTCCATACACTGCATTAATATTCCTCACACTTTCCGTTGCATTTTTGCCTTTATTGAACTCATAAAGCAAAATATGCTGAATATGCTCCTTTGTCACTTCCCTTATAGCTTTGAAAAAATAACTTAAAATCGAACTGCACTCTTCAAAACTTGCACTAAGAATAAGGACAAGGTAAAATTACTACCTGCTTTTGTAACAAGTTGATGCAGGTAGTTTATCCCATCCCCCTCCGACTTTTAGTTCATGCACTTGAAAAAAACCACATTATTTATGGGATGACCCAATATATACTTATACATACATATACATATATATATATATATATATATATATATATATATATATATATATATATATATATATAGTGAAAGCACATTGCTCAATGGTTAGAGCATCAGTCTCACAATCATGAAGTAGTGAGTTTGATTCCCAGACCAAGCTGTGTGTTGTGTTCTTGAGCAAGACACTTTAATTCACATTTCTCCAGTTCACTCAGTTGCAGAAATGAGTTGCGACATCACAGGTGCCAAGCTGTATCGGCTTTTGCCTTTGCCTTTGCTTTGGATAATATTGGTGGCGTGGAGAGGGGAGGCTGGTAAGCACAAACAACTGCTGATCTTCCATAAACAACCTTACTCAGACTTGTGCCTTGGAGGGGAACTTTCTTGGTGCAATCCCATGGTCATTCATGAACAAAGGGGGGTCTTTATCCAAACCCTTTTATATAATAATAATCACTCTTAGTTTTTCCAACAAAGAAGTTCTAATAACACTGAAATATTCACCAGCTGACTTCAAAGGCCAAGTCCACTCCAGTCTTCATTGTCTATATCAGGAGAGGTTAAACTGTTTGATAAAAAGAGCCACATGTGACATATTTTCTATAGCTTCATCACAATCTGCTAGAGTGTCTTCTTTGTGATATATTTACACACTATGCCGTTAAAGAGGAGACATAACTGAAATTAATTGTTACTCATTGACTTGGTATCCAAAAGAGATACGAATATTGATTGTTGAATGCCAAAAATTATCCAGCTATTTTATTAGCAACCTCAATTGCAATTGGGTCTAACTAAGTTGAGGAAAAATTTCTTGAAAAAAGAGGACCAGTATCCCAACTATGTTTTTGACTCTCTCAACTTCAACAATAGCAACTATGCTGACCAATTTTTTACTCTTAAATATAATGTAACAATACAAAATGATGATGCAATTCTTACTATGTAATGGTTTCAAACAGGTAGGGAAAAAAATAACAAGAAATCAGAAGTTGCTTATTTTGTCCCGGTTACTGATTTAACCTTCTACTCCTACTAACTACCCAAGTATGATTAATAAGATAAAATAATTTGTTGTGTTTTTTTCTTTAAAGTGTTTCACTTAACCTTCTACTTTTATTTCTCTTCTTTTAGTTAAGTTTCCATGCACAATGCACCAGTAATGTTTTTATTTGATCTCTAGTGAACCAAAAGTCAAAAAGATTCAGAACCCCTGCCATAGACTTTTATCGCATGTTAAGATCATCTCTACAGATTTTCTGTAGAAGTTATCACCAGTATTGATTTTGTCATGATGTTTCGTATCTGAGACATCAGATGTAAGCAAACAATGAGATTTAAAATTTAAAAATGGGTTGTTTACATCTGATGTCTTGGATACGAAACGTCATAACAGAATCAACACTAGCTGTAATTTCTATCAAAAATTACTTTCAGACAGGCATTAGGCATAGAATACCATAGTGAGTTGCTGGTAGGAAAGAATATTGAATCCATGTGCCTGGCTCTCTCTCAGATGTTGACCTCATTGCGTCTTAGAGAAGAAGAGGGAAATTCAACTGGAATTCGCTCTTAAGTAGGCAATATGTTTCTAACGCCCTTCTGTGTGTGGTTTAGCCGTTATGCCTTGTATACTAGCAAAAGGGGTGCTAACCAATGTTTGCTTGGAATGTTCTAGAACAGGGGTTTTCAAACTGTGGTCCGCAAGGACAAGACAGGGGGTCCGTGGACAGCAAATACTTTTTATGGGCAATTTGATTTTATATGTTTGTAGTAACGCCTGCGCATGCGTAGAATTAAACAAGCAAGCGTTTCCCTCTCAATTCATTCTCTTTCTAGCTGGCCAGCGATTGAGCATGGACGTGTGTTTAAAGCTGTCTCTACATCTTTCCGTCTTACACTCGACAGCTTGTTATTCTCACCTCTAAAGATGTATAACTAAAGATATGTATGATTACCAAGTAAATAAATGTTGTTTGAGTTGTTTAGTCTGGAGTTCAGCGTTCCGTCTATTTCTTTAATTTTATAGTAGAAAGTCAGGTATACAATCTAAAGATGTATAACCCACTTTCTACTAAAGTGGTGACCCCGACGAAGATAAAGCGCAGCATGGACTCTGGACTACCAACTTATAACTGGTGAACCTCGACTAAAGAACAAATACGGCCATGGAGACTGACTCATTACCAACATCTCCGACTCAACAAGCGCGGTTTTTATTCTCGTCTCTGTTAGAGTGGATTTTTTCCACTCACGAAAAACAGACAGGATTTACGGCCTGCTTTTTATGTTTTTATATGTCGCATTTCACACTCTCACATTACACATACATCTTTTATGCCACACAATAACTCTTGTCATTCATTTCACACGGTCGTTTTTTTCATCTTGGGTTAAGAAAATTTTTCTTCGAGGTCGTACAGAGATTTGTCTGTCGATCGTTCTGTAAAAGCATACCTTTTCAAACACTCATCACCAAATAGCCTTTTCGCCACCAGCGTCGTGCGCCAACCAAGATTACCACCGTGACGACAACAATTACTACTACCAACTACAAGCATTCCCCCCGACGTCGCCAAGTTTCAACTGACTCATTACCACTGTCAACATCATTACCACCACACATACAGAACATCAATGTACTGTCTACCACAATGTCGTGCGCCAACGGCCCCACCACCAGGGACACACCATGTGTAACTCTTATACGAACTGGATTTTTTGTCTCTACAGACACTTTTACTATGTTCTGTGTTTTTTTCTCACACACACACTTGTGCACTCATACATTTTCTTTCCTTTCAGTAAAAAACAAACACTCAGACTTTCACATTCCGTGATTCCAGTTTCCTGGACAGTTGTCATCACGATTTGTTTTCTCATTGTCTCATTTGATTTTTTTACTAGGTGGCACTTACTGCCCATATTGCATGTTTTTCTTTCATTTGTACGTTGCATGCATGTATTTCACAAGTGTACATATCATTTCTTTGAATTTTCTTTGTGTGTGTTTGTACCACATCTTGTGGGTGGTTTTTCAGTGACCATCCTGCCTCAGGCGTTCTAACAGATTTCATTTATCGTGCGTTTCCGCTCTGGCGAGGGAGCTCTGTAGTAACGCCTGCGCATGCGTAGAATTAAACAAGCAAGCGTTTCCCGCTCAATTCATTCTCTTTCACGCTGGCCAGCGATTGAGCATGGACGTGTGTTTAAAGCTGTTCCTACATCTTTCCGTCTTACACTCGACAGCTCGTTATTCTCACCTCTAAAGATGTATAACTAAATATATGTATGTTTACCAAGTAAATAAATATTGTTTAAGTTGTTTAGTCTGGAGTTCAGCGTTCCGTCTATTTCTTTAATTTTATAGTAGAAAGTCAGGTATACAATCTAAAGATGTATAACCCACTTTCTACTAAATGTTTTTAAATCGAAATCTTTTAATTGACAATAAACCTATTTGTTAAATACTGTTAAATAAATAAATGTAAAAATGTTATTTTAAGCAAATATTTATGTATAAATTTCATAAGCGTTTATAAGGGGGTCCCTAAGGTAAAGTCTGAAATATAAAGGAGATAACTGTAGTTGACTCCCAACGAATATTTTGCAGGCTACGAATCTGTTTCAAATAGCATTGCCTACACACTGTTCTCTTTATAAAGACAAATTTAGCTGGGGAAAATGAGTAAGACAAGACAAGGTAAATTTGCCTCTTCATTTCTCCAGAATAACTCTTGAGAAAAGACTCATACACATCCAATATCCATCCTTAGATATCAGAAAAAGTAGAAATGAATAAAAAAATATAAATATATGGGTCAAATAAAAGAGGATCATGACAAAATGGTACACGATATGAAATTAATGCAACTCGACTAAATCTAAAAACTCAACATATGATATTCTCTGTCGTTTTTTACGATCTGTCAGAGTGGCTCTCTTCTCGATATATTTACATACTCTTTTACTTGTTTCAGTAATTTGACTGCGGCCATGCTGGTGCACCGCCTTTAGTCGAGCAAATCGACCCCAGAACTTTTTCTTTGAAAGCCTAGTACTTATTCTATCGGTCTCTTTTGCTAAGTTACGGGGACGTAAACACACTAGCATCGGTTGTCAAGCAATGTGTGTGTGTGTGTGTGTGTGGAGGGGGGGGGGGGCAAACAGACACACACATACATATATATACGACGGGCTTCTTTCAGTTTCCGTCTACCAAATCCACTCCCGAGGCTATAGTAGAGGACACTTGCCCAAGGTGCCACGCAGTGGGAATGAACCCGGAACCATGTGGTTGGTAAGCAAGCTAATGCAAAAAAAAAAAAAGAAATTATTGAAATTAATCATTACGCCCCCCTAGTTTTATTACACATAAGAAAAAAAATCGCAGTGACTTACTTTGGTTTTATTTATCACACGATTCCAATCTGTACACACCTGGGGACAAGTATAGAATAGATCACGAGCTGGTAATTGACAGAAAATGATCCTCTTTAGTTCTTCGGGTAATCGTTCAAAGAAATTGACTTTTTCTAAGATATCATCACAGCTGTTACCAAAAAGACCATAATGTTTTTCTGCAAAATTGCATGCACTACTTGTATTGTTATCTTCATCATCATCAGAGTTACTTAACACTATTGCAGCTGTTTGCATTCGGTAGAGAGGTCTTTTACGTTTTCTAAGATTTTTAACGTTCGTCGACCGGCGATCTTCAGAACTTTTCACCGTCGTACCTACAGGATGGGAAGACCCAATGCGTTTACTGTCTACATTAACAGAAGGATTGACGGGAGGGACTTGAGAGGGGTTCGGATTTTCACGAGGTATAACAGTTTTTTTCGGCGAACTAGAGTAAAATTGTAAGAGGCTACTCTGATTTTCAATTTGATGATTCTTTTTCTTTCGTGTTTGTTTACGAGGCTGTAAAAATTTATTTATATTTCCCGCCTTTTTCAAAACAGAAAATGGGTTTACGAGAGCTTTCGATCCTTCTTCCGTGTTTTGATAATCAAAACACTGGCTTGTTGTCATAAGAATTTTACTCTTTCCCGAAGAGCTGTCACAAATTTTAAACGCATGATTAGTAGATACAGTCTGTTTTGTTTCGGAAATTAGATTTGCATGAGCAATTGTTGCATCTTTTACGTGTGGTTCTTTTGGTTTTTCGATATTTTGTGGTCGAGGTGCTTTTAAACGAATTAACTGACTAGCTTTTGTAAATCCCGTAAACTTATCTGTAAATTTACTCTCTTGTTTTTCAGTGAAAGCAGAGATATTTTGGTATACGTTTGTTTCCAAATCATCGTTCATGTTAGTGCAGTCCCCCTTTTGATTGTTGTTATTGTTAGGATCTAGACATGGAGTGGCAGTTTCAGTAGGCAGTATATGTGTGAAATCATTAGAAGTTGATGGGGAAGATTCAGATAAATATGTACTATTCCGGGCTTTTTTAAATCCATGCCGAGGCATCGTATTTTTTTACAAGTCACATAGAATATCTTTTAGTATTTTCAAGTAAAGAGAGCTCTTGTTTAGAAACTACGTCAGAATGACTGAAAGAAAGCTATAAGGAACGCTTACCATACGAAAACCCAATAGCGTATGCTAACATTTTTTGTGTAGTGAACTAAGAAAATTTAGTTTGTCACTATCACATAATTAGCAACGAAAACTATCAATATCCAAATTGGCAACAGTTTATTTTTTAAAAAGAGGGAGGGGAGGCAACTCTGGATTCCATTTTTGAATTACTAAAATGCATTCAATAAGTATTGATAAATTGTCAAGTGTACATTTCATGGTAAGTCAGAGAATCCAGGTTAAAAAAAAAAAAAGTAGCAGGAAAAAAGTCACAGGAATAAGCCAACGGAATATACTCTTAACTTGGACGGGAGAGTCATCAGCATGAAAAATACTGTATATGCATGTAATGCCACTATCTTATTGAAGGTGCTTTCAATGTATATATATGTATGTGTATTGTTAATAAAATGAGTGACTTAATTTGTTTTTTGGTTGTCTTACTTTGTATAAGAATTTGTGTAAAAAGTTATTTTTTTCACATGTGTGATGCGTACCATTATATATAAATTGGTTTCAAATTTTGACGCAAGGTCAGAAATTTCGGTGGTGGGGGGTAATTCGATTACATCAACCCTAGTGCTCAACCGGTACTTATTTTATCGATCCTGAAAAAGATGAAAGGCAAGGTTGATCTTGGTAGGATTTGAACTTACGACGTAGTAACGGACGAAATGCTACTAAACATTTTGCCTGGGGTGCTAACAATTCTGCCAGCTCGCTGCCTTAGCACACACACACACGCACGCACGTACGCACGCGCACACACACAAACACACACACACACACACACACACACACACATACTTTGTACACAACTCATGTAGTCAGACAATAACTGATTTAAACTATTTTTTGTTTTATTACTTCAGTTGTTTATAACACTTAAATAAACTGACTTTTTCTTGTTACTTTTTTAATTGCTAAATTTGTGACATTTTCTCTGACTTTTTCCCCGGATACCAAGTCAGATATTCAACAGCATAGTGACATCTCCAGACTTGCTTATGTCTCAAAGGATTTTCACATCGAAGCAAAGTCCAACTGTTATTACTGGCACCAGCATGACTAGAGAGTCTTTTATGAATAAACACAGAGTAACTTCATAAATTAAAAGAATGAAAATATGAAAATTTATTATTTTTTCACACATCTTAGACCTGGTTATTTTCGCTGTATGAACGATGGAATAAGTGATATTTTTTTTTTAATTAACGCTTACCACAGCTATGCTTATATCAACGAGATAACTTCCAAGTTCGAACTCGATCTGAATAAATGGCAGTTAAGTTTTCCTTATTGGTTTAAAAAAATTAAGGACACATTTTATAATGTAGTTCTAAATAAACTAGTCCTTAAAAAAGAATATGTACTGGTCATGTCTGTGACGCTTTTTATCATGGGTAGGTCAGGAACAATGACAATATATATTTCTGAATTTCACTTGTCTGCCATGCGACTTGATCTGAAACTATGTATTAGGACAAAAACAACTGCACCATGGGAGAGAACTCATTGTAGCTATTAACACATTACCTCCCATAATTCTATTAACTGGAATTTTTTAAATGAAACTTTGATTTGTAGCATTAAACAGTCTTAGAAACACGCCGGAATGATCAAAATAACGTTTCAAAATAACATTTCAAAATAACATTTTAAATAGAAGTAAGCGAGATATTGGGTGAAAAATTAGCAAACCTCATTTGAATATCAGAGAAATATACCTAGTAGATATAACAAAAAGGTTAGATATGTGTAAATATTGACAGATAATTACGAAATTTGTAATTTTAAAGTGATCTCATATGAGATCACTGGTAGGTAATGGGTTAAAACACATATACAATTTATAAGGAATATAACTTTATATCTTAAATTGAGCGACAATTTATCAACGAAAAAAAAAAGATAGGTTACCACACACAGACACACATACACACACACACACACATACACACACACAAACACATACAAACACACACACACATACGCACGCACTCATTCACGTACACACACACACACACACACACACACACACACACACACACACACACACACACACACACACACACACACACAGGTTTCTCATTGCCTTTCAAAGCTGTTAGTTTGATGATGAGGTGATTAAAGTTCTTAGGCTTTCAAGTACTCTTAGAGAGACTGAGATTGTTACAATAGCTGAAGTTACGAGGAAATCATGAAGTGAGGACAGACTTCATTATGAGCACTGTGTCATACTCTGTCTGTCTGTCTGTCTGCCTGCCTGTCTGTCTGTCTGTCTGTCTGTCTGTCTGCCTGCCTGCCTGCTTGCCTGTCTGTCTGTCTGTCTGTCTGTCTGTCTGTCTCTCTCTCCCCCTCTCTCTCTCACCTAGAAATTTGTACTAAATTCGCAAAAAACTCTTTTATCTGATTTTGGAGGCGATACTGGTACATATAAAGCGCATGTGCCAAATCCATTATTGGTAAATAAATAAATGCAGTCTATGCATTCATATATGGGCATAGGAACGGGAACAAAATTAGTTTAAGGGGTTCAAATCCAAGTCCAACCCATGATATTCAAAGCGTCTTCGTTGTCCACCAAAAATTTTATTGGGTGCACTTGCATCCACTGCACCGCCCCTGTTCCCGAACTTGTGTATATGGAGAAGGTACATATCATTACCTTCGCATTTTAGCAAAGAAATCTTAAGACAAGTAAACATAAAGATTTGAACTTAAAACTGCAAGATGCAGCCCATCTTATGACAATGAAGCAGCGTAGTTCCTCAGTAATCTTTTTATTCTCCTTTAAAATCACGAAAGTATTAACTGAAATTCCATAATATGAGTGGATATAAGGGTGTCGTGAAAGATCTGGTTGGAGGCCCAAACTTCCGTTCTTTTACAGGGCTTAGAAAAATTGAAGGACAATTGCAATAAGTGTGTGAATCTGAGAGGGGAATATGTTCAATAAAATCATAATTAACTGATCCTCTGTATTACCATTTATCCAAAGCCAAGATCTTTTCAGCACCCCTTCATACATTTAAAATCACTGAGATGGGGTGTGGGTGTGGGGGAAGAGACGATTCAAGGGCGACAACCCACTATATAGTTTATAAACGAAACAAAGTTATCAAGTATTAGACATAAAAAAGCTGGCACTCCCGCCATTCTTAATTCAGACTCACTTATGCCTCAATCGATCAATTAAACTTAATGAATACTTCATAAATTTTCTTTGCGTAACAGAAATCAAATCTAAAGGTGATAATTACATTTTCTTCGTTTATATTTATTTGTGTATCAAGACCACTAGCAACATCTTCTAATGGATCATTTACTACTGCATGTAATAAAGCAAGGGAAATAACTTAAATTTATTAGTTGCGTCCCTTAGACGATTTTCTCTTGTTGATAAACAGTAGACAAATTTAGCTGTCAAGACTGAGGTAATCTGGCTTTTACACCTAAGTCCTAGAGGTAGGTGTAAGGATTTTGTGGGCAAATCTACATGCGATCTTATAAAGCAGCCCTCGATTTCCGGGAAAAAGGGAACCGGAACTCTTAAGGCAACGGCAGAAGCAGCTGAGAAGAGTTCTAATTAGACCTGGTCAAGGAGGAATGGAAGTGAATTACGGTCAACTTGCATCTTCAACTGAACTGGTTACAACACATAAGACACCTCGGATCTAGGCACCTTAACAATCTAGAAGGGTTGCAATGTAGACAACAGCGCAGAATGCAGCAGCAGAAGAGTATCAAGGAATCATGAGCTGAATGCAGCCTCTAAGCTTGTAAAGGAGTATAGGGCGGAAACACTTGTATAAAATCTTCTCTGAAGATCTTATGCTGTTTAGCTCTCCCTGGAATTTCATATTTCTTTCACTATTTTTAGATTTGCAGTTTGCGTAGAAGTTAACCATCGCGGAGCAGAAGAAGTGATTGTATCGGTCATGCCATTTTCAATGTGGTTGATTAGCAGAAATGTTGCCATTGGTGGATTGGTGGACATTGTTAGAAAGTTGGACGAGATACATTGCGTTTCTGAGTAAAGTAGATTTAATCAGTTGCTCGGCTTAACATTATTACTTTTGTCTTTGAGTGCCTAAGTGTCTTTTACTTTACCTTTTATCTTTTGTTTGTTTCAGTCATTTGATTGCGGCCATGCTGGGGCACCGCCTTGAAGGATTTTAGCTACATTTTGGCATAAAAATAATGAGATTTGGTCCAGCAGAAAAAAGTTTACATCAAAATTTGTAGTAAGGAGGAGAGTAAGTAACGCCTCCAATCAAGTTTAGATCTAAATAACTTTTGTATTTTAAAAGCAAAATATATTTATCTTAGCTTCAGTGATAGAAGAAAGCATAAGGAATTTCATTGATTTGGTCTCATGCAACAAAAGTTTGTATCAAAAAAGTTGTGAGGTAAAATATCATGAAA